>NC_139515.1:51927581-52527581 GCF_947247035.1 Vipera ursinii
AGGCTATATCATACTTATAACATGTTCAATTAAACTAAGGTTTCTTTTTCATTAAATTTGTATGCCACCCATCTCGCTATACAAAGTGACTCTGAGTGACTTTTTATTTAGAATTAAATAGTCTGACTCCTAAGTATTGGAAAATATTATTTGATTGAGCAGGAATGATAGAAAAACCAATTATTAATCTCTTTACTACATTATTTTTTTAAAAAAAATAAGTACCAGCTTACCTAAAGTTGCAGCTCTTCTTCCTTTCTCCTGAGCCAATTTACGGATTTGTTGTTTCAAGGTAAGTCTTTCTTCTTCTAATCTTTCAATCTGCATTGAATTTAAATGGCATTATTTCTCTTTGTGCTTAATTTTATGAAAAGCATTAAGTGAAAAATATTACTTGCCTCTTTCAGTAAGACTTGATTTTCAGCCTTGTACTGCTGTTGTTTTAATGCTTTGCTATTTTTCAGTTCAGTTAAATCAATCATTGTTTTTGGATCAAGCCCTAAAATACAACAGAGCATGCATTAGAGATTATTTGTAGATTTGATTATGAAATTGCTGGACTGGATGATATGGAAAGATGCACTTCCCACATAGGAACTTGACACTTTTCATTTTTTCTTAGTTAACTATCTATACTGAGTACTGTATCTATACTCAGCCATTGTATTCATTTTCTTTGTCCTCCAATATTCATTTCTAAATTCAGTTATGTTGAAAATGCAGATTTTTACTAAACCTGGCAAAAACAGACCACCCTTTCATCATAGTAGCAGCACTGGGCTAGTTCTTTTAGACTTAACCATTTATTATTAGGTTCTTGGTTTTGTCTGACTTTGATACAGTACTGATGATGTTACTTAGTTTGGTAACAAAACATCTGCAAGAAAACCACCAAGCTCAGGCAGCACCAAAGACCCTACAAACTCTGAGCTAAATATTCTCTCAGTATTTATGTGTATTTGTTTTCTATGCAGAAAAAGAAAATAATCTTAATTCTTAATATGTATGTGGATGTGTACATACATGTATATATGTATATGTGTGTACATATGTATAGTTCCTCCCTAGAACTTCTGAGAATATATCTTTAACGATGTAATTATTTATTTTGGCAAGACTTCTATCCATAGGTGAGGAATAAAGGAAACTGCTTAGAAGCAACTCCATGTGTCCTTTTTGATTTTGGGGGCCACACACTCAGACACACACACACGCATAAACACACACATAAAATAGAACACCCATAACTGGTTGGGTCTTTTTCAGAGATATTTCCTTACCCTAACAAAGAAACAGTGTGACCACAGATGGAGAAAAAAATCAGTGAAAGGGGAGCAACTTTTGACTTCTGCTGGCTTCCCCATTGACTTTCCTTGTAGGAAGCTGGAGGCAACTTTGGAAAGATGATCACATGACCTTGGCTAACCACTGATTCAAAAGTGATTGTCCTATGATTCACTGTTTTATCCAACTGAACATTTTAAACAAACAGATGTTATATTTGTGTGTACACACACATATAGAATACACATGCTTGTGCATTTACAGACACATACATAGACACACGTTTGTGTATACACACATACAGTGAAGTAAATTTGGACAAATCCAACTGACCTACTTGATATAGTGCTTCTTAATATTAATAACAATATGTAAACTTAATAAAATGAAAATAAAGACCAAAATCAAAAGGAAAAAAAATCCCTCTATATGGTTAAAGAATTCCTCACTTTTCATTCCACTCCCAATTCCTACCATGCTGCAAATGCATCCACAATGGGTTATTTGATAACACTGCCAATGTTAATAAAAGTGTCATTCTGTTAAGCACCTTCTCAATGCCCTTAAAATCCAGACCAAAATTTAAAATTGCTTTAATCTCTCTACGAACAAGCAGAAGACATGTTGCCCAAATTTGCATATGAAGAAAGTACCAGTTCAACTCCTCAAGATAGCTTTAAAAATCTTGGAGAAAACAAGGTAATGAAAATATGCTAAATATATTATTTAAGTATCACCTTATCTAATAAATCTGATGTGGTCATACCTAACTGTTCCCGAAGATCTTCATTTTCATCAAGAAGATCATTGATTTTAAACTCAACTTTATTAACTTCTTTAATTAATGATTCAATTTCACTATTTCTTATTTTGAGTTGTTTTTTTAAACATTTTATTTCAGCAACAGCATCTTCTAGGCCATATATTCCCTTGGAAAAGAAAAGATTAGAAAATAGTTTAATATTATCAATTGAATATCAAGAAATATATACATAAAATATAATAAAATATCTGAGAGACTGGATTTATGACTTAAGTCCATTAATTATCTTCCAAACTCAGTTTCAGCATATTCTTCAGCAAGCAAATAAAATATGGAAGGAGATATAAAGAGAAAAGTTCCAGGACAAAGACTCTTCCTTTACCTGCTTATTTGCATTTATTAAATGTAAACCTAAAAAGCTAAAAATAGATGTAGATATAGTATGTGCAGAGAAGGGATGGTATGCAAGCTGTAACTGCATGAATATTATAATGAAATGAGTGAATTGATTAGCACAGACATGTCAAACACAAGACCCGGGGGCCGGATCTGGCCCGCGAAGTGGTTTCATGTGGCCCACGAAGCCATCCTGGAAACAGTGAGGGAACGGCCCCTACTGCCTTGGTCCTGCCCCAGAGACCCTCCTTCTGCCAGAGACCCTCAGATCTGTCCCACTCCTGCCCAGGCCCCCATAGGCACCCTTGATGCGAACGATGTAGAGCTGGCCACGCCCACCCAGTAGGCCACACACACTCTGGCCACGCCCCCTGGCCATGCCCCCCCGGCCCCCCGAGGGCAACCACAATGCTGATGCGGCCCTCAATGAAATTGGGTTTGACACCCCTGGATTAGCATGTACAAGAATAAAAGATAAACAATGGGTGCAGTAAACAGAAAAAAGAATAGCCTAAGAAAAGTATTTTCCTGAACTTGTTTCTGGCCCAATACTTCCCCAACTCCTGTCCCATCAGGAGCTGTTGTACACCTCCCCTTACTGGGAAGGGAACACCTCTCTCAGCTTTAAGAAAATTGACTGCTTCTGCCTGGAAGATATTCTCTCTGATCAAAAGACATACAGTTTCATAATCTTTCACTCGCTTCAGAGTTTCAATAAGTTCTTTGTCCTTTTCTCTTGCATCTGCTTCTGCAAGTTCTGCTGTCCTTTCAGTTTCCTTGATTTTCTCTTCCAGCATCTGTAATTTTCCTTGCATTTCTCCAATACGATCCTGATGAGTAACTGATAGCCCACCTGAAATAAAAATATAAATGTCTAATTAGTCAATATAGAATTGAATGGGGAAACATATATACAATATGTGAAATTAAAAGTAAAAATAGAATAGAAAATTAACAATCAGTAAATTCTTTTTTTAAAAAATAAGCTTCCCTTCCACTATAAAATTTTAATCCAAGGGAGTCAGGGACATAAAATCCAGGCTTACAAATGAAATAAAAAAGCAACAACTTCTGGAAAACTTTATTGATACATGGCCAGTAAAGCCTTTGAATGGAAAGCTGAATATATATATATATATATATATATATATATATATATATATATATATATATATATATATATATATATATATATATATATGTGAAACAAGAGAATGAGTAAATTATCTTGAAATATCTTCCTAAATGCATTATTAGGTATAGACTCTGGAAAAAATTATCCTCCCTTCTGAACAAATTCAAAATCCCACCTAATATTACTCATAACTAAGTGTCAGCACATGAACTGATTACCAATGTGCCTTCATGACTAGCAATTAAGGCTATAATCAAACCCTGGTTGTAAATTCAATCAATAACTTTATTCCAAATATTTACTTTTATCTTTCTGGAGTTCTCTTTTCAGGTCCTCGATGATCAATACATTTTTCTCCATCTCCTTTGTATACTGTTCAGTCTGTTCAGTGAGCAATTTGATCTGACGGTCTCTTTCTTGCACACCCTAAAAAGTAGTTTTGTATTTAATAAATAACACATGTAACATGCTCTTAAAGTACACCAAAATGGTCAACAGAAAGACAAAAGTACTTACAACACAGAGTTCAGATATTATCTAGGATAAGCAAAGGGAGCAAAAAATAAAGCAGAGAAATAAAAATAAAATATACCGCTTACAACTTCATGACAATGTCAGCTAAATTAATCACAGCTAAATGATATCTCTCATTTCATTTTCTTCTAAATAGACATGAGGTACATGTATTTCAGCTTATCATAAATTCAGGATAAACTAATGCATTACTTGTACATGATGACTACCATGAGCCCTCCTATAGACAATACAACGCTACAGGGAGAATTTTATGTGCGGAAAAGCTGGTATGAGATTGAAAGGGAGAGGACAAGAGTTGGGAACATATCATTGGAAGAGTTAGAGAGAGACGAGCAAATAATTGTGATTGAGGCCATGTAATTAAACTGCTTCCCCTACTTCTCCTTACTCAAAAAGGAACTGTGCAATGCCTCACTTCTCCTATTCCATCCCTTCTCAAAAGTTTAAAATGTACTGCATTAAGGAAGCAATTTACTTCCAAAACATATACCGTATTTTCCGGCGTATAAGACTACTTTTTAACCCATGAAAATCTTCTCAAAAGTCAGGGGTCGTCTTATACGCCGGGTGCTGAAAATTTAGGGACAGGGCTGGCTGGAAAACCTGGAGCGGATCTCCCATTTAGTCTGCGCAGGGAAAGCGGGACCAATTGGAGAAGAAGCTGCAGTCTGTGATTTTTTACAGGCTGGGGTCTGGGCGTATTTCCTTCTAAAGTTGAAGAGCAGCTGTAGTATATCCCAACTTGAAAGGCAGGTGGGGAAGGCAGCAGCCAGAGCAGCGGCTTAGCTCTAAGGACACATTTGACTGAGGAACTGGGCAGGCTGGCTGGAAAACCTGGAGCGGATCTCCCATTTGGTCTTTTTTTTAAAAAATCCCATTTATATCCTGCCCTTCTCCGAAGACTCAGGGTGGCTTACAATTTAAAGCACAAACCAATGTGCTTAGCAATAGCCTTCATTCTGTGTATATGCCTGTTTATTAGGGCTTTCACCCCCCCCAAGCAGCATTATTACAGTCAGCTTATTGCCCCCAACAATCTGGGTCCTCATTTTACCTACCTTGGAAGGATGGAAAGCTGAGTCAACCTTGAGCCTGGTGGGATGCGAACCTGCACTAATTGCAGGCAGCTGGTGTTACTTAAGGCTCTGCGCAGGGAAAGCTTTAGAGTGAATTAGGAAAAGTGAAAAAGTGAATTAGGAAAATAGGGAACGTTTGCTGGAATTGGGTATGTGTAGTTTAATGAAGAGAAGGGTGAGGGGTGACATGATAGCAGTGTTCCAATATCTCAGGGGCTGCCACAAAGAAGAGGCAGCCAAGCTATTTTCCAAAGCACCTGAAAGCAGGACAAGAAACAATGGATGGAAACTAGTCAAGGAGAGAAGCAACCTAGAACTAAGGAGAAACTTCCTAACAGTTAGAACAATTAACCAGTGGAACAACCTGCCTCCAGAAGTGGTGAATGCTCCAACACTGGAAGTTTTTAAGAAGAGACTGGACAGCCATTTGTCTGAAATGGTATAGGGTTTCCTGCCCTATACCATTGGACTAGGGGGTTGGACTAGATGACCTCCAAGGTCCCCTCCAACTAATTATTATTATTATTATTATTATTATTATTATTATTATTATTATTATTATTATTATTATTATTATTATTATTATTATTTAATCCACTTGCACTGTTTTATGTTTACATGTTTGATGACAAACAGCCTTATGTTTATAAGTGACAGTTTTCCTACTAAGCACCTGCATGTCATAAGCATTTGAATTAAAATTACCATATTAAAATCAAATCTGATGTTTTTTAATTTTTACTTGATGTGCGTTGGAAGAGGGGTAGTCTTATACGGCGAGTATAGCCCAAACCCTATAATTTAACAGGAAATGTAGGGGGTCGTCTTATACGCCCAGTCGTCTTATACGCCAGAAAATACGGTAACGACTTCCCTATCAAATATTTTTGTTGTCTTCAGCTTCACCTTCAATGAGCTACGTTAACAGATTTTAAAGCTCATATAGCACATTTTATGGAAAAAAACTATTAAAAGTTAATGAATTTAGTGGTAAAATATTCAAAATGCTGCATAGATAAATATAGCTCTCTAAAATAAGTTTCTATGATATGGCCATACAAAAGTGGTTGTGATGATAATTACTGCATTATATTTTCTAGTAACACGAATATTTATTTAACACACAAATGTGTGGATACCTGCTGGAGGGCAAGAATATTGCTCTTGTCAGCATCCATTTGGGCCATTTTCAGCTTCTCTTTCATAGTCAACAACATTTCCTGATATTCAATTATTTCATCATCTTTGGAAGCCAAAATTCTCTGCAAGGTAAAAGGAGACAAAAAGAATCTTAATTATGACAAAACAAAACAAATTGCTAAAATACAGTTAATGTTAGTTGCAAAATACCTTCCATTCCTCCACTTTTTCATTTACAGCTGCCATAAGAGGGTCATCTTCTTCATTCTTTGCTTTAAGTTGCTCTGTCAACTCATGTACCTGCATGTTACCATTGAGATACAATTCATAATATAAGCTACCGACAGACTAATTATTAATGGGAATTTTGCAATACGCATACTTGGAATCTAGTAGCTTTCTTAAAATTTATATGTAAAATATACTAATATCTTTTTCAAAGGATAAGGCCATGAGCAAATGTATTGTAAATGAAACTTCAAATTTGGTACTATTTAGCACTCTTAAAATCAACATTACTCATTTGATCCTTTGTACTCTAAATAGGACGCTGAGCTTGTCGATCAGAAGGCCGGAATTTTGGCGGGTCGAATCCCGAGTGCTGCGTAGCAGAGTGAGCGCCTGTTACTCATCCCAGCTTCTGCCAACCTAGCAGTTCAAAAGCACATAAAAATGCAAGTAGAAAAATAGGGACCACTACGGTGAGAAGGTAACAGTGTTCCATGCGCCTTTGGCATCTAGTCATGCCAGCCACATGACCACGGAGATGTCCTCGGACAAGCGCTGGCTCTTCAGCTTTGAAACAGAGATGAGCACCGGCCCCTAGAGTTGGAAACGACTAGCACGGGTGTGCGGGGGAACCTTTACCTTTACCTTTACTTTTACTCTAATTTTAATGCTTTCTATATCTGCTTCTAAGTATACAAGTTGCCTCATACCTGTAATCTGTATTGCTCCTTTTCCTTTCTTAGCTGGTCCATAGCAATATCAGACTGTTGCACCATAAATTTCATTTTATTGTATTCATCAGTCATATTCTCCATTTCTTGCACAGATTCTTCTAAATTCTTCCTCATTTCCTGGTTTTGTGCTTCCAACTTTTCATTAGCTTCTGTCAAATTCTACAAAAGTAAAACAGACATATTTCCATGAAATGTATGCTTTGGTATAAGAAGCAATTCTTAAATTGATCAAGTTATATTAAATTGTCCCCTAAGAAAGTCTAAAAGATAACAATTACAACTTTGATCATCAGCAGAGTTCTTAAATGCAGGGACATCCAACCATAAAACTAATAATTACAATTAGTTTATGAAACAAAATATGGATATTGGCATGTTTTAGGGCACCTGAAAAAATATATTCTAACTAGCACGATAGGCTGACATGCTATGCTCTAATTAACAACCAAGCCCTTCATTATATTAAACTTTCTTCTGAGTTGCCCCATATAGGACAAGCCTCCACTAGTTTGATTGTACTAAATTGGCAAGACTTCCCCTACATATTCATGATTTATGCTACTGATTTCCCTGAAGATATTTACATCCCTTTATTCCCCTTAGAGATATTTCAGTACTTTTTTTAAAAAAAAATATGGTAATTCACATATATGTATACAATCACACAAATGCACAATCTAAATCTCTGTCCCTCCAATTTGAACTACAAAATGTCTTTTTCTAAAATTAACATCTGTATGGAATACAATTTTTATATGTTTAAGTGAATAATGTATTAGTTGCCAGTCATTAGCTTACTATCCTGAACACCAGAAAAACATGCCAAATCTTTTGATCTTATATGAAATTACTTTGTTCTTATTCTTAGACAAAAACCAACAGAACCCAAAATAAGCCAGTAAGGTCTGCACTCCTTTAAATTAGAGTCAGGTTTGATTATCTTGTTCTGCTGAGCAACTCTTCGAAATTTACCTGAATTTCATCTAGGTATTGAACAAGCTCAAAATTCTTTTTTGATAACTGTGACCTGTAATCTGATTCTTCTCCTCTTCTTGAGAGAAGTGTTTCCTTTTGTGTTTCTAGTTGTCTCTGATAGTCAGTTACATCCTGACGAAGCTGCTCATTCTGCAGAAAAACAGAGAATTAAAATATGATACTGCTTAAGGTATTAATACTTTCTGAAATTGAAAAATATGCTACTGGTAGTAGATCTATGGGAACTAGAACTAATAAACCCGTCATGCTTTATTTCATTGGATATATACAAGTGGAGGCTAAATGGCCACCCAAAATACTTGTATTGATGCAACAATTATAGCCAGGGGCTTGATAGCCTAATTGTCCCTTTCACCTTTAAAAAATCTAATTTTTAAATTCAGTTATTGAAAACAAGCTAATACACTGAACACAGACACTAATTAGCATTAATCCTCACCTTTTTCTTCATTCTTGTTTTCTTAAACAAATAAGAGCAGAACAAGAAAAAAGAGGGAAGTTTAAAAGATCAAACATAGCAGGCAGACAGAAAAGAGAAAAACATAAAAGAAGTAATACACATTATCTTACCAAGCAAGCATATTAATAACATATTACACACCTTTATAATGAAGAAAATCCATAAATTGAAACAGAAATTATCTAGATTGAAAGAATAATCCCCTGTCACTGACTGTACCATTTTTAAGATATGGCAATATTTGAGTACCACCTAGCAAGGTGTCAAAAACTTGATGACCAAAAAAAAAACCGTTCAAAGTTACAATTGCACTGAAATGACTTATGACCACTTTTCACACTTATGACCATTGCAGCATGCCCAGGTTCATGTGATTTATATTTGGATGCTTGACAACTGATTCATATTTATGATGGTCACAGTGTCCCAGGGTCATGTGATCCCCTTTTGCAATCTTTTGACAAGCAAAGTCAATGGCAGGGCTGCTGATGGCCAAGTGCTAAGGTGGGACTTCCTTCCATTCCTCCCTCCTTCCCTGCCTCCCTCTTTCTCATTCCCATCTCCTTCTGAAGGAAGAATTTGAACACACACACATACACCCCCCCATATTTTCCCTTTTCCATATATTCATCAAACAAGGAAAAGCCTCCAGAGACAGAAAAGACAAGCCATTGAAGGAACTAGCTTAAAACAGCACATTCCCCTTTAAGAATTAGCTACTGGCTAGAAAGTTAGGAGCGCAGCTGGCACTTAAGGAAGAAAAAAAAAAGTAGTAAGTATTGGCTGCCGACTAAGGCAGCCTCCCCAAATGGCTCCATTCATAAGTAAAGGAATGCTACAAGCAAAATCCATTCAGGAGAAAAATACTTCCAAATCCCTTGCAGCAAAACATACAGCTAATAATAGCAGAGCAATGGAAGCTAACATGAGACATCAGCCATCAGCCAAATAGAAATTTCCATTCCTTAAGAACACAAAGTCCACATTGCACAAATCCCAGAACTTCAAAGTCACAAAAGCACATAAGAATCTTTCCACTCTCCATCTCCCTCCCTCCCTCCCTCCGTCCCTCACCTCCAGCCGATGCTGCCTTCCTTCATTGGTGCCTTTCTTCATTCCTCGTGGAGGGTGACCCCTCCCCCACTGCATTTCTTGCCTGTTTGTTGCTGCCAGCACAGGTGGCTGCCACAGAAGTTGTAGATCGGCTCATGGCTGGCTTGCTTGATCTTCTATCCTCTCCCCACACCCTCCTCCTTTTTCTTTCCCTTTGGTGCAGCTAGAGCTGACTCCGCCTCTTCCCAAGGCTGCTTCTTTTTTTTTCTCTTTCCCTCTCCTGCCCAAACTGCCTCCTTTTATAGCGTCTCCTGTCACCACCCCCTCCTCCTCCTTTCTCATGGGGGAGGGCGGTGAGCCAGAAGTGAGCCTGGGGCCACTCTGCAGCTCCGGAGGAATCTCTCACAGTAAGTCCTTGCCTGCGCTGGCTCATTTCCTCCCCAACTACACTTGGCTGGGCAGGGCTGCGTACCACCTGCCACGTGCTAATGTACCAAGTTGGTACACTTACCACCAGTTGAAAAGCCCTGGTCTAGCATACATGGCACAGTTAAGGAAAGATGGAAATAAGGAAGCACAATAGCAATGATAAATCAAAAGTACACAAGGTGTAACAAATAAGTAGACACCAGGAATAAAAAAATATTTTGTGTCAAATTATATTGGCATACCAACCTCTCTTCTTAATTTGCTGTTTTCATTTTCTGTTTCTTCATTTCGAAGAGTAAGCTAGAATGACAAATTGGTTAGCTGAAACTATATAGAATGATCCTAATATAATACATGTCTCTTTTTCTAGGAATATTAGCATTGTTCACGTTTGCAAAACCTATATATAAAAATCATTAACTGAAAATAAAAAACCCTCTATTTCAATTCAAAAGGTTGTTTAACCAGTCTACTAAAACTATAATGCTGTATTTTCTCAGAAGCATACAGTAGCAGAAGTGATTATGTCTTCAAAATTCATCAATTCCAAAATTTAGTGCAGTCAATCTGCAATCTTATGTAGGGAATAAACTCTATTTAGTTCCACAGACACACATATATAATTACTGCTTTTTATATATACATAATGCACTAAAAATATTAACTTGTTAAAGTAGACATAGGAACTACTGAAACTAGTAAATTTGAGAGCATCTCTTTCAGTTCACTATGCATGTTAGATTGTTTCTTATAATTTTACAATTTTGAAACACTTCCAGTGCTGCATTTAAAAAAAACCCCACTGTATTTATAATCAGATGTATTTTTCAAATCAGAAGTATAGATAATATTCAGTTTTGCCAATAAGAGAAAGAATTTCAGATAAAAATCTTATATTGAGTTATCTGTAAATTTATTTGACTCAATTGGCCCTTCTTCTGTATAGATATGTTTATAATTTCATTACAGTTTTCCTGAGTTTATAGTGTCTATCACTACTGTGTTGATATAAATTTACATTAGCTTTTTAAAATCTTACATTGTTAGCTCTTTTTCAATTTCTATTGCTATTCTCAACATTAATTTGTTCATAACAAGTTTTTAATCTTTGTAGAGATTAATATAATTTACCTGCTCATTAACTTTCTTCTCTTTCTCTAGGTCCTTTTCCATGTCTGCTAATTCTCTGTCTTTTTGTGACAACTGTTTTTCCAATTGGCGAATTTCATCGCGGAGAAATCGAGTATCACGGCTTCCAGTGGATCGCTGTGCTATCTTAGCAAATATTAAAAGAAAACTAGTTATATATGTTTAATTATATTAGGGAAAATAAAAAGTACATATTCTAAACAATATAAAACTCATGGAAACTTTTTGAAATATAGTAAATATGCAACTGAACAATGTAAGATCAGAATTAGGTATTTACTCTAAGGGGATCATCTATCTTGGGATCTAAGTTAAATTTATACTGAAAATTAACTACTAAATTATCTGATATTGAAATAATTCAAATTCCAAACTATTAATATTTACTTTATGATTCAACATTTTCTCTGCAAGTATACTTTTCATTGTACTTAAAACATGTTCCAGAGTCTGATTTTTTTCAGTTAATAATTAATTCAAGGAAGTTTTCTAAAATATGTAATAGGATCCTATTTTTTTATATTGTCCATATATGTCCTATGATTTCCAATATTGAGAATTTTTTCAAGATAATACTTTATTTCAAAAGGCTATAAATTGTTTATCAAATACATTTTATTTATTTTAATTTAAAAATTAAGAAAGTAGCAATGTTTTAAGTAATTTTGTAACCAGCTCAGAAATTTTAAAATATTGGGCAAATTAAATAATTGCAGGATTTAAAATTACCAGTTGTAAAATGTGAAAACCAAGCCTCACAACATGCTGTAGCCTAGAAGATTCAGTGCCATACAAATTAGACAAATTAATAATAAGATTCATAAAGCTATTAAAAGCTGATATTTTAACTCACTCAAAAGTAATATTTAATCTTTACATTAGTTGAAATTTAAACATACCTCTAATTCTTTTTCTAGCTTCATCACCTTAGTTTTTAATTGATTTTCTGTTTGCATAAAAAAGGACAGTTATCAAAATATAATGACCAAAACACTAAAATGAGACCTAGAATAAAACTGATCACATTCTTTAGTAGCATCAAAAACAGCTCCTCTTTTGAATAAAATTTAATTGTAAATTTTATCTACATATAATAGGGGTACCATGTTTCATAACTGAACCTTGCATATTCCATTTTTAATATTTATCTATTCTTTCAAAGAATTAAAAATGAGTGAACTCAACTGACCATTAACATCTCTCAATTTATTTTAAAGAAACTTTTTCTTCATTTTATAAACTGAAAATTCAATTCACTTTAAGTTGAAATTACGTGATGCTTTTGGTCCAGCTTTAGAAGTTAGACATCATTAGTCATCATCAAATGTATGTTTTCAATGTTTCCTTATTTGACTGAGAATAACAGAATAAATGAAACAGTTATATTTCTACTGAAACTAATTGTAATAAGGAATCGCACCAGGAAAGATCCAGCTGAGTAAAAGGTAACATTTCAAAACTAACAGCAAAGTAAAAGCAAAACAATGAAGCCTAGAAGATTGAATTCTGAATTCTCTATGGAACTGGAAATTCCATTCTATTGATGCTTGTATATTTTTCCCCAAAAGGGTCAAGATGTTTACATGTTATGTGTCTATAGAAATGTTACCAAATTTAGCTTGCTCTTCTCCAGCTTTCTCAACTTCTTCTAGAGCCAGTTCTACTTCTTGATTTTTCATCTATTAGAAAAAATGCAAACAATGTTAGTAATTGCTGGAAACAAAATAAAATCACATGGATCAAAACATAATGTTGCTTAAAATAGGATACAGTTTATTACAGATAAACCCCTAATATCAACCATGAGACATTTTAGCCTCATGATACAAGTTATAAACATGCCAAAAATCTAAGAATAAGCTTTATGTAATACTTTCTTCTACAAAGGTATACAAGTAAAAAACAACAACCCAGAGCTGTTTTATTAATCCAAAACAACTGTTTATTATGGAAAAGTGTGTTTCTCCCATTTTCATCCAACTACTAGATTTACCATACAAAATGACTGTACGTGAATTGGCAAAAGGCAAATGGTTTTTTTCCCCTCATCACTTCTCAGGAAATCTTTCTTCTTAGGTCACTTGCCTTCTTCACTGCTTCTAGCCTCATAATTGTTTTTATATTACAGTATTTAAATATTTAACAAACCGTGCTCATTTCTATTAATATTTGTGGGTTTACTTTTTAAAGTGCTGCAAGACTATTGATATACATCTGTAAATATTTTAGAGGTTCCAGGAATAGTATAAACACAAACAGAATGCATTTCAATGCTTACTTATGGAATTACAGCGCAAGAGGGAAGAGCCTATTCAACTAGCCTGTCCAAGCAACTGAGGGAATATGATAAGCTTTCAGAGGGAACGGGTTATTCCCAAAGCTCTGGTAAATAGTTCAATTGAGCCCTTATTCACAGCTTGTAATGAAGGACTCAGACTGGATCGTGCCAATGTGGATTCTCTTTATGGATTCCACAATCTCCGCACCCCAGTTTGTAGGGAAGCTCTAGGAGATAAAATGATGCAAGGGGTGCCAAGAAGAGTAAATCTAAAAAGGGACAAGTGATAATCTTTATTAGGACTTTCCTTATTATTGTGTCTGCAGATAACCCACCTGTCATGGTTCCGATAGATGAAACCCATTAAAGAACTTCAAGGCAAGAATTCTTCCTTAAAGAACATTTTATTCAGGAAACAAAGTATCAGCACTACACAGTTGAACCCAAAACTAGATTCCCTCCCCCCAGAGACAAAGTAACAAGTTGCAAGTCCCACCCCCACAAAGCAGTCATAAATCACATTCTCCAATTAGCCCGGAGCGCGGGCTCTCTCCCCAACTCCTCAGCCTGCCAAAATGTTATTGGTTTGTGTCCTTGAGTTCCCACGGAGCTGCATTGTTATTATGGCTAGTTGAGCTCAAGCATTCACCCCATTCCCCCCTTCACCTAATTTCTAAACAGAAGAAAAAGCATGTTAAAAGCAAAGTAAAAATGGCTGCAATTTCTATCAGTTGTCAGAGCAGGAACATCCAATGTTGCAGCATTGACATCACCAGTGGCCTTGTTTCACATAACCAGTCTTTTCTGGGTAAATAAGAGTCTGGAGTGCCCCTGAAAGGCCTCTGTGAGGGCTATTCAAAGAATCTGTTGGATAAAGTTATTTGGATTTGTTCTAAGATGGACTCCTGTCGGGCAGGTCCTATGGAAGGAAGTGCACAATCTTGCTCCATTGTGTGGGATGACTTTCAGGTCCTAAGGAAATGCACAAGGTCCTTGCAGCTGTGAGTTGTGCATCATGCTCCTCCTGGCTAGTTAAGGGTTTTGGGAAATGGCATACAGTTGGATATAAATAGAGGTTAACACCTGTTTACAAGAAGGGATGAGTTAAAAGAAGCAACAGGCTACCCACCTCAAAAAAACCACCCTTGGATCTGACAGGGTTGAACAAACTTAAAATTTTTAGGGAAAATTGTTGAAAGGCTAGACACTCAGTTTCAAAGGATTATTGAAGAAAAGCAGATTATCAGGACACTTTTCAGTCTGGATGTAGACCAGGTTATAGCACAGATATAGTGTTTACTTCCACCTGGAAGCTTCAACTACTCCAGGATGCAGTGGCACATATAATTCTGGGCACTCTGAGGTCTGTGTTAGATTACTGGGAAATGAGTTTATATTGATTGCCAGTTTCTTTCCAGGTGCAATTCAAAGCACTAGTTATCACAAGGTGATAAGGTGGGTGCATTCCAGTCCTCTTTACTAAACAATATAATCTGGTGTGCCTACTTTGCAGCAACCATCTATGCTATAGAACCTACCCTGTTAGTTTTCTGGAGGGCCATGACAACTTAACTCTTCCCTCAAAAGCTGGATTGGGATAGGAGTTGAGCACAGCACATGTGTAATTTAGTACAGGATTACTGGGATATCTTGATGGCATGTGATGTATTTTTGTGGGAGGGGAGTATTTTTCATGTATTCATAGTGGTTTGATGATTGCTAGACACTTAGGATTATATTGAATATAAGTAAATAAAGTATTATAATAAATGTTTATAAAAATGTTATTTAGAAATCTTAACAATATATCAGTACTAACCTTCATTAATGATTGAGAAATTTTAAAAAGTTGAATTAAATGTGCAGCAGTCTCATCTTTCAAAGTATTACCATCAACCTGAAATATATAAAATATAAATATTTGAGAAGTACACATTAAATACTTTTAATTACTGACATATTGAATATATCATGCAAAGTACCTTGGCCACAGTCTCAAACAAACCATCTGCTAGTTCCTCCTGACGAGGCAAACCATCAGGATCTACTCTCATAATTTTCTTCCATTCCAAAATAGGTGCCATCCTGAATATTCATTTACTTCTGAAAAAAATTAATCACATTGAAAAGGTTTCATTACATTTACCAGAATTATTCAGTATAGCATTTATAGCATTTTTATTTAGTAAGCTATTACATCTAAGAACAGTACTTTCCCCATTGAGAACAATTCTGTGAGACAGGTTTAGACTGAGTGGTTATTGGTCCACAGGCATTCACTAAGCTTCCATTAACCAAGGATGGAATAGAACTTCATCTTGCCTTTCCTAATCCAACCCCTTAACTACCACATTGGCTCTCAAATGAAATGTTACTAGATACAAGGAGTTAAATATTTTAAGACTAAAAGCCGAAATTTTTATTTATGCACCCAAAATATTTTTATTTCCGTGTATAGGTCCTCAACATGATCACTTAGGAATACCATAAGTTGAGATGGGGGCAACTGTAAAAATAAGAAAATTTGAAAATGATCCAATTTCAGTTTTTGTATGTATTCTACTTCTTGGACTTGATATTATGTTAAGGAGTTCCCTTACTATTTCCTTGTTTTAATTGTTTTTAATCTTCATATTAATAAAGATTTGATTACCATAAAGTTTGGGGCAGATTGTGAATGAATGCAAGAGAGAACTACAATATCTGAAATACTATTTCAGAACAATTATCCTTAATATTTTGGAATTTTCTAGTCGGGAAGGCCACAGATTCAAAAATTCCTTTGCACAAATTAGTTCTATGTGTCTGTATCTATGAAAACTAGGATTACCAATCTTGTTTCTATCTAAACTGATAGACATCATAGCAGTATTTCAGACATGATAGCGGTATTCCAGTATCTGAGGGGCTGTCACAAAGCAGAAGGGGTCAGGTTGTTCACCAAAGCACCAGAGGGAAGGATGAGAAACAATAGTTGGAAACTGCTCAAAGAGAGAAGCAACCTGGAATTAAGAAGAAACTTCCTGACAGTGAGGACAATCAACCAGTGGAACAGGTTACTCCCAGAAATCGTGGGCGCTCCATCACTGGAGATTTTTAAGAAAAGACTAGACAGTCACCTGTCCGAGATGGTATAGGTTCTCCTGCTTGAGCAGGGGCTGGACTGGAAGACCTCCAAGGTCCCTTCCAGCTCTATTCTATTCTATTTCTAATTCTATTGTAAACTAGTACTATTAAATTCAATTGATTATTTCTAAGAATGTGCATATTATAACCATATAGAATATTTTCAGTTTTGTGACATGCTTAAACCTGTCAACCTTGCAGTGTAAGGCTTTGAAATTACGGTGCCATTTTGAGCCATACAACAAATGTTAATGTGTTAAAATTTAAATATAAATGAAATCAAATTTAGTTCACATCTTAAGAGCTCTACTACTTTTTGCGGTATAGGCAGCAGTGCACTGCTCAACAAGCAATTGTAACCCCCAGGACAGGAAACTTTCTATAGCTCTAAGTCATCAAGCTTTTGGATTATTCCATTCAACTCCTCCCTCCCGCTTTCTTTTGTTTTCATTTTTTCTTCATATCAGTGAGCATTCCATAACTGAATGAATCAGTGAATAAATGAGTGAATGAGTAATAAATAGACTCCTCTCACATAAAGCAGGTTTGCTTTTCTACAAAGTTTTACAATGTTTTTTAATATAGTTTATTGATTTTTTACAATGACTATCTTTAGTGCTTAGTAAACAGCATGTTGTCTGGGTTAATATATTTAAAAACAATAAATAATTTCTATAGTTCCATAATCAATGTATTAGTTAATGATATATTTCTTTGATCTTCTCTTCTTCCAATAGTATTCTCCTTTGTCAACATTAAGCAAATATAATTCTTAATACTTTCAATACATACAAGGTTGGATATAAACATTTTTCTTGTGTTTATACAAATAACAATAACATCCACATATAACATCTTTTCTGATCGGCTTGTTTCAACTATTTGTAAAAGTCATCTGATTAAGTCACTATGTGTCCTGTTTTCAAGATTCTTATTTAAGTTTAATTTCTCCTCAGTATTCAGTCCATTCTTATCAAGTCATAATTTTCTAAAAAATAAATATTTTAAATATCCAAACTTTTCATTCACATACACCATCCCAATATTTTTACATCTCATATATTATAAAAAATACTATGCTACTTATATATCTTATCCCTCTTACTGTAGGGCCCCTTTATATTCAAAATTTATCTATTCTTTTAACCATATTCAAACAAGTGTTTAATCATATAGTACTCCATCTGGTAAGTCGAATCGAGTCTCTTGAATCTAACTCTAGCCTTCTTCTTTTTGCCATGTAGCTTTCCGTGTCAGTATGTTCCGCTTGCCAGGGGATTCTTCCTGTATTTTTATGAATATTGTTGGGAATAGGAAAGAAAGTTAAGTAGAATGTATGTTTTGTGTCTTCCAAATTCTAATGATTCTCCTTGCAGCTCTATAATCCATTTTGTTAGATCTTCTTTCTTATCCTTAAGTTTGAAGCCCTGAAAGATAAAATATCTTTTCCATTTTCATTGTTGTGGCAAAATCTTGCAGATTTTCTTTTGTTTGCACTAAGCTGTGGCTCTCTTCATTTGTAGCTTCCCCATATGGGTCACTTTCCTCTGGTTTATGTTCCGTTATCTGATTTGTTGGTTCATTATCATCATTTTCTGAGCTTTTTAATTGTAAGCTTAGGTTGGAGATGTGCTCATTTATGTCATGATCATGTTTCTCCACATGGCTTCCATAATACCTTTTCTTCACAGATTGAAAATGTTTATTGTTTTGGAACGTAAAGGTCCATCTTCTCCAAGACACCATTGTTTCTCCTTTTTCATCAAATAATGTGCAGGAAGGAAAACATGAGATCAGACCAGCAAAAAGATCTGGTCTATTCTGCCCATCCAATGCTTTCCTCTCTCCCATGAACTTGGCTGGGCCTTAAGGAGGGGGTGGACGCAAAACCTTTCGCTGTTTTAAGATTATTTATGCTACGGGAGAGTCTATTATGCCGAAAGCATTGTAGATTAGTGGCCATTCCGCCAGAGGCAGAATACACGCAGGCCTTTATTTCACATGTATTTGGACCACAGGGCACATTTCATGTTATCTAACGAAGCGAACTGTAATTCTGCGAAGTTTATTTCACCAGAGGACTGGACGGCCTAAAAGGCATGCTAAGACACGTAAGGAACCGCCCTATCTCGCCTGCCAAGGGCTGTTCCTCCCGGAAAGAGAGGTTTAAGTATCCCAAAGGATCAGAAAGGCTCGGTCAGAAACCGGAGGACGGCAGGCGTAATCCCAGCGTCAACTCGGTCTCCTTCCCTCAACCCCGACTAGTCTTTTCCCCGGTCCCCGAGCCGCCCCTTGCGCTGGCTGGCTTACTTTCCACCGCCTCTCCTCCCACCTTCAGCCTCTTTCCTTTGTCTTCCCTCGCTGACTTCCGTAGTCGTTTAAGGTGGGGACGGCCGCTGCTAAGCAACGTGATAAAAAAAACAACCCTCGCCCACATTCACAAGAGGCCGGATACGCTTCCACTGGCACGAGCGCCCGATCAAAGCTCCCGCGGGACTACAATGCCCAGAGGGCAGTCCGCCAAGAAAACTCCGAGTCCCAAAATGCCTTGCTCGACGAACCGTTTACAAACGCTCCGAGTCGGAGAGCGCCAATCTAGCACGGGTAGACAAATGAATGCCAGGCAATATAAAGAGACCCGCGCTCCTTAGGGAACGGAGTTAACGGGACCGTCGCGCGAACGGGAAAGGGAAAGGCATGGACAGCTCAATCCTAAGGAGCGAAGTATTTCCCTTTGCAGGGAAAGCGTCGTAGGAAAGACTACACGTCCCAGACAGCCCCACACCGACCTGGAGACAATCTCTTTGCGATATCCGCCGCTTGGAATGCTGGGAAGAGGGAGGTGGGGGGAGTGGCCGAAAGCCTCCTTGTCGAGCGTTCTACAGGGAACAGAGAATGAATGCATGCGCATGCGTAATTGAGGAGGGAGTCTCCGGTTGTTCATTCGTTCTGATTTGGGGGGGGGGGTCTTATGGCGAGTTAAGTCTGAAGCTGCTGCGGAGTAAGTCAGGGCGGGGAAAGGGGTTCATCCGCGGCAGTCCCGAGTAGAGGATCCTGCGGAGTGAAACACGTGGGGACAGAATGTATGAGGATCTTTTGGGAAGCTGGGTAACTTAACGCGCGTGCTGATCTTCCGTGCAAAGGTAATGGGAAAAGAAAAAGAACGCGGAGAAGGAAAACACCAGAACTTGTCCGTCAAATGTGAAGTTTAAGCCCGAAAGGGACGATTTTATTTGATCTTTTATAGGTTGCGTTCGGTTTCTCTTTTAAGGTGAACACGATTGCCTGTTATTAATTTCCAAAAGGGCTAGCAGGCTTCACACGTGACGTTTGTAAAGACCTGAATTGGGTACTGTAATGGTATCTTTGTGGGCTTTGCAGAATCTATAGATGTATTCTACTTAAGTATTACTTAGCTGCATAATTCATACGGGCCCAACTTCATATACTGTACAATGCAATACTGTTAGTGTTCACTTTGAAGGGCCAAGGCTGGATGCTGCTGATTAAAGCCCTACTGAAATTGATCTGCCTGCTACATTTATTGCTTCTTTCTTTGGCAAAAGTATGACTTTTGCTAGGCGTGGAACATGCTGTCTTTCCAAATTTTGTGTATCACTTATATTTTGTAATGATTGTGTGTACTTGTCTTAGTGTATTAAACAGAATTATTTACCCAATTTAAAAGTGTATGAAGTCTGCTAATGAGATGCATAGTTCTTAATTTCACCTGAGTGATTTGGAAGTGGGATGAAGAAATATCTCTACATGCATTAATTACTTAATGGCATAGGCAGTTGGGTATCCTGAAGTGATAGTTTATAAGCAAAATTTAACTCTTGAATACAATTTAGATTTCAGTGGCATGTGTATTTTACAGTATTCATATTGGCATGAATCTGATATGTTTATGTGAAAGTTATTCTGACTACTGGGTTTCTTTTCCCACACACAGACATTTTGTCTATCTTGGGCTCCTTATTTCATTCTCATATATTGGACTCCATTGTTCTATCTTGCTACATTTTCAAACAGTGTGCAACTTTTTCTTGTAACATTCTCTTTATTCATATTTATTCAGTTGTTAGCTTCTTTATAAGCCTGGAAAATATAAAAGCTGTAGTTATTAAGGCCTCAGCAAATAATTGGAGCTGGCTGATTTTGCTCTTAACTAAAAGAAACCTTTAAAGAGGTTGAGCTCTGATTTGTACCTAAGTGGGAGACTAAGGAATGTAGGCTAGACTGGGAAATTGAGGAGGGGGTGGGGAGAGAATCCCCAAAGAAACTAATGACTATAATAAATAAACTATTTTTTAACTGGTGCCAAGTTAGCTACCTGGAAATTTCCATGAAATAATTAGAGATAAAGTTCAACAGAAAAGAATTTGGGGGCTTTAGTTCAATGTAGACAGCCAGTTTGGGCTAATGGTTTAGGTACCAGGCTAGAAACCAGGACAATAACAACTCTAATCCTACTTTATATGTGAAGCCAACTGGTTGAACTTCCAGCGAGTCATTGTCTCTCCAGGAAGAAGGCAAACTTCCAAAAATATGGCCAAGAAAATTGTAGGGACTTGTACAGGCAATCACCACCAACACTGACTTAAAGGTACAAAATCAAAACCAAACCAAAAAGTGATACAGTATATAGTTAGGTTGAAAAGGTTGCCTATGAAATCCTAGGAAAGTTCTGCCTGAAATACTAGGGGGGGGGAATCGTACCAGCATCAACAATATTAGTTAATAGTTGAACCAAATGCTTGATTCTATATAGAACAGCATCAGTGCTTTATATAAATATTCTTGATACATACATCAGCCATTCATGTTCTGTCCTAAATGCCAATAAGCAAGTTACAGCTGCCCCATCAGTACATTTTTTAACAATCAGGCAGATGGTTACATAGCTAATTATCTGCATATGTAAAATGTTGAAGCAATTAATGCAGTTTAGAACACCTAACAGTCAGTACAAAAATAGCCTATTTCTCAATTCCAGTACTATAGAGTTGATTGCCTTTGGGGGCAGGGGTACTTTATAGCTGTATAGAATATTCAAGATACAGTTCAATTCCTTTTGGTCTGTTTTACATGAACCCAAAGGCTTTCACTTCCCCAGTGGAAATTGGAAAAAAAAGCTTTACATGCCACATTAAAGATGTTTTGAAATTTAGTAGAAATTTTTAAAGGAGAAATGAAAAGACAAATCACTTCATTTGAGTTAGATACCCACAAAGATACTCCTTTCACTTTGGAAGTCACATGGCATGGATTCTGAACCTTATATGATATGAGGTAAGATTTAGATCCCACTTTGCAATTGTCTCTTGGTGGCTTGTGAGGTGTGCGGCCTAAGGTTATGTTGCAACAAATTTGTTTCTTGTGTTATGCTTCCAAACTCCACTTAATTGTTTCAAAGTTTTGAGTGTCACCCAGATATATCATGAGGAAATCCTTATGAATAACACCATCTGCATTCCCAAAAACTTGTACCCATGAGTTTTTCTACCAAAGCCTAGAGGTTTTTTCCCCTTGGTGGAAAAGGTTTATGACAGTATTCCATGGACTGATGCTTTATGTCTGTGTCATAACGAAGTGCCCATGTTTTGGTTGTCTGTCATTTTATGTAGAAATTCCTCACCTTCATTTTTATAGTTTCAAAGTGCTCATCTTTCTCATCAGCATACAAGGAACCCATCTAGCACAAACTTTCTAATATTCAACAACACATATTCTATGAAATGCCAAGCTCGACAGCAATTTTCCTTTCCATAATCTACTGATTGTCCTCAATCAGTTCATTAACATTGCTCATATAAAACTTGTGGGTTGCTGTTACAGGTTGTTCATTTATTCTTGATCAAACATATCAGCTCTTCCTAGTTCACCATCTTTACACTTTTGAGGGCCCAGCTACGCACAGCGCTTATATTAATAGTCATTGTCATCAATCAGTATTATGCAGTAAATTTTAATTAGCTGTCAAAAATTCAATCACAATGCATTGCCTAAGGCACACTAACCAGTACTCACTGCATGTTTAGTTTCAATGACAACACAATTTTTTCTCATCTGTAAAGAAAAAATAGGAACTGAAAACACATCAGGGTTTCTAGTTTGTTGGTACTGTCATCTGTTGGTGATTTATAAAATTGGAGCCAATGTTTATTCATTACTTGTGTGTCTGGCAGCAATTATACTATATTTATCTGGATTTTAGTGACTGTATCTGATAGGTCAGTGGTGGTGAACCTATGGCACGTGCGCCAGATGTGGCACTCAGAGCCTTCTTTGTGGGCACGCGCGCTGTTGCCCCAGCCCTGCCTCCCCCGCAATCCCCTCCTCACCAGCAGTTCCCCCGGAGGAGAGTCGCCCCCAAGTGCGGCCCACACGGAGCAGCGCAGCCAAGGACATGGCAGCCGGGCAGCAGGGACAAGACTCCACCCTTGCGCCCTGTTATGTTCAGATGATGTGGGGTGCGGGCGGAGGGCATGGCTGCCGTGGCGCTGCAAGGCCACCTGGGCAATCTGCAGCGGGCCATGGAGGCAGTGGGTGGCCCTGTGGGCAGGCGGGCCAGGGGGCAGGCGGGCTGGAGCAGGCAGGGCGGGGTTGGGTGGGTTTTGGGCACTTGGTCTCTAAAAGGTTTGCCAACACTGTGATAGGTGAAGGATGGTACCATATGCCCTATTTGAGCATTCAGCAATATTGGATTACTTAAGGGAAATAGAAAGACATGGTTGGTTTAATATACCATTTAAGCTGCAGTGTAAGACCTCTGCCGTTGAATATTTAGCTTTGCAACTGAGTTTATAAAAACACCTTTCTGCCCCCTTTTTTCTCATCACAAATTTTATTATTTTATTATTACATTGATATGTCACTCATTTTGTGAATTTATTTTACTTTTCTGTAAAGAGATTCCTCTGGTATGTAAGAGCAGAGGAGACAGACCAGGAATACCTAGAAATTGGACAGGCTCATGTAGAATTAGACTATCAGGAATTACAGTATTCTGGAATCTTGAGCAGCTGCAAAGAATTCAGACATTTAAACACCACCACATGATTTTAAGATGTGCTTAAAGTCACTATTCATATGTAATAAAATGTTTCCACTTTACGGGCCGAAAATACTTTCAGGAATAGAATTGATCGATTAAACCTTTAAAAAACCCCAATAAATCCCACCCATGTTGGGCTTGAAAGCTAGCTGGACTTGGCCAGTCACTCTCTGTCAGTCATCTCTAAGGGTTGTTGTTGTGGGAAAATAGGAAGAATATTAGGTGTGTATGCCGCCTTGAGTTATTTATAAAAATAAAGGAGGTATTAAAAAAACTTGTAAAACGTTAAAAGAATTAAATTACCTCCTTTTACTAAGGATGCATTGGAAAATCATTTGAAGATGAGCTAACAGGATCAGATCTAAATATGTTAGTTATACATGCTTATCTCATTTGTTTATTTGTACCCCACCTTTATTAGTTTGACAAATAACTCAAGCCAGTGAACATTATCCAACACATCATCTTCCTCCTGTATTCCCCACAATAACAACCATGTGATATGGGCTGGATTGTCTTTACTTGTGTTTCTCAGAACTAATCTAAAGAAAAAAATATGAATAATCCAGGTAAGTTAGAACATAAATTTATATAAAATGTTACTTTTGGTCAGGAATTCATGGATAGTTTGATATTCAGGTACTCAAACATAGTAATATACCGAAAAATAAGTATGTTTATTTGAGCATGTACTGTACACATGTCTGCCTTTCTGGTTCATTGTGGAGCAGTGGGAAATTGACTAGCCTTTTCAATTCCTGTACTCTGGCTATCCAGGAATGGGAAATTCAGTTGAGCACTTGCATTTTCCCTTTCTCTGCTGCCATCTCATGGATATCTAGATATTTGCAGTGTGATCGCCCTATGTAACCAAATGGGGTATTACAACCCCATTAAAGGTAAAGGTAAAGGTTCCCCCGCACATGTGTGCTAGTCGTTTCTGACTCTAGGGGCCGGTGCTCATCTCCGTTTCAAAGCCGAAGAGCCAGTGCTTGTCCGAGGACGTCTCCGTGGTCATGTGGCCGGCATGACTAGACGCCAAAGGCGCACAGAACGCTGTTACTTTCCCACTGTAGTGGTCCCTATTTTTCTACTTGCATTTTTATGTGATTTCGAACTGCTAGGTTGGCAGAAGCTGGGACGAGTAACAGGCGTTCACTCTGTTACGCGGCACTCGGGATTCGACCTGCCAAACTGCCGACCATCTGATCGACAAGCTCAGCATCCTAACCCACTGAGCCACCGCGTCCCTTACAACCCCATTACATGGGAGGAAACTAATGTGTATTCTTCCATGCTATGGCATTGATAAGATTTGTGGGCAGGAGGACAGATAAAACCTGAAAAATACATAAAATAGGGTAAGAATAATCACATTACCCTACACTTGCTGTAAGAAAGCCCATTTAGAAGAGGGTTTTATTTGTTATAGGACTTGTATCTTGTCTCCTTTAATAAATATTAGATTTCGGTTTTTGAATGTTCATATTACTCTGCATAATAACCCTGCATGATTTCTTTTTGTATTTTCTGTATTCTAAAACTGTTTTGTTTCTTGACAAAAAAAGAATAGTTCTGCCTAATGGGAAATGGATTTTTTCTACTGCTTTCTATGAACAATTAAATATAGAAAAGAAATTAAGCTGGGGACTTTTTTCCCTGTTTTCCTTAGTATGTATGTGTTTGTGTGTGTATGTATGTATGTGTCTGTATATATACATACACACACACACATATATATATATATCCTTACCTTCTATCCTTCCAGGTATATCTGCCTACATTTTTCCTTTCTATTGCACAGAGATACCCTATTCACATGCACAGGTACTCTCAGTGAGTGGGCAAAGATAATAGTGAAGTGTCTTGTATAACTTATTTGGGTTGTGTTTAAAAAATGTACACCAAGAAAAACTCATTGTTTTAAGCCAAATTATATGTGTAAATTGAACCAAGTTGCTTCTGTTGGCTCTCACAAAATTCCTACTTTTTTCTACTCAAAATGAAGATCAACTTAGTTTTTCAACTGTACTTTTTGTGTTTTTACTACACAAGGTGGTTTGGACCCTTTGGAAAAGACATTTAGATTTGTTCTTATTTTTATATACTGGTTTTTTCCCCCCAGCTGGTCACTGTGAATCACACTTAGAATATATTTGATAGTTCATCAGTTATATAGGACTTGCTGCTAATCCATTATTGTTTACCTGGCAATATTCTTATGGCTCCAAGGGAGAGGTTTTACATGTCATCCATTACTTGGAAAATGTAGACACTGAAAAGTTTGGGAGACTTTCGCATACAAAGTTTATACTCTTGTCGTGAACCACAGCCCTTTCACTAAGCATTCTTCCTTTAAAAGCAAAGCTCTTTGAAATCATGTCATTGATTTGTCATTTTAAAATGATGGATAAAGCAATGGAGAGGAATGTGAGCAACAGGGGTAGTAAAGTAATAGTTGATGGTGATAGATATATGATATTTGGGTATGCACATGAGATCTTTTTCATTCAGTACTGCTTACCCCCACCTTTCCCTGCCAAAGCAGAAAATCATCTCCTAGGCTTAACGATAAGCTTTGTAGACAGTAGAAACAGTAAGGAAGCCATTCTTAGTATATGTGTAAGGTTGCTTCATACTGAGCTTCTAATGAAAACCTGACACACTTATATTTGAACTGGACCGGTCTCTTCCAGTTAGCAATAAGGGTGAGATTGGCTTAAGGTCTAATCAGTTACAGAAGGAGGGTTCTAATCAACTAATTAAGGTCACAGTTGAGCTTGTTAACTTGTGGTTAGGAGAGGCTGAGCTGGGGAGAAAACAACTCAGTAAGAGATGGCTTGTTTAAATAATCTCTTTGCGCTATGAGGGGGCAAAAAATGGGGAAAGGGGGTAGGGCATAGGACACTGTATGAGAGATCTTTACCTGACTGAGATTGCAGCAACCAGTGATCTTCTCAGCATCTCCCTCTATGTTTCTATCTCAATACACGCAGTGTCTCATGGTTTACTTAGCGACTGTGTTTCTCTGTGACCATTTTACAGGAATCAATTGAAGTCACTAAACGACACCATTAATATTAGAACTGGCTTAAACACAAGTATTGCTCAGTTTATTTTCTTGGATAATCTTAATATGGGATGGGATGGGGTTGGGTTTTTATAAATAGTTTTAATTGTAATATGTATTAATTTTAAGGGCATAATGTTTAATGACTTTTTAATTTTTGTATAATATTTTTATTGTGTATTGCCCTGTTCACCGCCCTGAGTCCTTCGGGAGAAGGGCGGTATAGAAATCAAATTATTAAATTAAATTAAATTAATATTGTCATGCAATATTTTGCATAGTTTAAGAGTGGGTATATTCTGCACTTCCAACAGTTTAAGATAACTGAGTTATGGTGGCTTAAATGAAATTGATCTAAATATATATCCTAAGACTGGTCTTATTTTCCTTTCTCTTTATTCTAGTAAAGATCCATAAACACTGTAACAGATCACTTACTGATAGTACTACAGATTGGGGAAAAAAGATTTTAGAAATGGCTCCTCATGAAGAAAATGCATAAATGAAAAAAATATGCTTGACTGATAAGGTAAATGTTTTATAAAAATGTTGATTTTTGGATACTCATCCCTAATTCTTCTTTAATCGTTGCTTAATCCTAAAATAAAGTGCATGACTGAATTGTTTTGCATTGTGCATTATTATTTTAATTCAAGCATAAAAATCTTGGTGAGCAGATCAAATCAAAATGTTAAATCAAGATTACTGATCAAATCTTTGTACAATCCTTTTGAAAACTATTTTTATAATGGTGGTTGATGTCATTCTGTAAAAGAAAATGCCTTTTTCTCTATATGTACATTTTGATATTCTGTTATTGTGAGATAGAACAATCAGGTAATAAATTTAAGAGACCATAATTCTCGCCTTTCTTTGGAGACTGAGTTTATATAATTTTATATAAGTGATTACCTTCTAGCTAAGGTAGAAGAAACATATTCATAACAAGCATTTTCAGACTAATATGATTTTTCACTTTTAAGCAAAGGATCCTCTGGCAAGATATATTTGTCTACTAATATTTTTTCATGTGAAGAACTGTTGTATTTGGTTACAATCAGTACAACTAGTTCCAAATGCCCATACATTTTCAGCAATTGCTGATTCACTGGAGAGAGTAAGGATTTTGATTTCGATACTTCATCCAGAAAGAGTATCAACAGTTGCTATAGTTCAATGGATGCCAAGATGTCAGCACTTACTAGTAGGTTAAAGATTTATATGGTCTGCAAGGTCCATCCATAGTAAACAGTCTTATGTTTTAATAAGTCAACTTAAATTTTTTAATCTGTTTAATAGGACCTATAAACTTTACAAAAATACTTATGCTATAGTACTTAGCTGAAAAGTACTGAAAGACCTACAGCAATCTAAGAAGTTAAAGTATTATTATTATATTGGTAGATTAATATAGTATCTTTCACAATACAGGTAGTCCTTGAATTACGAATGGAATGGAGCCTACGGGATTGAATCTCGTACCTTCAACGAGATCTCTCCCTGCTCATTAAGATGCTCGTGCTTGCTAAGTGAACATGAGGTATCTCGTTGGGGAAGGCCATAGTGATGGAACAGGACCCCCAAGGCCTCCCCGACCCACTAAGATATTTCGTGCTTCCCCCTCCCTTCCTGCCACGTTGTACTCACTTACCTTGAAAAGATCTGTCTCCTCTCTGCCGCAGTTTCTGCCTTTGAGGGAGAGGAGAGTCGATGGAAGCTCCTTGGTGCCTGTAATATCGCACGAGTTCAGGCACTGATGTACTTTTGCAGAGAATGGGAGCCTGAACTCTCACAGTGTTTGCAGTGACGTATCTCCTGCTCCTGCCCCCAACCCCTTTCTGCCACTGCTGGAACAATTTTCATCAAGACTGATAACTTGGGGAGCTCCATCTGCATGCATGGGCACACTTAGAAATGGAGCAAAATGCTCCGTTTCTCAAACACCCCACTGGCAGTCATGCGGAGCTTCTGTCAGGTTTCCATTCGGATAAAAAGTGTTTCAGTGCCTATGGAGTGCTTCAAAATACAGCATATCCCTGTGTTTTGAAGTGCTCCATAAGCGCTGAAACACTTTATCTGTGTTCTGTACCAGCCTGCTACCGGCCCTGCAGAAAAGGCAGGGACAACCCCTTTACAAACGGCAAGAGGCTGGAATTAAGACTGCCAAATTTATTAACATAAAACAGAGCAAAACAAGACACCAACCATGAAACAGGAGCTATGAAACAGGAACTATTCAAGCGGTTGCCTTCAGCAAACCAGCCCTCCCACGCATTCCCCTTTTATACAGTTCAGGGCGTGGCTTCTCTCTGCCTCCTTCCGAGGTGCCCCATTACCTTCCTCTGTTTACTCCTGTTTGACTGCCTCCTGCGTCGGGCGTCCTTGAACAGGGCCAGCTGTGGGTCATCTTCATCCATGCTGTCAGGCTCACACAGCTGGGTCTCCGTCGTGACCAGGTGGAAGGGGCCTGGCTGAGGGCTCTCATCAGCAAGCTCTCCAACCCCCTCAGCAAGCTCTCCAACCCCCTCAGCAAACTCTTCAACACCCCCCTCCTCCTCTGAGTCATCCGACCCAACTGCCGAACCCACAGGCTGACCCTGAATCACAGCAATCTGAATGGAAACCTGACAGAGACTGCAAGCTCTGTATGCCTGGAATGGGGCACTTGAGAAACCTTTTGCTCCATTTCTAAGTGTGCACTGGCAGCCACGTGGAGCTTGCAGTCTCTGTTGCCACCATCACTTGATTGCCGAGGACGATAAGGAGAAGAGCGGTCAGGATTTGTGTCAGCCGGCTCATCAGGCAACAAGTAGTTCGGGCGGGGTGAGTGACTGGGGAGAGGGGATGATGGCCATTCAGGTGGCTGCAGCCACCAGCAGCTTGAGTTCCTCAGCTCTGTCTGAGTGGAAAAAAGTGGAAGCGCAGCAGAGGCATTGCTCTCAATAAGGCTGTCACACAGGAGCGAGCAGCACATCCGGGTCTCCACTTTCTTCCACTCAGATAGGGCCGAGAAACTCAAGCCGCTGCCACTGCTTGAGTGGAGAGATTGACAAGGAGAAGAGTGGTTAGGATTTGTGCCAGCCAGCCAGCCAGACAAGGATTAGGTCGGGCGGGCTGTGTGGCTGACTGGGGAGGGGGTTTGTGGCTGCTACCACTGGCAGCAGCAGCGGCTTAGATGCAGGTGCAGGGACCTGGCTCCGAAATGCCTCCCCACTCAGTTGAAGACTTCGTTTTTGCCCTCAAACTAAGGCCAGCGCACACGTGCAAGCAGCACACCCGGGCAATGGACAGCATTGGTCCCTGCATCCGGCTGACTCCAATTCCATGCTTTGCCCCATAGACATGCAAACAAAGCAAACAATCCACCCCCCCAAGAATGGAAGCTTTGGGGGGCCGTGATGTGTTTGTGTTTGAACTCGTGCGATATTACAGCACCCAGGAGTTTCCATTGTCGGTGCAAAAAGCATTTTCAAGCCAACTCTCCCTCAAAAGGAAAGAAACTGTGGCAGAGAGGAGACAGATTTTGCAAGGTGAGTGTATATCTGGTGTGGCAGGAAGGGAGGGGGAAGCAGTTGTAGGGAGTGTGGGGGGAATCAGGTGAATGTTGTAGAGCCTCTGTAGTCATTCATAAGGGCGAACAACTGAGGTGCTGCAATATTCGTGATTTTGGGATTTGCTCGTAAACATTAGGGGGCGCTTGTTGCGTAACTTCGAACGAGCGTTAAGTGAATGCTCTTAACTCGGGGATTACCTGTAAAATGGTTTCAAAGAATATACATTTCCATTGTAAATTCTACGTGTTACTTTCTGATCCATAAGTAATACATCTGATTTTATTTTTTTATCTATAATTACCTGATGCTCTTTTTCCCCTTGCTATTTATTCCAATGTATAGGAAATGTGTTGTATATATTTGGGTGCCCATAGCTTTGGCCAGCAACCTGGTAAGGAGAGAGTTGATTTTAAGAGTATTAACTCTTAAAGGAGAACTTAATATTTGTAGGAAAGATATCTCAGTTCAAAGAAAGGTAACTCAGTTCAGAGTAGGTGATTTGGTCCCTAAGGATAACATGCTATTTCTTTTGAAGTCAAAACTTCCTTTTGTTGTCATTGGAAGAGAAGGAATTAGGATATTATAATTCCTGAGACTAACAATACAAATCTATGCAAATCTCTTTAGAAGTGAAGCTCAGTGTGTAGGCTTGTATAAGGTAGTAGCTTTCCTTCTTTTTTCCCCCAAAGCATTACTGAAAGTATTGTTGGTATAGATGATTCTCTTCTAAGCAGTTATGAACCAGCCCAGGTTTTTGAACTGGTTTTTTTTTCAAAACCATAATTAGCAAAATACCAGATGTTAGCACTTTTTGAAATCTGTGTTCAAGCTAGTGAAACCAGCAAGCAGTATTGCTAGGATATAAAGCTGCAGCTGTTATACTAAAATTTGTCCATTTTTTTGTGAAAAGAGTTTTATTTACTTATATAGATAAGCAGTAATCTTCCGGTTTTCAGTTAATCTTCACTGTGTATATTTATGTCAATGGAAGCAGATGTTTAAAAATTTGTTTTACAGATAGTTTGCGTGAGTTCTGGAGAAGATGGCTTATGCTAGCCCAAAGGAATTTGCACTAATATTTGGAGTAGTGGCCGTTTGCTACTGGAACAGTCTATTTTGTGGCTTTGTTTTTGACGATGTTTCTGCCATTTTGGACAATAAAGATTTGCATCCTTCAGTTCCAATTAAGAATCTTTTTTTGAATGACTTCTGGGGAACACCCATGTCTGAGGTAGTACAAGCATTTTTATAAAGTATTGAACCAATGCGTAGACCTATTTTGAACTTCAAAAATTTCATTTCAGCCTTCAGTGATATTTTAAAAAAAATGATATTTTATTTTCTATTAATTTTATTTTACAATATATAGGATGACCAGGATACAAATCTTGATCATCAAGATATTAAAGACTACAGGAAAAATCAATGTAATTCAAACTAGATTATCTGAAATTCAGGAATGCATATTCCTCTGTTGTTCTAATAAACCTTCAGCATATAGCAGAAAAAAATTGAAATGAGCAAGTAGACTCTTGTCATACACAGAGAACTTGTGGTAGAAGATTTGATAACATTTTTGAGCAAACAAAATTAACATGAGTGCACCCAAGGCTCAGAATTACATTGGCAATTTTTCCAAAACTCCTATTCATATTATTTTGAATGTTTAAAGAGACAAAATATAATGTAATCTTGCATTCTTAGCAATGTTCAAAGGAGCGGGTTTGTACAGTGTGTATATGATGAGAGGTAGAGGTTGATCTGAACAGATTGGCCTAGTTTGGCTACCTGGGTGTTTGTTTAGCATTATCTTTAAGGGGAAAGACTTATATACTGCTTGTTTAGGCTTCTAAAACTTTTTTTAGATTTTAACAAGCTTTCATTCCTTTTCGTCTATGTGATGTTCTTTATTTCTTTGACGTGTCTTTTAGGAGAGAAGTCATAAGTCGTATCGACCGCTCACTGTCTTCACATTTCGTTTGAACTATCTGTTCAGTGAATTAAATGCTATTTCTTACCATTTCCTGAATGTCATCTTCCATGCAATTGTTTGCATCATCTTCCTCAAAGTTTGTAAGCTTTTCTTAGACAACAAAAGCAGTTTGGTTGCATCTTTACTATTCGCAGTACATCCCATACATACTGAAGCCGTAAGTAAATTTAAAAATCTTGCTAATTCAGACTCTGGAGAGTTCTTAAATAATGTAGGGAAACAATGTAGGGTGATGATACCGTATTTTCCGGCGTATAAAATGACTGGGCGTATAAGACAACCCCCGACTTTTGAGAGGATTTTCAAGATTTTTCGTCTTATACGCCGGAAAATACTTACATGCCAGTTGCTAAGTGTCTGACACAAGCCCAATTCAGACCCGTCTGATGCAGATGGTGCAAAGCCCTGCCGGTTCCGCCTCAAGAGGGAAGGGTGTGAGGTGCCTGCCACGGCTCCCCGAGCAATCCTTAGCAGTCGGGGAGCGTGCGTGTGTGCAGGACTGCCCTGCCGGCTCCTGCCCGATGCCGGACGGCTCCGCCGGTGCCGCCTCGAGAGGGAAGGGCATGAGGCGCCTGCCACGGCTCCCCAAGGACTCCTTAGCAGCCGGGGAGCGCGTGCATGCGCAGGACTGCCCTGCCAGCTCCCGCCTGACGCCAGCCTGCCCTGCTTCTTCCACAGTGAGAGGGGAGGGCGTGCCTTCCCAGGCTCGTCGACTTGCAGCCACACCAGAGCCGAAAGGGGCTTTTCCTTCCACCCACCCTTTGGAATAAACGCAAGAGCTCCCGGGGTCTGGGAGGGGGAGGGGAAGGGGCTTAGAGGCTCTCGGGGGTGGGAAAGGAGAGTCACGTTGGAGGGGGGACTGGACTAAGGAGGCTTGAAGTTGCTTTGCAAGAACGGGGGCGCTCGATTGATTTATGTACTATTTTCCGGCGTATAAGATGACTGGGCGTATAAGACAACCCCCAAACTTTTGAGAAGATTTTCATGGGTTAAAAAGTCGTCTTATACACCGGAAAATACGGTAGTAGAAAACAATTTAAATAAATGGAAGAAGAAATGTTAAAATAAGGGGATTTTTATTCTCAAATGCATCTATGTTTAAACCTATCCTTCCAGATGTGGTACATGGTTGTGTTAATGCATTTGAAGTGTGCTTTAAGGAGGGAACTGCCATTTTCTAAGCACATACTCACCAAACAATCAAAAATTTCCTTCATTATTGGTCTCTGAATGAGCCAGTCACTTCTTACTCTATTTTCTCTTTCCCACCCATCCATTTATGTCAAAGAAAAATGAAAGAAAGAGAGAGAGAGAGAGAAAGAAAGAAAGAGAAAGAAAGAGAGAAAGAAAGAAAAGTTTATTCCAAGTCACATTTGTTTGGGATGATGCCCATTTTTCCTCAAAATTCACTCCTGACTAAAAATAAAACATCTCTGATATGGCAACTTGCTTTCTTCCTACGTTCTGCAAGTTAAAACCAAGCAAGTCAGCCCTGTCTATGCAGATTCTCAGTCATCCAGGTCATAGTTATCCCAAAGATGCTTTTTCACGAGGCAATTGGACTTTCTTGTTTTTCTTGAAGAAGTTTCGCTTCTCATCCAAGAAGATTCTTCAGCTCTGACTGGATGGTGGGGAATGGTTTATATTCCTTGCAGACAACTGGTCATTTGATAAATATAAATCCTGCAGTGAGCTATGTGCAGTTCTATACATTGGGGGAACAAAACAACAACTTCATAAACGTATGGCACATCATAGGAGAACAAACCCATCAGGACAAAATTCAGCAGTCCATCTGCATTTAAAAGACAAAGGCCACTCTTTTGAAGACAGCAAAGTCCACATTTTGGACAGAGGACCACTGGTTTAAAGAGGGATCAAAAAGGCCATCTATGTCAAAATTGAGCAGCACTCTCTCAATAGAAGGGGAGAGATACAACAACATCTATCTCCAGTCTAACAACACAGTCCTTTCAGCAGTTCCAAGAAGGCTACACACCCATTTGCACTACTCAGATGACCCAGACGACACAGATATACCTACAGGTAGCCACAATGACTCTCTAAAAGAATGCAAATGACCAGCTGTCTGCAAGAAGTATAAATCCTTCCATTTCCCACCATCCAGTCAGAGCTGAAGAAGCTTCTTGGAAGAGAAGCGAATCATCTTCAAAGGAAAACAAGAAATTCCAGTTGCTTTGTGAAAAATCTCCTTTGGGATAAGTCAGCCCTGATTAATCTGGGGATCAGGGCTGCGAGTTGGAAAAGCACCCTGGAAAAAGGCAAGGGCAATCACTTCTATATTAGTCAGGAAAAGTCCCTGGATGTGTTAATGTAAGTCAACAGGAGTTGGGCTTGACACAGAGTGCCTTTGTTTTACTTATGCTAATTTAGAATATGGGCACTTCCTTATTTAGCCACATGATGGCAGTCTAATTCTGTCCTTGCATATTTCATCAAAACAATGGAAGGTCAGAACTCTAATACAAATATATCTAAAAAAAAATTTTGATCCATTTAATCCTTTATCTCATTTTGTTTAAATAATTTCTTTTGCTATATCTTTTATTTAGGTAACTGGTGTGGTGGGCAGAGCAGAACTTCTCTCCTCAATCTTTTTTCTAGCTGCTTTTCTGTCCTATACCAGATCCAGAGGGCCAGAAAACACAATAGGTAAAGCAAACAAATGAGTGGTCAATAATTCATCCTCCCCACCCTCAACGTAGTTATTAAAAGCCTGGACAGGGAAGCTGCAGTGGTTTGTGTGATTTCAAATCACTGTGTAACAAGTCAATTCAGATCTATCCCTTCCTTTTCTCATGTTCTATGGATAAGAGTGAAGCATATATTAAAATGAAAGCATATGAGGTACCAGAGAGAGATATATCCAAATCATACCCTTAGCACTGGAATCAATCATTCCTTACTGCAACTTTGCCACTACATGTCTCACAATAAAAAAAATATTTTTAAGGAAAGCCCACATCTGTAAAAGGTAGCCCAAGCTTAATTTAAGGAAATGAGAGCAAAGTTGATAGGATTTTGGAAATTGTGGCGAGGCCTCTGAAAAGCACCATTTTAGAGAACTATACCTTGGCATGGCATCTACAATTGACTGTTACAGTATAAGATGTTAGTTCTATTCTTAAATAGCTATAAAATGTGGTCAGGCTTCAACAAACCATCTGGCAAGACAATGTGCATTCAGTGTTCAGAGAGTGAGAAAATATTTCCAGGCTGACATTTGAATTGCAATGTTGCTTTTCCCAATTTCATGAAGACTAACTTTTTTTGTATCTTTCATTGCAGTGTGGACTCCTATTGCAGCAACAGTTTTTTTGGTGGCAGTTGCTACATTATGTAAGGAACAAGGAGTAACAGTGGTGGGGATATGTTGTGTCTATGAAGTATTTATTGCTCAAGGGGTAAGGAATTTATCTGATTCAATTTCAAATCTGAAATTAAAATTTGTCGCTTGGAGACACTTGGCTATGGAATTTGAATGATTCCCTTTAGATGCATTTATTCAACACCCTTTAGATGCATTTATTCAACATTCCATTCATAGGAGCACTTACTAGGTTTAATGAATACATTTAGATGAATAATTTAGTCCCAACATTTTTATTGCAGAATAGTACCATAAAGATTATCTGGACGCTCTTTGTGCTAAAGGAGGACACTTGAATGTATTCCAGACTGACTAGATCAGGGTTTTTCAAACTTGTCAGCTTCAAGATGTGTGGACTTCAACCCTCAGAGATCCAAGTCAACATGCTGGGTGGGGAATTCAGGGAGTTGAAGTCCACCCATCTTAAAATTGTCAAGTTTGAAACACTACACTAGATCATGCCTCACCTGAGTCCCAAAGCATATGCAAATGCAAGATACCAATGACATCTCACGTGCCAATAGGTTTTGTCCAAAGCTAAAAGTACCAAAGGAATACACAGACCTCCCAGTCCTTATCTATTAAAATTATTTCCCCTGTACCCCATTACTCCTGGTACAACCACATCTGTAAGGTCCTGCCTCGACTTCTCATCCCAAGAAAGCATTACTTTTAAAACAGGCATTGTTTCAAAGGAAACTTTTATTGAAAGATAGCTATAGCAAGAGAGCAAAGCAAGATCTAAAGTTTTCCACATGAATTGCTACATTAAAACTCATTTCACAGTTCGTGTCCAACCAATCCATAGGTGCAAAGTTGTTATGGGAACCAGAGCTGATAAGGGACGGTTCCTAGGCACTTCACCAGATCTCGCAACAGACTGGAGATAAAACAGATGCCCCCTGGCACATTCCATTCCCCTTTTCACACCCAAAGAGATACATCAAAGTTGAGGAAGAACAAAGTAGAGGAAGTACACCACAAGCCCTCCTCCCAGCAGAGAAAAACATCCCCCCTCCCACTAGAATTGCAAAGACCCAAAAAGAAACATTGAAGGGGATTCTGACATGCTGCCCCCCCCTTAAAAGAAGAAGTCCACCTATAGAAACAAAAGTAATAAAATAGGGAGGAAAAAAGAGAATACTAGGTTAATCAGGTTTATCTGGGAAATGAGCATGAAAACGTTTGAGTAATCTAGGGGCTGTAATATGTTTCTTATGTATCCACTCATTTTGGGAGGTTGGAAGATCTTTCCAAGCCACCAGATACTGGACAGCTCTACAGTTCCTATGGGAATCTAAGATCTCTTTGATTTCAAAGTGTTGCTCCCCCTCAATCATAATACGTTTTGGTGCAGGAGGAGCTTTTGACCTTAAAGGCGAAGTTATTTCTGTATTAGTAAACTACAATGGAACACAGGGTGGATTTGTCTTAAGTGTTTTGGGAGTTCTAATTCCACAGTGACAGGGTTTCTAATAATGTTTGATGAGAAAGGGCCGTACAAACTTGGACCCTAGCTTCTTCGAAGGTTGAAATGACTGCAGGAACCTAGTGGATAGGCAAATCCTTTCCCCAATGTGGAAAGGTGAGGATTCTATTCTTTTTTTATCTGCTTGAGCTTTGTAGGCATCCCTAGCTTCATCCAAAGCTTTCCTTACTATTGGCCAGGTGCTTTGTAGCTGCTTCATCCATTCCTTATGGTGGGTTCATTAATAAGCAGTTCCTGCATTGGTTTAAACATCTGCCCTGTAGCTACTTGAAAGGGAGCGTATCCAGTACTAGAATGGATAGCATTGTTATATGCCACTTCAGCAAATGGCAGGAGATTGGTCCAATTGTCCTGTTGATAGTTGATGAAAAAACTAAGGTATTGTTCTAGAACTGAGTTTTGTCATTCTGTCCCCCCATTTGTTTGAGGATGATGACTAGAACTCAAGCCTTGTTCTGTGCCCAAAAGGTCCAAAAAGGCCTTCCAGAACTTGGAAGTAAATTGGACACCTCTGTCTGAAATTATCAGTTGGGCGTCCATGTAGTCGGTAGGTATGTTGGAGGAACATTTTAGCTAAGGTTCTGGTGGCTGAGATCTTCTGGCATGAAATGAAGTGGACCTGTTATTAGAATAATTTAGTCACAACCCAAATAACTGTTTCCCCTGCACTGTCTGGTAGTTCCACAATAATCCACAAAGATCTTTCTCCAGGGTGCTGAAGCCAGGCATTTTTCCTTGCCTCTGTTTTGCTGCAGCGCAGATGGGGCAGCTGGCAACATAATTTCCAATGTCCTTTTGCAATGATGGCCACCAGAACTACTCTTTACTAGTTGAAGGGTTTTCACAAACCCAAAGTGTCCCGACAATTTTGAGTCATGGAAGGCCTGCATAGTTTTTAACCTTTGCATGGTTGGGACATAGTTTTCTACCCACCCACGTCAGTCCATCCTGCATTGAGCAGAGATTCTTGTGGTCTAAGAACCATTCCTCTGTCTCTAGAGCCTGTTTGAACACTATTGTGGCAGCGCCATCCAGTTGGGTGAGGGTTCTCTTCTGTGAACTTGTAATGACGTGGTGCCAATTGCTGGGTTGGTAATAGAGATTTGATTACCTCCACTTTGGTGCTGTTATATTGCGGCATTCTAGATAGGGCATCAGCTAAGAAATTATTCCCTCCCCGGCAAGTAATGGAGAATAAAATTGAACCAGTGGAAGTGTTGGACCCACCATGCTTGTTTGAGGGACAACTTCATAGGTTGTCCCTTTAGAGCTTTGAAATTTTTGTGATCAGTCCATACTTGGAAAGGAAATTTGCGCCCTTCCAGAAAGTGTCTCCAGGTCAAGAGGACCCAGCATACTGCATAAGCTTCCTTCTCCCAAACTGCCCAATGTTATTCAGTCTCTGGTAACTCTTTGGAGGTGTAAACACAGGGCTGCAGTTTTCCCTTTTTGTTCTCTTGGAGAAACACCGCTGGATTATGAATGCCTTTTCTGAGTCTGGGTGCTTCAGAATTGAAAAGATCTGAGGGGGCAATTGAAAGCAGTTTTCCATTTGTCCCCTTCCTTGATCCTAACTCTATAATACACCTCCAGCAGGTCCAATTTAGAAAATATTTTTCCTTTCGATAGGTGGGCTAGCATACCTTTAATGAGAGGCAGAGGGTACACATTTTCCACGCATACAGCGTTCAGACCTCTATAGTCAACACAGAGATGAAGAGACTCGTCTTTCTTCTCTCTGAACAGCACCAGTGTGGTCACTCAAAGTCTGGATGGTTGTATGAATCCACGGGCCAGTTTTTTGTTGATGAACCTACATAGTTTGCTCAATTACCTGGGTGTCATCAAATACAACTTTGGCTTTGGTAATTTTGCCCCAGGAATGATCTCAGTAGCACAATCTGTGGGCCTGTGTGTTCTGTCCGAGCCTGCATGAGTCCTTATTAACTCACAAGGAAAAACCCCTCTTCCAACAAGTAGGCTGTAAATGCAGGAAAAACAAACCCCTTTTAATATTTACAGACCTGCAAAATGTCCCAAAAGCAAAGAAACAAAACACGATTCAAACGGAGAATTGTTCACAGGCAAGGCAATCAGAACATGATCCCATGAAACTTGAGTCCTTTGCAAACGGTTACCTTCAGCAACCAGCACCACCCACACCTTCCCTTTTTATTATGCAGCCCCAAGGCGTGGCTTCTCAATGCTTTCTCCTTCACCCTTGGAGTTGCCCCATTGCCTCCCTCTGTCCTGCTCTTGTTGCCTGCCGGTGTTGGCGATATCTATGATATCTTCCAGCTGTGAGTCCTCAGAGTCTGACTCAGCTTCCCAGCACAGCTGGGTCTCAGCCTGAGCACGAGTGGAAGGGCCAGGCTCTTCATCAGATTGTAAGTCCTGTAGCTCATCAGAGCCTTCCTCTGACTCTGATGGCTCTCCAGGCCCCTCCTCCTCCTCCTCCTCTGATTCCCCAGACTCAACTGTCAGGTCCACTGGCTGGCACAGAATCACAACACTGTAGGGTGTCAGTTTGTCCAAACCCCTTTCACTGAAAATCTCAGCCAGATCCTGGTACACCCTGGGTATAGTTTGCATGGCCTCGCCGCTCATAATGGCTGCTATCTACCTGATCTGTTCTCTTCCCAGGTGGATTCGTTTGCTCGTTAAGGGTGTGTTTTTTTTCTGGGGAATTTCAAACGTCCCTGTCTCCAGTCAAGGTTACTTTTCCTTCTCTGCCCAGAATTAACAGTTCTATGGGCATGGTCATCAGTGCGATTGGCCCACTTACCAACAGGTCGTTATAGTCACTTTCTGGCATCCTGGGTTCATCTTCTGGTGGGGTCGGAGTTCCACCCCCTGATTTTGGGGTTGGACGGAACTCCACAACCTCCGCGCTCCTCAAGGCCATGTCTTCTAACTTTGGCTGGTCTTAGTCGGCTTTCCTCCAGATTGCTGATCATCTCTTTTGGTCAGAGTTTTGTTACATTATTCCACAGCATGATGACCTTTGCCACATTTGAAGCAGGTTGTGAAGCTGGGGGGGGCACAGCCGAGGTTTTTGCTGCTTCTCTTTTCTCCTGCGGGGCCATTGCCACGTTTTCCTGGAGCGGCACGGGTTGCGGTGCTGGTCGATCTTCAACTCTTCAGCCAGGAGGCACCAGTCATGTATCGAATGGGGCACCCCTAGCCACACATGGATTGTACAGATTGTCATTCAGCCCGTCCAGGAAACAGCTGATTAAGATGTCTTCAGGCCAGTTAAAGAGGCATGCCAGGTCTCAGAATTCCTCTGTGTACTCAGCCACCAGTCAATGCCCCTGCCTCACGGTCTTGATTTGATCCCATGCCTTCTGATCAGCCACTACGTCTCAGTGTGGTCATGAAATAGTTAAAGTTTCGGAGCTCTGGCGTATTGCAGTTATGCAGCGTAACCATCCATCGGGCACCCCTAGGGGCACCAGTTTTGATTCCTCCAGTGGGACTCTCCCTCTATGGGCTGGTGGAGTGTTCCTCCATCTGGGAACTGCAGGCTGCTATGCGCACCAGGGTGGCTGCCACCGTTTCTGTAGATCCAGTTGTGCCCCCCCCCAGCTTTGGTCGCTCTCGACTCCTCCCACATTTGGTTTTTCCCAGTTGATCCTTCCTTTTGCTCTTGTGTCACTCTTGTGTCACCTTGAAAGGCTTCCACCATGTATTGCACGGCTTGTTTCAGGATCTGATCAATCGACTCCTGCTCTCCTTCGGATTCGTCCCCGTCACCGGAGAGCAGCTCCATCTCCCGCTTCCAGCTCTTCTTCCGTCTGCCTCGGGTGAATGTTACTCGCTGGGCTTTATCTTCTCACTCTTCTCTATTCCAGCTGACCATCTTGGCTTTGTGGAGCTTTCTTCATTTACCATTTCTTCCACCCATCCTGAGGAGCTTTCTTCTGGGTGTGTCTTTGCAGCGGACTCTCCCCAGCACTCGGTCACGTCTCCTTCACTGATGCAAGGTCCTCACAGTTGCCTCTCCAGCTTGACCTTTTTGCAGATCTTGCTTAATGTAAGGTCCTGCCTCGATTACTCCTCCCAAGAAAGCAGAACTCTTGAAACAGGCATTTTTTCAAAAGGAACTTTTAGATAGTGATAGCAAGAGAGCAAAGCAAGATCTAAAGTTTTCACGCGTAAATTGCTACATTAAAACTTTCATTTCACAAAACCCTACCCCAGAGCCCAACTGTCCAATTCGCATCCAGGCAATCCACAGGTGCAAAGCTGATAAGGGACGGTTCCCAGGCACTTCACCGGATCTCACAGCAAACTGGAGATAAGGCAGATGGCTCCTGGCCCCTGGCACATTCCATTCCCCTTTTCACACCCAAAGAGATACATCAAAGTTGAGGAAGAACAAAGTAGAGGAAGTACAGCCACAAGCCACCTCCCAGCAGAGAAAAACCTCCCCCCACCCACCACTAGAATGGCAGAGCCCTGAAAAGAAACGTTGAAGATGTTTCTGACAACATCAACCCTAGAAATAATATATATTTTTTTAAGTTGGAGGCCTTTCCATGATAACCAAGCCAGTGAAAAAGAAATAGATCAGTACAGAACAAGCAAACCTCAGAGGAGGCTATAGTACAATTAGTCATAATATAACAACCCACTTTTTAGGGCTGTTCCAAATCTAGGAGCTAGCGTGAATTATTTCCTATGAGACAAAATATGTGAAGAGTATGGCTTGTAGACCTAAGCATCCTAATGTGCATAAAATACAGCCATTGTTGTGTTAACGGGTACTTGAAGTGCATTAAACGTTGGATTTATGTTAAAATGTATTGGCAGTGAATATAACATTAATAGCTTATTGAACTGAAAAAATATTTTGATGTATGGCAGAACTCAGTATCGTCAGTGAATAAAACTTAAACACATTTGGTTACATTAATCATGAAACAAGTTTGTTTAAAGATTTCCCTTTGAAATAAAGGGGGCAGAAAGGCTTTTGAATCCTGTTTGAAGGGTTCTTTTTTTTCCATTTGGTGAGCTTCAGTTGAATGAAGTCCCCAGAATTACTGCTACCTTGTTTGGGAATTTGGGTTGTTGTAGACCTGCACACTAGGCTTGATCATATTGAAGAAGTTTGCTTGTGTGATACGTGGTGTCAGAAGATTCATCTGAATATTGTTTTATGTTCTTATTTCCCTGTTCAGTATACTTTGCCAGTTCTTTGGTATACAGTGTTACAAATTCTTCAAGGCAAAGGCAGCATTCCCTACTGTATGCTTCAAATGCTATTGAAACTGATTGTTCTGATGTTCAGTACCCTACTACTTGTTGTGATCAGAGTCCAAGTTATTCAGTCCCAGTTACCGGTGTTTACAAGGTAAATTCCACCATTTGCAATAGTGAAGGAACTTGGGAGAAAAGTGGATAAATATTTCTGTTTGAATAAGTGTTTCTACTCCTTCATGCTCAGAATATATATTTTATCTTACTTATTGCATTAACCATTTTTTGCTCTTTTGTTTATTGTTTCAAACTCAAAAGCCTATTCAGGCACTCCCTTGTAAGTATAGGGATTGAAATCGGATAAAGTATGCATTGCTAGTCTCGGGTTTGCTCATCTGCAAAAGATGCAGCCCTCTTCTTTCATGTTTCCTGATCCAGGGTTCCGTGGTAGATCTTCAGATGTCAACTATTCACAGCTTAATTTGGATGGCAGGTTTGAGTTCTCAGACCTTTGACAAGCTGTAGATAGATAAGAATGTCTACTGCAGAATAGGCTGAAATTGTATTAAACAATTGAGGTTTCTCTGTCAACCTGACCATTCTTCTTTCTTATATTCATAACAGTTTATACCTTGGTCCCTTTTCCATATTTCAATGGATTCTTTGCTCTGCACTTGCTGGCTTGCAGCCAAGCCGTTGCTGACTTTTGAGTTAATTGCTATCTCTATCCTGAGTATTTATTTGCATAATTTTTGAGTGGACTTCAGTGTGCCCTGTGGTCCACTAACTTGGTGGTTTTACTTAATACAATTTATACTATTTACTACATACAAGCATCTCAAAGCAGTTTACAACATATAAACTGTACAGTAAAGCAATAAATGTAAAAACCATTTACAGTAAGAAGGAGTGAGGGGGGAAAAAGCAGAAACAAAAAGCATTTGTCCAACGTTTCTGTAAAGAAGGCTTGGCAGAAGAGAGAGCATTTTAACATATTTCTCATAAAATATTACAAGCATAACTACAGGATAGCACTTTGCAGTCCAAAGTATATGCAATAGAAGTCCCTTGATGATCCCAGCAGTTAATTATGTCTGTACCAGCAAAGCCATCTGCTGGACATCCTGACCTCCCAATCATGAACCCAGTAAGGTTCTGCTTGCACCACCTTTTAAGAAGTTGTCTAACCCAGTTTAAACAGATTAACTGGTTAATTTGTTTGTTTTGGACCTCAGCTTGTATCAGTTAAATTAGAGAAATGCATAAATAGTTGTTTTCCTTAGTTTAATAAAAGGTCAAGGCAGCTTTGCAGGAATTCTAACTAAGGCTTGACCCTTCATGAATGGAAGGACGCCTTCCCTTGGCAAAGAGCATAAGAGTCCAGATAGGTTTGTGCCACAATTTTCACCATTTCTACTGTCCCATTTTGCACACTGTTTTGAAAGAGCCTTCTGCCTTCAGCATTATTATAGAGGAAGGAGGAGGGGATTGGAAAAAAAGTATCAAAAATTTTCTCTCCAACCTCTCTTTTTAGATCATCCATTGCACAGAATACTTTTTTCACTCGATCCCGGATATAATCCAGAGATTATATGCCATGTCATACAACTGCACCTCAACTCAACTTTCTCTTTCTAGGTTTGATAACCCTGCTGCTGTGAGTCCATCTCCTGTGAGGCAGCTGACTTTCAATTACCTCCTTCCAGTAAATGCTTGGCTGCTTCTAAATCCTTCTGAATTGTGTTGTGACTGGACAATGGGCACCATCCCATTGGTAGAATCCATTCTAGATGTAAGAAATATTGCCACTGTCACCTTCTTCTGCTTTTTGGGCACTTTGTTGGTCTTCAGTCTCCGGTATCCTGGGGATTCCTCCAAGACTGTATTAATGGTAAGTGACGTTATGGGGCTGCTTGTCAAGACTGATTGGGACCGACCTTGGAAGGAGGGAGGTGAACCAGCACATAACTGTGCCACCCACCCCCAACTCACTAAGTCAGCCTAAACAGATAGCATGGTCAGTAGTATCAGAATTCACCAAGAATTCAAAATGAGCAAGGATGGATGCACAACCTCCATTCCGCTCCCACCAGTGATCATCTTATGAGTGTGACCGCTACCATTTCAGTCCCATAACTGAGCCTAAAACTTAACTGAAGAGAATCCAGACAATACATTTTCTCTGTAAGAATACTGTCTTCTCAACCATCTTCCCTAAAAAGGGGAGGCTGAAGACTGGACAAAAATCGTCCATAATAGTACAGTAACATGGCTTCTTGAGAAGAATCTTTAAAAAAATCCAGGAACACTCCCGCCAGCAAGGATGAATTCACTATCTCTCCTGGGCAGTCTTAACCAGCCAGGAGGGGCATGGAACTAATGCATAGGTAATGGCATTTACATTGCAGACGATCCCATCCATTTCCTCAGGTCCTACAGAATCAAACCATTCCCAGATAACTGGATAAATCGATTCTCCGGGCATCTGCATAGGACTTGCACCATGCTTGGTATTCAGTTGGGAATGAATCCAAGCGATTTTATCCTACAGGTGCACAGAAAGTTCCCCTGTGTGGCCCTGTAAATGAGCTTTTGGGTTCCCCTTTCCGAGGAGTCCAGGAATCCCTAAACAGGGTGCTGGACGGCATTCTGTGGATGCAATAAGAGTGGAGAAGTATTGTCACTTCTCTGCTCCTGGCATCATGAGATAAATCTTAATAGTGACCTTAGTTTGTGTTTGGTCAAGTTCATTTTTTGGTTTCTTCAAGTGCTCCTGTAGGTGTCTCCTGACCCTCTTTCAACTCCCTCAAATCACAGGGAGCAGCAGGAGTAATGGGCTAAGAGAGGCTGCATAGGCATGATCCTGTCTAACTCCCTAACCCTGGCTTCCCGATTCCCTTACCTGGGGGGGATCCTCCATCCCAAACACAAAACCCAGATAGAGTCAACCTAGGATAGTGATGAGACCTGTACTATTTTGGCTCTCACTCTCGGCACAGGTGGAGCTCCTCTTGTATTGCTAATAGACAGATTTAAATGTACACTGAATTAGATTATTCTTCATTCAGCACATTTTCTTTAGACTTGATTTTTTCCCCTCTCAGCAGCTAGAATTCAGTCCTAATTCAGTGTGATAGAAATATTCCCAAGTCAATTTTGCTGCATATATGAAAACAGAGATCCTATTTATCACCACTTTTGATTGAATTAGCTAAGTTCTGTTGCATATTGTATTGTGCTATACTTTCATTGGGTACATTTCAATTATTTTTTGTAGGTATGGAGTTAATTATTGTACATAATTTTGTCTGTATGGAGTTAATTGTTCCCACTGTATCCCTACATTGTTTTTTGTCCTTGATTGTTATAATACTTGAGTTGCGGTAGTTCAGCACTCAGGAAAAGGTCTGAAGTTGGTACATTGTTTATTGGTAGTTAAAATTGTGAGGAATGTTGGATGTATCAAGAATGGGTTACATATTCTATTTCTTTGCTGAATTTTTAAAAGTATTTCTTGGAGCCTCTATTTCACAGTGTAACTTTGTATCTGCAGATTTTGTTCCTCTGTGCTTATGAGGCTCTTGTAATATATGCATACAATGTGGGCTTTATTGACAGCAGGTCTCTCTTGCAAGGTTAAAACAATACAGTAACAGCACTATGGATAGATTCTGGATTAAAGGACTCTCCCCTCCACCCACCCCTATCCAATCCTTTATCTATGAACGAAATGAAAACTGTCACAAGCAGTAATCACTTGATTACTTTCTAACAACCATTGCTGTTCTAGCAATAATCTAGCAAAACAAATACAATTAAATAGAAAGAGGAGTCCTTGGGATAATTTCGTCCTTTATCTTGATCACAGTTATAGTGGAGCCCAAGTAATGTTATTTGCTACATAAAAAGGTTATATGGGCTATATATATGTATATATACATACATACGTGTATATACATATATATATGTGTGTGTGTGTGTGTGTGTGTGTGTATACACACACACATACATCACAAAAGCATCACAAAAGCATTAGGATGTCATTAGAAAATCCTATTTTTCCAGGCCATGCTTTAAGGGTTTTTTTTAGAAACTGAATTCTGCACCAAAAAAGTAGCATGTTTGATTTGGAATATACCACCAAAAGTTAGACATTTAGTGTTGCCTACATTAAGAATGGATTTCTGGGAGCTTTCCTCTTGTTGTGTGAGTTATCTAGAGTTGTTTAGGGTGAGTGGCTATATAAATCTTTTAAGTAAATAAATTATGAGTTTAGCCAATGTTTCTGTTGTGTTTTTATTATTATAAAATCTAGATACTTGCATACTTTTTAATTTCATTTCCTAAAAGCTTATCAGCATTCTATGTTTTACTCACTGATTGTTGAGTTAATAATGACTCAATAGGATTATGAATAAATTGCCTTCACTCTCTGCTACTGTAAGCAAGTAGCTTAGATCTGGCTCAGCAGCAAAAAAGAAGTAGAACCAATACTTCTAACACAGTTGTTTGCATGTGTAGTGACAAATGCAGATCTATTGTTTGCAATTAAACCTTAGGTAAGGTTTTGCTAAAGCTAAGCAAATCTAGCAGTGTAAGCTTCAAGGAATTAGAAAGTTAATGAATAAACTATTCCAATATTGGCACTGTGTACAGATGAATTGAGTCTGGATCTTCTACAGCAGCTGATCTCTAACCTGAGTGGCCTCCAAATATGGGGAAATCAATTCATAGAATTATCTCTGTGATAACTGTGCTGATCAGGGAATTTTGGGATTTGAAATACATCCATCTGGAGGAGGCCTATGCTGGCCAAAGCTGTTCTGTAGAGTTAAGATATATACAAACATTACACTGCTTTTATTGGATTCTTGTATCTCTGAAATAATTATAATACATTTGTTTATAATATGGCCATATATTGTGGCCCGATTCTGACAGACTGATAAAGGGACATGCATCTTTCCCCTGAACATGTAGGACTGGTCTAGATTAACTCATAGCATATTCAGTGAAGACAATGGATAAGTCTTTGAACTGATATAAGCCCCTCTGATTTCTATGAGTCAGTTATTAACAAATCTTTTCAATTCATTGCTCCTTTCACAACTGCAATTAAATCAATATATTTTTGATTGATCTTTAAATTGAGCTGTGGTGGCACAGTGGTTAGAATGCAGTATTGCAGACTAATTTTGCGAGCTGCCAGCAGTTCAATCCTGATTGGCTCAGACTTCCATCATTCTGAGGTCAGTAAAACGTGGACCCAGATTGTTGGGGGCAATATGCTGACTTTGTAAACTGCTTAGAGAGGGCTGTAAAGCACTATGAGGAAGTATATAAGTCTAAGTGCTATTGCTATTTAATTACAGTTATCCAGTTAAACTAAAATTCTGTTTACCGTATATACTTGAGTATAAGCCGAATTTTTCAGCCCACTTTTTGGGCTGAAAAATTCCACTTCGGCTTATACTCCAGTCAACAAAAAAACTTACCGAGGACTTGTGCGCGGCCGAGGCTTTGGAGCTTCCGGGATCGCGCTCACCTCTCCCAAGCCACCGCCGTCCGGAGACCTGCCGAAGTTTGGGGAGGTTTGGGGAGGTGCGCGCGCACCTCCCCAAACCTCCCCAAACGAAGCCGGGTCTCCGTTCCTCTGCGCCCTGCCTGCCTGCTTCTTTCCACAGCGGAAAGAAGCAGGCAGGCAGGGCACAAAGGAACGGAGACCCGGCGACGTTTGGGGATATTTGGAGAGGCGCCCAAACCTCCCCAAACGTCGCCGGGTCTCCGTTCCTCCGCCCCCTGCCTGCCTGCTTCTTTCCGCTGTGGAAAGAAGCAGGCAGGCAGGGCACAGAGGAACGGAGACCCGGCGACGTTTGGGGATATTTGGAGAGGCGCCCAAACCTCCCCAAACGTCGCCGGGTCTCCGTTCCTCCGCCCCCTGCCTGCCTGCTTCTTTCCGCTGTGGAAAGAAGCAGGCAGGCAGGGCACAGAGGAACGGAGACCCGGCGACGTTTGGGGATATTTGGAGAGGCGCCCAAACCTCCCCAAACGTCACCGGGTCTCCGTTCCTCCGCCCCCTGCCTGCCTGCTTCTTTCCGCTGTGGAACGAAGCAGCCTGAACGAAGCAGGCTGCTTCTTTCCACTGCGGAACGAAGCAGCCTGCCTGCTTCTTTCCGCTGCGGAACGAAGCAGCCGGCGGCGGAGGCTTGCAGAACGGCGGATCGGCTTATACTCAAGTCACCAACTTTTTCCAGTTTTTGGGGGTGAAATTGGGGGTCTCGGCTTATACTCGAGTCGGCTTATACTCAAGTATATACGGTAACTAGATTTGGTTATTGTGCATAACTTTGTTTACATACACAGATGAATACAGGTAGTCCTCGAATTATGACCACAATTGAACTCAAAATTTCTATTGCTAAGTGATGCATTTGTTAAGTGAGTTTTGCCCCATTTTACAACTTTTCTTGCCACAAGTGAATCATTGCATTTGTTAAGTTAGTAACATGGTTGTTAAGTGAACTGGATTCTCCATTGACTTTTAAGGTTGCAAAAGCTGATCACGTGACCCCAGGGCACTGCAACCGTCATAAATACAAATCAATTGCCAAGCATCTAATTTTGATCATGTGTCTATGGAGATGCTACAGTGGTCATAAGTGTGAAAAATAGTCATAAGTCACTTTTTTCACTAAATGAACTGTCGACTATCTGTATATGATTTATAAAGTAATAGAGTTTGTATAGTTTTTAACAAGTTGCTTTGAAGACATGCTTTGTGGACATACTTTGAAGGAACACAAGATAAATCTAGATTTGGTAAGTGCATAGAATAACAAGTTACCAATTCCATAAGAACTCTAGAGAAAAAAAGCAGGGATATAAACGTAAAATTAAATCAGTGTCTCTTTCACAGACATATATGCTGTAAGTGTATATAATGTTTACATATTTTTTCTGCTTTGGGTTACTAGCTAGTGTTTGTGTGTGTTTTTTTCTTTTGCTCTTTTAGGCTCTTTGTTTAATAATTTTGCCATTCATCCCAGCATCAAACCTTTTTTTCCCTGTTGGCTTCGTAGTAGCAGAGCGAGTGTTATATGTTCCCAGCATGGGATTCTGCATGCTAATTGCCCATGGGTGGAAAAAGCTGTCAAGTAACAGGTAAGTTAAAATTATTGCTTGGGGAAAAGTGGGGGCATTAATGGTGACTAAATGTGAAATTGCTTGCATGGAAGAGTTGTCTGAGTGGCTTAATATCTTTAGTTGCTTTTACCATCTTTTCTGCGTCATAATCAGCAAAATGTAGGAAGGGGAGGAAAATATATCTCAAAAAGTTACATTTTTTAACTGCCGCAGGCTGGCAGTTTGACACCCCTGCCTTAACTTGAGAGTAAGTGAAAAGGATTTTCTAAATTTCCTTGCATTATTTTCTCTCTTCTTTAGTTCTGCTATTACTACATCTGCTTGTTTTAAAGATTCTTAGCAGCTGAGAGAGGAATTAAGGGTTTTTAAAAAGGCTTTGATAGTTCAGCAACTGTAGTTTTCTATTTTTTAAATTTTATATGGTTTGCTTTTGCTTTTACTTCTTCTTTAGTATTAAAAATGGAGATGCCTTTTCTGAATAATTCAGTCTTAATAATTCTTACTGTTTTTTGTTTATTGTTTTTTTAATAATATTTTATTAGTTTACTAATTTTACAATTAAGTATTTAAAAAGCAACATGGTGAGCGGGTTAATCAATAGTTCAATAACATACATAAATCTTTAGTATAAATCTCAAGTTACAACATCAGATATTTCCTCTCTTTTTCCCTTAATATCTACAATCTCATATTAGGCTAATACAGTTCTTACTGTTATCAACTAAGTAAAAACATCTTTGTTACATTTACCAATAATTTTTAGCTTATACATATCTTAATTGTGTTTGCATTCAATCCTTATATACAATCAATGTCCTGTTATTGCTTTCTTCCCAAGCTTTAATTTCCCATCAATATTCAAATTAACATTTGGTACTTATAATTTCCAAGCTTTAGGTAACCCCCCCCCCATTGCCGGCAATGGCCAAACAGTCCCGATACGTTGCGTGATGTCACATGACATTGCGAGTTTGACATGTTTGCTCTATTAGATCAAAACCATTGCATGGGTTAGCCAGTAAATCAGTAATATACATTTTTTGTTTAGGCCTAATTTTTAAAAGCTCAAATACTCCCTCTCTTTTTTAGTAACATCTATTATCTCATATTGGGCAAACAGAATTCTTATTTTCAACTGATTTCCAAATATTTTACATTAGGTGACCAAAATTTGCCTTATCTCAACTTCTCCCTTTTTCCCTTTTCATACCAAAGTCTATTAGTCTTGTTACACATCTTACCTATTCGTCTATAATGTTACTTTATTTTCTAAAAAATATCTATTTTCCACCATATTCAACCCTCTAATTAGTAATATGAAATCCCCTCTAATAAATCAAAAGCCTTATTTTCTTCAGCCTTACTCTGGCTTTCTTCCTTTGCCAACTAACCTTCCATGTCAATGCTTTTGAATCATCAAATAGTTCTCCTTCTATTATTATATATATTATTTGGAATAAGAAAGACCAGTTGGTTGCAGGTTTTTTGGAAGAACTAGCCCATTTGTATTCATTAGATTGCCTCCCTATTACTCCAATTTCCCATAGTTGTCCTGATAAGGTTTTTTTCCATTTGATCTGTTCTTCCTTTTCCTCAAATTTCTTCTGAGTTTTGTAAAATGTCTTTTCCATTTTCAGTGTTATCACTCCCTTTTCTGATTTTTCTGTTGGCTGGATCTGTTGGTCAATTGAATCCTCTGTCTTAGTATTTAGTTGTTCCATTTATCCTGTTATTTTCTGCATTGTTAGTTTTTTGGTTGTAGTCAAGATTTGGGTTTGTATATTTAAGTTGACATCTTTTTCCTTTATGTTGCATCTTATTTTGTCACTAGCTGAAAGAATGGTTTCATGTATTGATTTCAACATGGAAAGGATTTTTTCCTGATCTGCATCCATATTCTCTTGATAGTATGTTAAGTTGAAGACTTTAGAATCCAACGTTAAGAATAGCTTTTTGTTTTTTATAGCTAGGTATGGGACATCTATTTCATGTGTTATAGGTGGTCTTTATAGTAGAAATTGTTTGTCAAGTTAGAGTATAGTCCAAGGTATTCCATCATGTCGTGTGATAACATATGCTTCTCATGTAAAGAAATAGGAAGGCAATTCCTCACGTATAGCTCTGAAAGTCAGTAAAAGTTGACATTCATAGTTCAAACAAGCCAGATATGTTGCCCAAAAGTTCCTTCTTTGCAGCTGAATTTTTCAGAGGTGGTATCTGTCAAGGTCAGAGACACTTTTTTCTGGAGTCTGGGCTTCAAGCCAAGTCTCTTTTAAGCACTAACAAGTTGTAATACCATACTTTGCCACAAGATGTCACCGATGCCATTTTAAAGTATTTTAAGTCCAAAGTTTTATGATAGTTTTTCAAGTCTTATTTGGTTTTTTTTAGATAAAAACAAACATCTCCAGTAAAAATAGGAAGACTTTTAGTCCCCAAGTTTCAAAAGCATATACATCCAATTAGATTAAAATTGTTCTTATAGTTGCTCTGTTTCCCCTGGGTAGTTAGTCACCACTGTTCTTAGAGGGTGGGGTAGAAATTCCCTTCCCTCTCTCCTCACAGGGGGAAAAATACTTTGGGCAGCTTTTACAGGAAAAAATACTTAAAGTCTTAAAGAGAAGATCAGATCTCAACCAGTTTCATCCTCATTGCTTTAAAGTGCTTGGTGGTGATTTTGACTTCGGCTGTCAGCAGCTTAGTGACAAACCATATTGCTATGGCTGGTCTTTCTCCCGCCAGTTTGGAGGGCTTCCCCGGATCCAATGGAAGGGCCAGCGCCCTCCCGCAATCAAGCGGGGATCCCCTCCTTGCTCATCGCCCCTACAGGGTGATTTTCCACAGCGGGACGAAACCGGACACGAAAGATGGAGCTCGACCTCCAGCGTCTGTGGCGCCACGATGGCAAACCAGAAGTCTCTGGTTTTTGTTTATTGTTATCACATTAATTAGTAATTATAAAACAAAACTTTTGACATGTTTTGTTGTTAATACATAAGCTCTGTCAACTCTGATGTGTTTCTAAAATAAAATATTTGATCTTTCTGTTCCCTCAGTTATAGCTGTGCAAATAGTTGTTATATTAAACATCCAAGGTAAATTTAAATTTAAAGTAGAGTTTTGATTTTTCTTGAGAGGGGAAGTGATCATCAGTTGTTTGACTTCTTTTTTTATTCAAAGAAACAAATATTTTATTTTGACTTGCTTTCTTCTTAAGAATGAGAATAAGTATTGCTTCCTGCAATACAATTTAGGTTTGCCTTCGTGGTTTTGTTCTCCATTATCTTTTATGCCGTCATAGCAGCAAACCAGAAATGAATGTTGAAACTATAACTATTTTTAGATAGATGGATGGATGGATGGATGGATGGATGGATGGATGGATGGATAGATAGATATAATCTGTTCCACAATTTCATATGGCCAGTTATGTATAGGGAGCTGTATTTCTTCATTTTGGTAATAAAGTCTAGATTCCAGTTATTCCAAATAATAAGCCCTGTTTTGCAAAGTAGCGATATTTAGTTACTAGTGGAATTCAACATGTTCCTAATGATTCAAACAAGCTAAGAACAGCTCAATGGATTGAATGACAAATATAGTCAGTAGCAGTACTGATAACAGAAGGAACTTCCATCTAAATAGGTTTCATTATCTCTTTGTATCTTATTACTGTTGATTTATAATAAAGTGCTAAATGCAAAATGACATTGCATTTAGCAAAACTGCCTTAGCACTTTTTCGCCTATCAGCATCTGTTCTGCTTCCTGAAGCAGCTAATTGTGAAAATATGGTTAATGTTAAATTGGATTCAAGATTTGTAAACTGAGCTTCTAAGAGTTAAATGCCCTTATTGGGAAATACGCTGTCTATGTTAGCCTGGGAATTCAGGAATTACATTAACCATACCTTTCTTCATTTTTACTTACTAGTACCCTGAGAAAGCTATCATGGATTTGTTTGTCTTTGGTTTTGTTCATTCATGCCTTAAAAACATTGCAGAGGAACTGGGATTGGGAATCAGAATATACATTATTTATGTCTGCTTTAAAGGTACAGTATTATTATTCTGAACTCTTATTTCTGACAGTAATGCATTCTTGAAGGACTTATGTCAAGAAAAAAAAATGATTGACAGCCTCTTATACCTTAGTTTTAGAGCTCTCCCCTCCTCTCTGGGAGGGATACTGGGAATTGATAAATGTAGGTTGATTAAGCAAGCATTGAACTTACAGCAGTGCTGAAAAAGTAGATTTAAAACTGGTCCCTGAACCTAGGGCTGTCACAGTGTCTGTGGTCATGTGATCACTGTTTGAGCACCTTGCAGCCAGCATGCATATATGACAACTGCAGCATCATGTGATTAATCATGTGATTTACATTTGTGATCTCGGCTGGCTTCTGACAAGCAAAACAGTGGAGAAGCCAGGAAAAAGCCACAAGTCATGGTTATATGACATTGTGCTTAAGGACTTCAGATTATTTTCTAAACTACAGCAGAACTGATATAATTTGGGAGCTGTCCCATGATGTTTCTCCTAATAACCACATTACTTAACAACAGAATGATCAGTGCCAATTGTGGCATTCAGTGGAGATTAACTGTAGATGAAAAATCAGGGTCATTTTACTACTGAAACATAGGTTCTAAGATGTTTCCAGCTAAAACTGTATGTCATACTGAGAAATTTCTGTTGCCCAGTCATTTTTAGCGTGTTGGAAGTTAGAAATTATTAAATGTGCCTCTAGACAGTAATATTAACTTACTGAAAGTCAAATTTTCCTTTTGTCCTGATTCCACCCACAATTTTTCTGACTGTCCACTGTCATAGCATCTCAATCTTTTATAGCAGCCTTCTCCAAATCAGATGTCTCAAGAGATGCAAACTGCCAGAATTCTCATTGTGGCCATCACAGGTACAGAATTCTGGAAGTTGACATCCGTGCACCTGGAAGCCACCAAGCTGGGGAATTAAGCAATTTACTATCTATCATAAGATTCTAAATATCTGAAGCTATCATTTTAGATTCTAAATTAATGAGTTCAGTTCCAAATGTCTCTAACATTAATAGAGTGCCCATAAAGCTTTTATACATTCTCTTAGTCCATGCATAGGCTTATACACTCGGCCTTAAAACATTCCACGTCAATAGATTATGCTTTCATAAATGAATTATTCAATTTGCATAGCACTTGTTTGTTTCTGACATGTTTTCTGTGTTCAGGTAAATAAGAACAATGCTAAACTCTGGAATAATGTGGGTCATGCTTTAGAAAATGAAAAGAACTTTGAAAGAGCATTGAGATTCTTCATACAGGCCACCCAAGTGCAGCCAGGTGAGTTGTAAAAAATAGCTAGCATGAAAGGCAGTAATATGAGAACTCTCTTTGCACAATATTTTCCCTATAACTACGAAAGCCTTTGCCTAGCATTAGTTGGCATACAGCTACTGCAACATGGACCAGAAAGCCTTAATGACTCATGTTGCAGTGCTCCCTCGAAGGTGCTGCCTTTGAAGACAACTCAGCAATCACCACTGATATAGGCACTTATGTTGGTCATTATAGGGTAATAACTATTTTATGTTTACTACACTGGGTGGCATTGGGGATCACTTTAACTATAAATGCTGCCCTATCTGTAAGACCATTGAGAGAGGGTGTTTGTTTGTTTTTTTCTTTGTCATTGCAAGAGATGGAAGGATCATAGTCCAGAAGGACAAGCAATCTCCTTGGTTGCTCCAACATTGTAGAATTTGCTGCCTGCAGAGATGTGGCTGTTCCCTCTCTTGGCTTTCCAGAAAGTCCTGAAGACCTCTCTTTTTAAGCAAGAATTTGTTTTGAGCTAATATGATAGGGTGACTCTTCTTAGCTAGGTTATTGTGGTTTCAGAGTATCGAGTTTTACTATGAAATGTTATTTTATGTTTTTGTGTTAACTGCTCAGGGTGATGCATTGGAATGATACCATAAATTGTGTACGTGAAATAAATGTTAGTGCGAAATCTATAGAAACGTATATAATTTTATGAATTTATATAAGTATGAAAAGTTTGATTGCATCCTGAGTCCTTAAATGTAATGTGTTTTTTTTTAAAAAAAAATCTGTTTAAAGAAATTTCCTGCTCCATCTAGCTATTATTAAGTTGCATATTAATTTTTCATGGCTGATTTTAAGAGAAAGCACTGTAGTTCAGGGGCAGAGCACATGTTTTACGTGCAGAAAAGTTTCATGCTCAGTCCTTAACAAGGCAATTTGAAAAGAAATGGGTATTGCTTTACAAGAAAGATCTCTGCATGAGATTATAGGAACATTGTATTTATCAAAGTAGCTTGGGAGGCAATGTACATCCCTCCAATTGATGCCAGATTGTAATCCCTCATCATTGTCATACTGACCTAGGCTGACAGAATCCAGAGATAACTTAAAAGCATCCTTTGCCTGCCTCTGAATTAAACAGCCAAGAGGCCCAAGCAATGATAAAGCAACCATATTTTTTTTCTGTAATGGGTACATTGTGTGTGTGTGTGTGTGTGTGTGTGTGGTGTGTGTGTGTGTGTGTGTGTGTGTGTGTGTGTTTTGTACTTGGAACATTGCGAAATTCTTGTAGTTTTGTATTATCAAATAAATGTCTTGAAATTTCTTGAATGTATGTCATATCAGCCACATTTTAAATAGAAAAAAGTGGGAGTGGGGTGGATTTAATATTTATTTGATTCCAGGTTGAATGGTTGTTGTGACTGAGACTGGAATTCTAGACGGAAAGAAAAAAACTGAAGGTATTGCTTATCTTGCAATTTGCAGATGATATTGGTGCTCATATGAATGTAGGAAGAACTTACAAAAATTTAAACAGAACCAGAGAAGCAGAAGAATCCTATTTAGTTGCAAAATCATTGATGCCACAGGTAGGTGAAATAACTGCTTATTTGGGAAGTTTCATTAGATTTGGAATGTCTTTTTAAGCAAAAGATTTTGGGGTCACAAGGAGTTTTCTTTATTTTAGTTTGCTGGAAATTTTAGCAATCAGTCTAGTTCAGCCTTTTTCTTGTCTTGTCTATATTTTCATAATAATTATGACATTTATTTTTTTTTAAAAAAATGAAAATATATTGCAGGTTATTAATTATCTGCAGTTATATCTCAGCTTGCTTTTGTATTAGAAAGATGTATTCTCAATTCAAATGAAAGTTGTACTTAAGTTTTAAACTAATTATACTTTAGGCATTTCATTTCATAACTACAGTCTTTGAAACTGTTATAGCTTTTATTGTGTTATAGTCCTGATAAATGTATGGTTGATGGTCTTCCAAGCCTAATACAATTTCTTCTGCTGTCAGATTATTCCAGGTAAAAAATATGCTGCACGAGTTGCTCCTAACCATCTGAATGTTTACATAAACCTTGCAAACCTGATTCGGGCAAATGAGTCTCGTCTTGAAGAAGCAGACCAATTGTATCGTCAAGCCATTAGCATGAGGCCAGATTTCAAACAGGCATACATTAGCAGGTACTTTATAATCTTATATTCATAAGAAATGTCAAATGTGATTAGGCAGCTCTACTGTCTAAAACAAATACTACTTTAATAGCAAGAAAATGGAGGGAATGGAAACCATATAATTTAAAGTTTTGATTTTCAACAGAGGTGAATTGCTTCTAAAGATGAACAAACCTTTGCAAGCTAAAGAAGCTTACCTAAGGGCTCTTGAATTGGATCGAAGCAATGCAGACTTATGGTATAACTTGGCAATTGTTTATATTGAACTGAAAGATCCATCTGAAGCTCTGAAGAACTTCAATCATGCATTAGAACTGAATCCTAGTCACAAATTAGCCTTGTTCAATTCTGCACTATTAATGCAAGAATCTGGTATGTATACCTAGAACTTTAAAGCAAAATTTTAAAAGTTGTATTATATTTTATTATTATTATTTATTATCAAGACCAGGAAAAAAATACATGAAAAACTCCAAAACTAAAACAACATGATTGATATATGTCACATATTAACAAAATGTCAAACCAAAATTAGTAATAATCAATGACTCTCTAGCATTATAAAATCACAAATTGATACTATAAAATCTATGCCATAGAAAAATGTATTTTAATGAATAGTCATGGATGCTTTTTCAAAAATGAATAAGTATCAAATCTCTAGATCACAATCCTATCTCAGGAGTACAAATTCTAAGCAAGTTAAATAGTTCCCATTCAGAACGGATTGTCTAAAATGTTGGCTTTGAAGAATACATTTGAAGAACTGAGTTCCTCCATATTAATAATCTTCTCTCTTACGTCAGATTCTAGCTTATAAGAAAAGCACCCCTTACAATTAAACACAGGACAGTGTCATTACATTGTGAATTGTGTCTTCAGTGTTGTCCTGCAATGATTGGGATTTTTGATGCCGTGATTAAGATACTGTATAGGCACCTAGGAGAGTCTGCTTCAAGGACACATTTTGTCATGGAAAATCATTGTCTCCCAGCTCAACTTACCCCATAGTGTTGCTGTTACAGGGAAAAGTAGGGAGGAGGAAGTGGTGTGTATTCCACTTTGAGTTCTGAGGAAAGGTGAGATGTATCTCTAATACATTATTTAATAAGTTATATTCCAATGTGGGAATACAAACAAGATTTGAAGCAGAAAATTTAAATAATTTTAAAGGCTTTGGGATGGAAGCAGTGGGGTGATTTTCCTGGGCCACATCCAATTATTTTTCAGTATTTGAAAGGATCAGTTGTTATTTTCCATTCAAAGGAATGGAATTAATTAACTGAAATCCCAAACATTGTACAGTTATTTTGGTTTCCAAATCCATTTACCTCAGTTGGACCAAAAATTTACTCTTTAACGATGTTGGGAGAAAAAAGTGAGTATGTAATATGCTTCCCCTGGATCTTTCAGACAGATCGTCTATCAAATTGTAAAATTTATAGTATCATGAATCTAAGTGTACAAGCATAAGTAACAAAGACTATTAATACTGTCCTATTTGTACAGCACTGGATAGTCCATATTAATGCTCTTTTGTTGCGTTAGGTGAGGCCAGCCTTAGGCCTGAAGCTAAGAAGAGACTTCTAAGTTATATAAAAGAAGAATCTCAAGATGCAAATGGTTATTTTAATTTAGGCATGCTTGCAATGGATGATAAAAAAGATGATGAAGCCGAGATGTGGATGAAAAAAGCCATAAAGCTACTGCCAGGCTTCCGCAGTGCTTTGTTCAACTTGGCATTGCTTTATTCTCAGACTGCAAAAGAGCTGAAAGCTTTACCCGTGCTGGAGGAGTTGTTGAGGTACTACCCAGATCATACCAAAGGTTTAATTTTGAAGGGAGACATTTTGATGAACCAAAAGAAAGATATACAGGGAGCAAAACAATGTTTTGAGAAAATTCTGAAAATGGATCCAAACAATGTGCAAGGAAAACACAACCTCTGTGTGGTTTACTTTGAAGAACGAGAATTATTAAAGGCAGAAAAATGCTTAGTGGAAACACTGGCCTTAGCCCCACATGAGGAATACATCCAACGTCATTTAAGCATTGTCCGAAGTAAAATTGCTTCCCTCAGACTAGGGGACACAGGTGTGACTCATACAGAAAAAGTAGCATCTGTGGAAGGAAAAAAACCTCCCTCTGAACACTTGAAAGAGGTAAAAAAAGAGCAGAAAAACCCTCAGACCACAACCACTAATGTCAGCAAGGAGCAGAGGAAGTCCAAAAAACATGGAAATAAGAACACTACAGACAAAGAGACAAAAAAGAAATCGACAAAGGAGATAAAAGAGATAGAGAAAAAAAGAGTTGCTGCACTGAAAAGACTGGAAGAGATTGAACGTATATTAAATGGTGAATAATTATTTAAAGCACCACTCTAAGGGAAACTGGCATCTATTTTGTACATGTGCATTGCATGTGTTTTCAGTCAGAGTGACCACAGGGTGCTTTTGAATTTGGAAACAATATTGAAATCATGATGTTAACTAAAATTGTAGAAGCTATACAATAAATAGGAAAAGCCATGGCTTTTAACCAAGATGCTTGGTTAAGGAGTTGCACATAATTGACACACAAGGACTTTTCCAGCAATGGAAGCTATATTCTAGTATTGCTACTTAGAAGAATAGCTTATTAGCCCCAAAACAAATCCCACTAAATTAAAATCCTTATTTGAAAGTAAGCACGTTAGGGCTTGGCTGCAAAATACTTGCAACCAACTATGTTCAGTTCTTTCTGTTCTCAAAGAACAGTTAAAATGCTGAATATTAAAGACAGCCTCAGGTATATTGGTCACAAGACTAATTTTGCTAGAGAAAACCATGGGTCTGAGTATTTGAGCATTGCAAATTAATTTGGATGACTTTTGTTTACTTCATATCATACATCAAATCATTTTTTTCTATGTAAATGTATGTGGCACATTCCTGCTTCCTTGTAAGTATTAATGTTCCAAATGAATTGGGAATTAATTAGCAAATACCACTTGTGTTTCTGTATGTGCATGCAATCGTTTTATTTTTTTTTAAAAAAAATTCAATAAATCACTCTACAGGTACAGTGATTTTCTGTGTCATGGGGAGAAGCAGGAGTACTCATCCCCCAAAGATAAGCCCTCTTGAAAAGCTTTGCCCTGTTTGTTTGTTTGTTTTTTTGGCAGCACCATACTGTGATGCTTCTAATATAGGAAAAATGTAACTGTTTCTGAACTGTCATCCATTTATTAAGAAATCAATGTAAAACATATGGAATCGTTTCTAAGGTGATGGATTTTTTTACCTCTTTTATGGTTGAATAATATGCAACGTCTCATAATATACACTAGGTATCTTTTTAAGCTCCTCACAGCCTTCCTGTGATAATGCATTATAAGGAATGGCAACCCATTGCAGTTTCATTTGCAATCACAGTAATTACGTTTTAATACAGAAAATGTAGACCTGGACCACATAATATCAGCTACCAACTGCTTAAGTGACTTTTATGAAGATTAAGGTTGAAAAGAGAGGAGGGAGTGTTTCAGCTCCTTGGCAAAATGTAGGATATATCTAAAATGAATAAAATATTTTGCAACAAGGAACCATGTTTGACATTTTGAAAGTCCCAGAATCTTAAGGTATGCCTGCAAAAGAATCTTGGGAAAAAAAGCTTTATCATGGTATATGTTAGCTAGAGAAATGATCTGACATGGTATAAGATAGATTCTTATGTTCCTGCTTGGAGAAACAAAACAGGCATAGAAACAAAAGATAAGGTGAAAGAAATGTCTCTTGGCTGCAAATAAACAACAGGATTTTCTTAGAATTGGAAGTTGTAGGAACTGAGTCCATAACATGATGACTGCAAAGAAATCCTTACTGTATTTGAGGTAAATAAGTCTGATAGCAAATACATGTCTTGAGGCATCTTTTCTTTAGATGCTTCAGCAGGCTAGTAGCTGGAGGTGTATTCCCCCCCCAATCATCATGTTATACATAATAGATTGTCATGTGACAATCATACTTGTGACTCACACAAAGATTGCTTTAAATCTCAATATAAATTCAGAAATTGTTTTCAGCTTGAAAGTTTCTGGTGTAATTCCAAACGTGAATTTTCCATTTTTGTTGCAGAAATTTGGGCATTATAATTAAATACTTGTTTTGCTGAATTTCCTATGATTTTCATTAACAGCTTTGTTAGGATAGGATAAACTAATTCTCTTAGATGAAACTTGAACTCATCATTTTTATATCTGTGGCTATATATTCTTCCTCAGTTTATCTCTGGATCACCTAAAGGTTGTTTTTGGTTTTATTTTTTTAAATCATTTTTTTTTCAAATATGTTAACTCCACGTTGAAGAAATGTTTACATGAGCAAACTTACTGAATTATTTATTATTTTTTCCCTTTCTTCATAACATGTCTTAGCCTAGGTTGTGGTTAGTATGAACTCCAAAACAATCAGAATTGTTACTTTTTTAAAAAAAATGTGTCACATGCTCAGGAAATCCTAGTAGTTTCTACAGGACAAAGATTTCAGTTTTTTTTATTAAAATATTGAATGGAAGGAACCACACAGGCTAACCAATATATGCATTTGGATTCTGGTACAGTACAAAGCACTTTTATGCACATACTGATGGATGCTGAAACAAAGGGAGAGCTGGCAAAATCAGCAGTTTCTCTAATGGCAAAGCATCTCACTGAGGTGGATTGTGAAAGATGTGCCAATCGAATATTGACATATCACTGTGTCATCTTGACTGATGTCTTAGTTTCATCCAAAAACAACTTGACATTACCCATAGGCAACACTCTGAACATCGTCCAGTTTCTCTGCCTCGTTGCCGCTGGTTGGCTTCATCCCATGTTATTCCACAGATTCTGTTCTGGGGGGGGGGAGGGATGTGCAGAAGAGACCATAGTGGGGAAGGAAAATCTTACTGTGCATGTGGATTGCTACCCACTCTTGAGATAACTGTATATGTTTAAACATAAATTGGAATGTCTGTGAAATAATAAACAGTGGCTTGGTATGTGCATAATTTCTGTGTGGGTGCAGTTTTCTAGTTGACAATTTACTACCATAGATTTTTTTTTAAAAAGGGAAAATATAAAATAATGACATAAGGAGTGTATATTAAAATTAAGCAGTACCCTCAAATAGAAGGAAATTCTAAGAAATGTAGATAAGTTACTTAATGAAAGAGCTGTGTGTGCATTGTTCTGCTACCAGAATTTTTTGTCCAGTCAGTATTTCATATTTCTCAAGTCATCAAATTCTGTAACACAAGAGCTTTGCTATACTTCTCAGTGAAATAATAATAGTCATCTAAGCTTTATTCAAAATGAATTAACAATTAGAAAACAGCTGTATATCACAGAAATCCTGCAAAATCCTCCAAACTATCAAAACATATGCAGTGGCTTTCCAATATTTGTATCCTGCAAACTAGTAGCAAATTCAGCTTACAAGTTGATCTTAATAGATGACAAACTTTTAATGTCAGTTTGGTTACCTCGTTGACTAAATTCTACTTGCTTTTATACAAATCCCTATACCCAATATTTTTATGATGGCAATATCATTTATATAAAGAACATTTCTTTATGTAAAGGTGCTTTCAAAGCATGCTGGGCTTGAAGTGAACAGCAGATTTTTAAAAAAATTACTTCATAGATAACCCATTTATTATAACATAAAGGGTGTTTTGGATCACAGTTCACCACATTAGATTGGTGTTTTGGCTACCAAAAAATCTCCCATAAATGTGAGACTTGGGTGAAAAGTAATGCCTCCAATGTTGTGAGTCCATAGTGGCAGTACAGATGTGCATTAAGCTCTCACATGTTCTTTAATATCTGTTCTTTCACTTGGCAGGAAATTAATATGAGAAAAAAACATAAAAAATTAATATGAGAAAAATAAAATTGTTTATGAAGTGCTATGCTGGAGTTAGTGCACATTCCTGTGCTTCAAGCAACATAATGCAAATGAATTTTTAACTGCCAAGTATCCTTCCAGTTGAAATTCATCATTAAAGTCTTCATAGGCTTGTAAAGTCCTCTTTGTCATCTCAATCTTTAGAAGTTTGTCTGAATTTTTCTTAAAGTATGATGCCCAAAATTGAACATAAAATGTATGATGGGATCTAGCAATTTAGAATAAAATGTGAATAATTTCCTTGGGTCTGAAAATGTATACTTCTGTGGATGCATTTGCTTTTTTTTTCAGCCGCTTCAAACTATTCATCAGTATGCAATCAACAATTCAGAAATATTTGTCACAAGATTCTCCCACAATATCTGTCTATGTGAACTTTGTTTCCTAAGTGTGAAATTTTTACAGTATATCTTCCAATGTATTAGCCATCCATCTTTATCACAATACATATCATAAAAGTTTCTGCTAAAAATGAGATATAGTTAGTCTGGCAAGTCTTGTTCCTGATAAATCCATGGTGAATTTCTGATTAAAAGAGGTTTTTTTCAAAATATTTTTAAATCCACCTCTTTATAATCTGCTGCAGAATCTTTCCATGCATTAATCTTGGACTGACCAATGTCAGTTCCTTGTATTTTAATAATAGCAATTTATACTTCATTAAATATATATGCCATTAACACCCAGCAACTCTACTATTTTGTGTATGTTTAATTATTTTTAATTAGAGTTGTTAAAAATATTCTTTCCTGCACTTTTATACCAGCTTCATGGTAGTAAATTAATGACAGCAATTTTAGTTTCAAAATTTATTTCAGTGACATGCTATTTAATGGCTGCAATGAAGTTTATTTTATTTCAATGAAGTAAATATGTGTGAAATCCTCTTGGGGCAACATGGTCCTTCATATTTGTTAAGTTCATAGTGGGTAACTGTACGTGTAAATATCCTGGTTTTTATTGCACAGACTTCTTTCTAACAGTTTGTCTCCTTCCTGGGTTCCATGCTTTAATTACATCTAAAGGAAAATAAGGGAATTCCACAATTTTTTTTCAGGCTGGGAAGAATGATGGACAGATCTTTAACAAAACAAAACAAAACTTCATTAATCTCCTCCAGCAACAAGATAAACTCAAAAACACTGTCATGGTTCTGACAGATGAAACTCTTCAAAAGAACTTTGAGGCATTGTTTACCTTAAAGAATCTTTTATTCGAGAAACAAAGTATCGGCACTACATAGTCAAAACCAAAAACTAAATTCCCCTCCCCTGGATACAAAGTAACAAAGCACAATTCCCTCCTCCAATAAACAGTCATAAATCACATTCCCCAATTAGCTTGAAGCATGGGCTTTCTCCCCAGCTGTCCAGCCCACCAAAATTCTATCAATTCAGGGCCCAATGACCTTGGGTTCCCATGGCTGAGTTATTGTTGTGACTAGCTGGGCTCTCATCTACATTCCCCCTCCCAGCATCTCTAAAAGCTATAGTGAAAACTGACTGCATTTCCATTTGTCGTCAAAGCAAGAACATCCAATGTTAGCAGCGTTAGCATCCGTCCCCCCTTGCAAAAAGGACAAATCCTGTAATGCAGACAAGCACAGGTTAGGGGTTGCCTCTTGGTTTGTTAGGGTGTTTCTTATAGAACCTACTAATGAGTCTGTCAGCTTTTACATCACTAGATTTTACCCAGGTGGCCTCAGACAACGGATATCCCTTCCATTACACTAAGTACTAGAATTTCCCTCTAAAAATTCTAAAATCAAGAATACACTTTACTTCATAGTGAGTCTGTTCTGCCACTACGAGAGGTCCAGGTGGCTTCTAAGAGGGAGGTGGCTTCTTATAGCGGGCAAGCTTACTGCTGCCTGGTACCATTCTTGCAACTGATTAGGGACTGCTCGATAGACGCAAGCCTGGGACAGGTGGTCATCTAGTCCCTCCTTGAAGTGATGGACTGGGGATTGCTCGGGCCACCTCTCTATTCAGCCAGCTATCTTGCAAAACTCTCATACGTATTCCAGTGCAGACATGCCAGCTTGTCTTATCTTGTGGACTTGCTCCTCCACTTTGAGGGCAATGGATGGGTCCTCAAACCTTGCTCTCAGTCATAGGAGGAAGAGATGGGGATCTCCCAACTTGGGTGCTTGCTTGTATAAATTGTTCAGTCACTCGGATGCTTCCCCTTCTAAGCTGGATGCAACTACGTCAGCCATAGCAGCTGGGTTTGGGTAGAAATAGGCACAGTGGTTCAAGTGGTTGAGGAAAAAGATCAGCTTCTCTGGGTCTCCATTGAAGGTTGCTCTAAGCGATGGCACCATCAGTGGTTGTTGCACTCCCCAGGGAGCCTGCATTCCTGGTAGTTGCTGGCCTCTCCACTGTACACGTTGCATCCCCAATGGTTGCTGGCCTCTGCATGGCGGCTGCTGCATCCCCAGTTGCTGCAGGCCTCCCAGTGGTTGTTGCACATTCTGGGGCTGTTGCCACCCTCACGGTTGTTGCTTCATTGCTGACAGCTGTGGCACCCCCAATTACTGTATGACCCCCAATGGTTCAGCGGCTGCTGAAATGGGACCCACAGTTGCTGCAGGCCTTCCAGTGGTTGCAGCATGTGCGGGGGTTGTTGCCACCCTCACTGCTGTTGACCTGCGGGCGTTTGTGGCATCCTGAGTTGTTGTAGGCCTCCTGCGGCACCGGAGGTGGTTGTTGCTAGATTCCCAATGGTTGCAGGCCCTTCAGTGGTTGCTGCACATTTGGAGATGGCGGCCAGGCCTGTTGCTGTTGCTATACTCACAGCGGTTGCTGACCCCTTGGCGGCTGCATCATCCCTGGTTGCTGCGAGGCCCGCATCTGCTGCTGCACCTTCGGAGGCTGCGGCCACCCCCAGTTCAATTGCTGCATCGCCAGCAACTGCTGGCCTCCCATCTATGGGGGCTGTAACATCCCCCATTGTTGTATGGGTCCTGGGCTGGGTGACCAGTAACCACGTCAATCCGGGCTTCGGCTGTCCTGGTGACAGCTCGGGCTCTTATCTCGCTGGTGGTGATCTGGGCTTTTGGAGGGGTGACGACAAGCTGTCTCTCCCCATGGGGGGGTGGGGGCCATGGTTGGTGGCTTCGAGGATGGAGAAGCTGCTTGACCTGCGCAGGTGGGACTGGGCTTCCCCTTGGCATGAGTTGGTGGCTGCCTTGCCAATCATCATGATTGCTCGCATATGGAGAATGGGAGGGTTCTCCACTTTTCTAGCTCCTCAAATCTTTCCACCAACTTCTCCACTGATTGACTACAGACTGCTGACAGGTACTTCCACTCACCCGAGTCCTCAGCAGTAGTCAATTTCATGGTTCTCCACCGGTCCAGGGAATGCAACTTGTGGGAAGCCCCTCTTTGCAGTTCCACCTCATCTGCTTTCACAGCACTTTATTGTGGCAAGGCCGTCTCCAGGTGTCTAGAGTCTCCACTGGGCAAGGTCCATTCCGATGACCAGATCAGCTGTCCTCGTGGCTTGGGTCTTGCCCCCATCTGAGAGACCTGAAAAAGTTCCTTCTCCACTGGCATGCTGGTCTGCACTCCCTCATCTGAGGTAGCAGCCACTGCTGGGGTGCAGGTTTCAGGCGCTCCTTCCTTCTCCATGTTGAGATCTTCCCCTCAATTCTATGGACGGCAACTGGGGCTTGGGACCCCAAGATAGTAAGGTAAAATTTGTAGTTTTTTGTTTGATGTCATGGTTCCAACAGATGAAACTCTTCAAAAGAACTTTGAGGCATTGTTTACCTTAAAGAATCTTTTATTCGAGAAACAAAGTATCAGCACTACATAGTCAAAACCAAAAACTGAATCCCCCTCCCCTAGATACAGAGTAACAAAGCACAATTCCCTCTTCCAATATAAACAGTCATAAATCACATTCCCCAATTAGCTTGAAGCATGGGCTTTCTCCCCAGCTGTCCAGCCCACCAAAATTCTATCAACTCAGGGCCCAATGACCTTGGGTTCCCAGGCTGAGTTGTTATTGTTATGACTACCTGGGCTCTCATCTACATTCCCCCTCCCAGCATCCACTAACTCTAAAAGCAATATTGAAAAATGGCTGCATTTCCATCTTTTGTCAAGGCAAGAACATCCGATGTGAGCTGCGTTGACAAACACCACTTAGAGAATTTTGAAAGAAATGCTGAGACACCATGAGAAAAAGGAAGAAAACTCTTAAGAAAAAAAAACATGGGGTGCTTTCCTTAGGATAAGAAAACATTTGAGACATTGCAAAAATTGGATTTTTAAATAATTTTATTTAATTCCTAGTAACTTTTATTCCCATTCAATACAAAACTATGCCCCACCCTATGAATTGCAGCAAGAATAGCTGCTGAAAGTATTTAGACATAAGTGCTGTCTATTTTGCTTCCAGCTACTGTGAGGAATGCAGCCAAGTTTAAGAAATAGGGAAGGCTGAGCAGAATGGTAGATGGTGCTATTATCCCTGCTAATGCAATTTTTAAGTCCAGGCACTTTGTCTCCCTGACAAAATAGTTCCATTACAACACTAGTCCAAATGGACAGTGTAAGAGAATACCTTTTACTGGCTATACATTTTGCAGACTGATAGAGGATTAAGGGGCATATCTTCCCAGGCAGCTGTGTGCCCCTACTTTCATCCCAAAGTAGATGCTTTGCTGATGGATAAAAGGGAGCTGGGAGAATTGAGTCATAATAATACACATTGTACTTTGCATCTACCCAGCATGCTGTTTTTATTTTCATCGGCGTCTTGTGAGATGAAGTATTTTAAGCTATAGTTAGTAGAGTACTGCTATTTTTGTGCTTATTCATGTGAACAATAGGGGAGATCAGGAAAGGAAAGGATTACAATTCTAGGAAGCAGCATATTGTGTATGGAACTTTGGGGTTCCAAATATTTTAAAAGTATTCTCACCTTTATTTGATTTGAATTGTTAGTATCTATTTTGTAATTTTAAAACTTAGCATGTACAAACAAAACCTTTGCCATGGCTGGAAGTTAATGTCCCCTAAAGCCTAGAGAAGAGCAGAAGACTGCTAATCTGAAAACGTGTTTGTTGTTTTTTTTGCATGCTCTTTATTTTTAAAAATTATTTAATTCAGAATCTTTGAAGCTAATTCCTCTTTGCCAACTGCTGTGTAGCAGCTTCTGGTGTGTGGGTGTATTGCTGTGAATCAGCTAAAAAATACCAATTCTGCCAAATCTAGAAGCATTTAATGATTTCTCCACTATTGTTAAAATTGTGTACCCTTTCATTAGTAGTCAGCAGAGATCTGGATATAATATGTGCAGAACTGCAGGGGTGTGAGTGACTAAAGGAAGCAGCCACAGATGAACTAAACTGCTAGGCAATACTCCTTACTAAGAAGCACAGAATTAACAGAAACCAGTGTGAGCAAGCGGGGGTGGGGGAGAGAAAGGTGCAAAAGCTTGCATTATCATTGTACATTAGTACTGTCCAAATTCAAGAGAAAAATAATTATTGAATAAAATTATTTAGGATTATGTTTATAAGTCTATTCTTCTAAGGTGCTGGCCTTAGCAAGATTTCATTTCTTTATTATATCCATACTGGGTTAATAAAACAAGTTTCACCAGTAAGTATCTGTATTTTATGGAATACCATTCAATTTCTTTGAAAATAAAAGGTTTTTAATCAATTCAGTGCACAAGATGAGACTAATAAATTACAAGAATTCTCTGCCAGTATCTTTTTCAAGTACTTGAGTAAATAATAACAAGAATTATATAATAATAATACAATTATAAGGGATAGTAGACTTCAGAACAGTTATGGACAGGAAGTTTTACACACTGGTCCCAAACTTAACTCTTAATGTGTGCCACCATATCATCATCCAAAATACTTGAGGATCACATCAAGTCAATAGTACGGTGCTTGTGGAGTCCATACATGGGTATAAAACATAAAATATGTTAAATTGTTTAATATCTTCATTCAAAGAAACTATAGTTTTATTAGACAGAACACAGCATTCTTAGTTGGAATATGCAAGAATGGAGATGATATGCTAGGAAAAAAATATGTGTATTATGTGACTTACTACAAATTCCTAATCGGTGTGCTTCTCTCAGGAACAGTAAGAGAAAGCTAGTTTAATGCCAGGGGTACTTCAGCTTCAGCCATGAAAACTTATCTGGCGTCAGTTAATTTATGAAATTAACTAACATACCTCATTTGCTTGATGTGGGGGAAAATTCTCTCTACAATGCAGGAATACATGTAACTAATAAAGTGCGATTCAACTGTCAGTTCAATTGGTCTTCTTCATGATCATAGAGAAACATCTTGATCATACAACAAAGAGGTTATTAGCTTACAAAAATAGTCTGGTGGCAGAGTATTTCAAGATCAGAAATACTCTCAGGTTGTACCTGACACAAGAAAAGCAATGTTTTGCCATGAATTCCAATAAAATGTAGAGTGAATGCTGAAAAGGATAGATTGCTCCCTGCAACAGTAGACTAATCATAATCATAATAGTAAAGTTGGAAGGGACCTTGGAAGTATTCTAGTCCAACCCCCTGCTCAGGCAGAAAACCCTATACCATTTCAGATAAATGGTTGTCCAGTTCTCTTCTTAAAAACTTCTAGAAATATTCATGTTTCTCCTCCTTTCTGCTGAATAATACAAAATATTGATGGTAACCCACCTTATCAAAGGATCCCTTATCTCTACCCCTCTGATGTCTTCTTCTAGATTTGCTGGACATTAACCTCATTATCCCCAGCCTCCAAGGCATATTACCTAGTGATTATGAGAGTTAAAATTCAACACAAATGCAAAGCATTTTCTTGCGGCAGGGGGGAGATGATATAAGCTATCTGAACAATTTTGGAAATCACAAACATTTTAACACATGTCTAATAACGTAAGATTTTCAGCCTGGTAGAATGATATTTACTCATTAAGCTATTTTGAGATATTGAATCTGAGGTATCAAATGTTCCCTTGTTCGCATAAGGTCAGGTAGCAGTATTTGTTTTTTAATGTTAGTAAAATCCAGTTCAAGGCTGATGAATTGTGACAGACTCCTCAATCTGATACTGTAATGACAGCAAATTGTCAGCATGGCAGTTGAAATCTACTACATATCTAACAACCAATCAAAACTTCTGTTGTCTGATTTCTTCCATCTGACTTTATAGAAAATACAATAGCTGGAAGTACTATTTTTCCAGGAATAAAATAGCATGTTTAATGTGCAGTTATTTATAAATCAGAAAAATTCCACCCAAAGGGGAAATATATATATAAGAAAGCAATATTTTTTTAAAACAAGTTTTATTGGTTTTTTCAACTAAAATCTACATATTTAGTAAGCATCATGGTGACTGGGTAATCAGAAATTCAATATCAGAGTTTTTAGTACATAATTCAGGTTACATTATCAAAACGTCCTTCTCAATTTCCCCTAACATTTCATACAACCAGTTTACACTAATAAATTTCTAGAAATAGCATGGTCAGTTAAAAAATTTGTCAATTCAATTTCATTGAGATATATCTATGTCCTGTTATTAAATTTTGATTTTAATTATATTATTCAAATTTACCCTTTAACATCCCAAATAATATTCACAACCCAAATTTCCCTTATTCCATTACAGCAAAAACTATAGCATCTAACATGTACACAGTGGCTGAGTAGCTATGTTCTACCTAATAAATATCGTCTGTTTCACATCCTAATACATCACACGTTACTGACAGGACCACAACCTATATTTATCAATCTAGAACTATTTATACACAACCAGATTCTGTTTTAAATTTTAGCTAATTCTTAATTCTTGAATAGAATAATCAAATGTCTTTTAACATCAAATGTGGGATCTATAAACCAAATTTCCATTATGTCAGTGCACCAATTATAATGTCTAAAATAAGCCTAATAAATACATAAACACATTCTAGTTCTATCTCATAAACATTTTCTATTTTAGATCCTGATAGATCACTGATTACTAAAAGGATAACCTTTAATGGTTCTCTAAGAACTCACTTTTTAAATCTAACTCGGGCTTTCTTTTTTTGCGAATCAGGTTTCCAGACCAAGGCCTTTGAATTGCCAGATAGGTCTCCCTTCGCTCCAATACATATTAATTGAATTGAAGGAGGCCATCTAGCCTCGTGATCTATCACTAGGCCATCTAGCCTAGTGATCCACAAAAACCAAACCATTTGTAATCATTATGTTGTTGCCCTGTTAGTTCTAGTCTCTGTATTTGCTCTAAAAACTTTATCTTCAGTTCGGTCTGGATTCCTCTTCCATCTGGGTTCATCTGCTTTAGGTAGAGAGTCTTATCCAGTTTTGTAATTAGTGTTTGGCTATCCAGGCTTTCAGGAAACTGTCTTTGTTGATTTTCCACATCCTCTATGTTAGCATCACTATCTTGCACATAGTATACTTCTAAAGTTATAGGCTCTTTCGATGAAGTCAAAAGTTGAGTATTAAGTTTTCCCATTGTTTGTTGGTCCTTAAGGTTATTTGCCATAGTGATAGTTCCTTGTACTTTTAGAGTTGTCGGTTCTTTGGATAGAGTCATTTTTTTGTATTAGCTTTTTCAATATCTTGTTGTACCTTGTGTTCTTCTGTCTCAATAGTAATTTGTTCCAGTTTTGTTATATTCTGAGTTGTAAATTCTTTAGTTGAAGTCTGGATTACAGCTTGTAAATTGGAGTTGGCACCTAAATTTTCCAGCCTGGGGATAAACATCTCAGAAACTTTATGGATTGTTTCTAATATGAGCTTATAGTCAAGCGAGGATTGTGGCTGATCAGTCTCAATTTTGAAGTAATGGTAAATAGTCCTTAGTGGAGGCTAATTTTTAAACAAAAGTCAGTAAATGTTCACCTCCACAAGCCTTGAGTTCACCTCCCGCTGTTTCAGGTTTTTATCTTTAGCTGATAATGTCAAGGGCAGTTCCAAAATAAACAAGTTTATTTGCCAAAAAGGCCACAAGATGTCCCCAGCATACTTGAAAACTTTTTCAGACAGAGGAAATTTATCAGTTTTGAGTAACTTTTAAGTAATTATTTTCTGTCTTTTTTAATCAAATAGACAAGATTAGCCAGTTTCTGTAAGGATAGGAGTTTTGGGTCGCCAAAAATAGAATAGAAGTAAATAAGGAATTAAATAGTATTATTCTGTTCAAGGTTTTCTTTTTTCTCCCTATGTAATCAAAAGCCGCCCTTAAGGAGGGTGGGGGAAAAAAGCTCCCTTCCCTCTCTCCTCGCTGTGGGAAAAAGCAAATTCAAGGAGCTTTTGACAGGCAAAAGTAGGCAATTAGGAAAGGAAGAAGACAATTCTCACCCAGTTTTCAAGTGCTTTCAAGTGCTTTGTTGTAATTTTGGCTTTGGCTGGAAATGGCTAAATGATGGGCCATGGGAGTGGCCGATCCTTTCTTCGTCAATTCGGACAGTAGCTCCAAGCTGACGGGAGGGCCACTGCCCTTCTACTGCTGACTGGAGAGACCTCTCCCCCACACATCACCCTTCCAGGGTGACTTTCAACCCCTTTACAGGCCCCCCCCAATGAAGAAATCCAGACAATGTGGGGAGCATTCCCTCACATGTCTGGTCATGCCAAAACCCAGAACCGGAAGCCAAGAAAGCAATATTTTGTTTGCTATATATTTATCATCCATATTCTGTCTGAACAATGGAATTTTAGGCAAATGATAGAAAAACAAAAACAATGAAAAGATTTTATAAAAATCTAACAATAAATATATAAAAAGATGTAAAAGCAGTTGGAAAACAGCAACCTGTCCCAGATTATAATGTCATTTGATCATCAAGGAATTCATCTCACATCAAATTCTGGTTAACTTCTTCATATACTAACTTATGGAAAATTCTCTGAAATTAACTGACTTGCTGCTTTATTATCTCTCAGGCATTGGGTCTGGAACAGTTCATTATTTGTAAAAAACAAAAAAGGAGGAGGAAGGGTATTTCATACTGTTCAATATTATTTCTATCTTGTATCTTCTATCTTCTATCTTGTATTATTTCTATTAATATTATTTCTATCTTGTATCTTTCTATCTTCTATCTAAGCTTGTAAGCCGCCCTGAGTCTTCGGAGAAGGGCGGGATATAAATGGAATTAAAATTAAAAAAAATTAAAAAAATAAATAAATAATGAACTACGGAAATGCAGTTTATTTAGTGATAAATAAAAATTAGCTCATTTTTGGGGAAAGGGAGCTTTATTTTCCAAATCTCCCTAGGTAGGAATGTTTTGACATTATTTCCATCATTTGTTATTATATGAGAATTAATCCTGATTTAGAGTTTCTTGAAAGTTTGTAGAAATGCTTTTGACTACCTTAAAATATAGTTATATTTTATTTTGCTTTTTGGGGTCTGGGGGAAGTGGCTATAATTGCAGATCTGCTTTTTACTTATCTGCTATCCATTTTCAAAGATAGTATTCACATGCTACAATTTTATAACTTATAAAGGGAATAAAACTCTTTATCCCTGTCTTTTTGGAGCTAAGGATAAAACATTATGCCTAATGATTCCTTATTTTAACTTTAGATAACCATTTTAATAGACTATGTTCTTTATGGAACAGATCATCTAAATTAGAGATATGTGAAAGCTTAGTCAAGAAAGACAGCCCCATGATTTTTCTAAATGAGATTCTTGCCTCTAATGTAGAAGAGAATAAACTTTTTCAAAAATTTATTCTTTTTACGAGAGAAAATAGCAATGATAATAAAGCATATTATTTATAGGCCATAAATATTGTCATAAACCAATTTGGGAATAATTTTTCTTCCTAAAGTACAATTACTGCAGTTAATGCTCAGTATAAGCCAATTAATCTAGGAAAATATATGGTTACTACCTGTTATGCATAATTATCTTATAAAACCAGCAGATCATACAGTTGTTATATTACCAGGATATTAACCCTGTAAGAGTTATTTCAGACAAACATTCTCCATCCAAACACCAGGGAACATTGGTAGGTCATCCTCAGTTCATAAAATGGCAACTGAGTGGCTGAAAACATCCAGTGAGTAATAGATATCACAGTTTTATTTATGAGACAATTAAGATTTATGGGCAATTAAAATTTCCTCCATTTGTTCAAGGAGCTGCAGTTTATTATATGAATTATTCTAGGCAGCCATAAAATGATGGAAACAGGTAGGTATGGAATACTATACTAAACAATATTAATGGAAAATGCATTTTTTAAAGGAAAAGACATTTTTTATTAAATACCTTTAGCATATCTTAATGAAAATTGAGCTCCTTGGTTTAAGAGCCAATTGTTTCTCGATTTATTACCCTAGCAGACATAGACATGATGTAATTCAGATGTCTACTGTAAGGGATACCAATGGTCAAATGAAGTCAAGAGAGTTAATAAATTTATTTTTTTTTCCATTTTAAAATGAAAAGTATATTGTGATTTCAGAAATAAAGAGAGAGAACTGATTATTTGCTTTCCCAAACCCTGCAATAGAATATTAGCAAAAGCTGAATTGCTTATCCTAAATTAAAGATTGGTCCTTGTTATTCATAAAATCTGTGAGGAAGAAACACCCAAACCAGGCATGACATTATAAAAATGTAACTGACTGGTAAGGAAATTACAATAATCCATCTCAGCTTGGTGTTTTCCAGTTGTATGGATTACAGTTCCTAAACCTGGGTGTATGGCATTTCTGAAAATTAAAAAAAGGAATCTATGATTTGAATGCCCTACAAATAAAAAACATCAAAGCAGATATGTAGTGAAATGCTCTAGACTAGATGAAGAGCATTCCGACTGAAGCCTAACGAAGAGATATTACAGTATAACAGAATAACAGAGTTGAAAGGGATCTTGGAGGTGCTCTAGTCCAACCTCCTGCTGAAGCAGAAACCTTACTCTATTTCAGACAAATGGTTGTCCAATCTCTTCTTAAAAACCCCTAGTTATTTTTCTCTTTGGTATCTTGAGCTATAATAGGCTCAAAATAGGTCTCAACTGATGACAGGAGACAGCGGCGGACAGATCAGGCAGAAGGCATGTTAACCTCTTCAGGAGTGCTTCTGGACATGCCTTCTGTTTTGAATTTTGTACTCTGTTTTGTTTATGAAATTTTACAGGCAGATCAAGTGAATTAGTCTTCCATTTATAAATCCACTCATGCTTCTGAGAGCTTTACAGTATTAGAACCCACCCAGCCAGTACTTCATGAGAAATACTGATGATAATTTTCTATTCGCACACATTTATTAACAGGAAGAAAATAATAATAAAGAAAAAAAGATAAAATGGAACTACAGTGTTATGAACTGGTGGTGGCTGACCTCTCCTTGGGAATCAGGTCTAGTCTGAAGCTGTTTAAAGGTAAAGGTAAAGGTTCCCCCGCACACGCGTGCTAGTCGTTTCCGACTCTAGGGGGCGGTGCTCATCTCCATTTCAAAGCCAAAGAGCCAGCGCTTGTCCGAGGACGTCTCCGTGGTCATGTGGCCGGCATGACTAGATGCCAAAGGCGCACGGAACGCTGTTACCTTCCCACCATAGTGGTCCCTATTTTTCTACTTGCATTTTTTATGTGCTTTCGAACTGCTAGGTTGGCAGAAGCTGGGACGAGTAACAGGCGCTCACTCTGCTACGTGGCACTCAGGATTTGACCCGCCAAACTGCCGACCTTCTGATCGACAAGCTCAGCGTCCTAACCCACTGAGCCACCGCGTCCCTTCCTGAAGCTGTTTAGAGTACCTTAAATTATGTATTAACTAATTTATTTATATCCTGCCTATATTATTTTTTATAAATATCCTAAGGCAGCTAACATATCTAACGCATCTTCCTCCTCCTATTTCCCCCACAACAATCCTGTGAGGTGAGTTGGATTGAGAGTGATTGGCCCAAGATCATCCAGCTGACTTTCATAGCTAAAGTGGGACTAGAACTCACAGTGTCTGGTTTTCTAACTCAGTGACTTAATCTCCAAACAAAACTGGCTAGACTAAACGATAACAAATTAGGCATGTAGAAAACAGTATAGAGTTTATGCTATATTGTGTTTGAACTGTAGGTTTCAATTGTTTACCAGTGTGGCTTAGAAATACTTTTTTGTAGAAATGCTAATATTTTCAACTCTTACTTTATATTTTCTCAGCTTAATATTTCTGACTCTTAACATTTTATTAAAAAGTTGGCTGTGATATCTTGAGACCATTATCCGTTTTTATATTTCAAAATTATTCAACATTGTTGCATATTCTCTTATATCTTAAAAAAATCTACACATTCAAAATTATCATACAATATGATTACAATCTTTAGAGGAGTTCTCAGGGATTATTTGGAAGAGAATTCAAATGTTCAGCAGCAGAGTCCACTGATGTTTTATTACCGGTATGTTGGAATTGATCTTGCAATTTTTTTTGAAATATAATTGTCTTTTTCTCCTACCAAATTACTTTCCAGATACCAAAGTATTTATAGGAAAACAGCTGTTTCATAAATACAGTTGATGTACATAGTTATACATACATACAGATCCTTGCTTCTATCTATACACTTCTACATTTTACTCTGCGGCTGCTCTTTGCTGCCATAAATGTCATCTTCTGAACTTTATTTTGGGTAAAACAATTTTAGTGAAGCATTTTTGGGTCAAACTGTTTCTGGACTGTAGTTTTAAAAAAGTAGCTACATACATTCCCTTTCTTCATAATAGAAAAACTACCGTACTTTTATACAGCACCTGGATCATATCGCTATGAGAATTTATAGTTATCCAATGGGATATGGTGTTCTCAGCATTAAATTTTGAAAACAGTCGGCTTCTAATTTATAAAGGAAGCAATTTTAAAAGTGTTCCAGTTCAATACTTCAATCAAAAACTTAAGGCTTGGCAGATTTCAATTCTGGATATTACTGAACTGTTTCTTTGTATTTTTGCTTTTAACCCAGTTCACAGAGGTTGGAACATATGTGATTCAGAACTGTTGGTTACTGGAAACACTCTTCATCCCAAACAAGCAAGAAAATATTTTCTGGAAACATTTTACAAAATATATGAATAAAAATTTGTTCTTTCCCATTAGAATGCAAATGCCTAAGAATAGTAATTTCTTTCAGAGGAACTAATATCTCTTTGGATAAGAACTTCTAAAATATCACTTTAGAAGTTGAAAAAAGATCTAGGTACACCTAAATACCATACTAAAATGAACAGGATGAAATTTAATAGGGAGAAATATAAAGTTTTTTCTCTGGGGAGGAAAAAATACTAAACAAAAGTAAAGAATAGGAGAGACCTGACTTGTTAGTAATATGTGTGAAAAGCAATTGGGTGTTCTAACAGATTGCAATATAAGCCAGTCATATAATGCAGTTGCTTAAAAAGGCAACTCCTATTTCATGATCTACTAACAGAAGCATGGGCTCCCGATCATCCACTACTTTGCAAAGCTTCAGTTGAAAATCTATGAATAGCTCTGAGCATTGTGTTTTTTAAAAATCCTTTTAAAAAAGGATGTTAACAACTTCAGTAAGGTGAAAATGGTGAAGAGAAACTAATCCCTGAGAAGAAAGAAATCAGGTATATTTAGTGTATAGATAAGAATGCTGAAAGGTAGCAGTATTCATTTCCCTAAAGGCTTACCATATAGGAGAGGGAACAGTTTTATTTATTTATTTGAATCCTGCCTCTATTATTTTACAAGCAGTGAACATACCCAATACACTTTCCTCTTCCTATTTTCCCCACAACAGCAATCCTGTGACACAGTGAGATTGGCTGAGAGAGAGTGACCAGCCCAAGATCATCCAGTGGCTTTCATGACTAAAGCAGGATAACTCATGGTCTCCCACTTTCTTACCTGTTGACTTAACCACTAGACCAGGAGTCTTCAAATTTGGCCCTTTTATGACTTGTGGACTTCAACTCTCAGAATTCCTCAGCCAGGCACACTGGCTGAGGAATTCTGTGAATTGAAGTCCACAAGCCATAAAAGGGTCAGGTGTGAAGACCCCTGCACCAGACCAAACTGGCTGTCTTGTTCTCTGATACTGTGAGTAAAACAAGAACCATATTCTCTGTTATTGTTACTGTGGGCAAAACAAGAAGCAATGAGTTGAAACCACAAAGAAGTCAAGGTTAGACATCAAGAAAAAATTCCTGAAAGTAACAACTGTCCAATCTTACGGTATAGGGTTACAATAAGTATGCTCTGGATGATCTATAGCAGACGTCCACAACCTTTTGGGCACCAGGGACCGGTTACGTGGAGGGAGGTTTTTCCGCAGATTGGAGGGGCCATGGTTTTGTGTGGTGCCTGCATCCCGTGGATGGGGCTTTGGTTGTTTGTGTGGCCCAGCTGCTGACCCCTGATTTATAGCACTTTTCTTTCAATGGCTGCTATTTGATCAATCATGGCTGGACAGAATTTAGGTTGCTGGCTTCATAATACAGTATTGCTCCCACAGGGACTACTGTAGCTCTGCTAGATAGAGATTCTGGGAGGATATCTATGTTAGGCTGTTGTAGCAGAGACTATAACTCTTGAGAGAAACTCATTACAGCACAAGCTTATTTAGCCCAAGTCTAGTTTGCTTTCAGATGCATTAAACTGAATATGGTCATGTTTTAATTTCAAATCTTCCTGCTCAGTTTAGGGAGGATGGTATAGAAAATGCCAGAGCTTAAAATCGACCACAGTAACATAACCTTCCTTTCACCTAATCTGTTCCTGTGTATCTGAAGAGTTTCTTCACACTTTTTCTTTTGTGTCATGCTTTACATAGTTTAAACGTACTGTTAATGATTACACAAATAATAGTAGAACAAGACGCAAGATACAGAAGCTTGGTTTTTTGCCAAAATATACTATTTGGCAACTATTTCAAATAAAATATTTGAAAAATTCCTGTATATAATTGGTAGGCTTTTTAGTAAATTCTACATTATGTTATGAAAAAAGAACAATGATAAATTCCATAAAACTAACTAAAATTGATTCCCTATACATAGTAATAAAAAAAATTGGAATGAGGAATCTATTTTGATTCATTGGGAGTGAATAAAATGAATGGCAATGCAACAGAACACAATTAATGTTGCTAGTTTCTGGGCAAGATATGCTTAATTTGTACATATTTTAATTTTTAATTTTATATTTTTAATTTTATGTCATATGGGCTATTGGTTTGATCTCCGAGCTTGGTGATTTGGCTGTAAATGTTTCATCTCCATTGGGGGGGGCATCTTCAGTGTGCTTTGAATTGTGCTCATCTGTCAGACCACAGGCCTTTAAATACATTTTTGTGTAATGTAAATTGGTGTGTTAGGAACTAAAGAGCCTCTTGTTGCGAGTGAAGAAGGAGAGTGCAAAAGTTGGGTTGAAATTAAACATTAAGAAAACCAAGATCATGGCATCCGGCCCTCTCAATTCCTGGCAAATAGATGGGGAAGAAATGGAGGTAGTGACAGATTCTGTTTTCCTGGGCTCCAAGATCACCGCAGACAGGGACTGCAGCCAAGAAATTAAAAGACGCTTGCTCCTGGGGAGGAAAGCCATGGCAAATCTAGACAGCACACTAAAAAGCAGAGACATCACCCTGCCAACAAAAGTGCGTATAGTCAGGGCTATGGTCTTCCCAGTTGCAATGTGTGGCTGTGAAAGTTGGACCATAAGAAAGGCTGAGCGCCAAAGAATTGAAGCCTTTGAACTATGGTGCTGGAGAAGACTCCTGCAAGTCCCTTGGACTGCAAGGAGATCAAACCGGTCAGTCCTAGAGGAGATCAACCCTGACTGCTCTTTAGAAGGTCAGATCCTGAACTTGAAACTCAAATACTTTGGCCACCTAATGAGAAGGAAGGACTCACTGGAGAAGAGCCTAATGCTGGGAAAGATTGAGGACAAGAGAAGAAAGGGATGACAGAGAATGAGGTGGCTGGATGGAGTCACTGAAGCAGTAGGCATGGGCCTAAATGGACTCCAGAAGATGGTAGAGGACAGGAAGGCCTGGAGGAGCATTGTCCATGGGGTTGCAATGGGTCAGACACGACTTCGCAACTAACAACAACAAAATTGGTGTGTGCGTTATTTGTCCAAATGTTTCTGAGTCATGGTCTGGTTTTGGGCTGGTTGTTGTTGCTGTTTAAGTATTGTCTGTGTGACATAAATCGCAGTTGTTTATTTGGTTGCCTCTGAGTCATGGTCTCATTTTGAGTTATTTGGCTGGCTAGCTAGCTGTTGTTGTTGAGACGTGGTCTGGTTTCTTGTGGGGAGGGTTCTGATTTTGTTGCTGTGTAGTGGGGTGCCTGTTTGCTCATTTTAAAATGCTGCCTTTGAGATTGAAGTAATTCTTTCTACTTTGGTAGATTGGGTTGATGTCAATGTATCTGTTTATTGACTTATTGGTGGAGAACCAGGCTTCAAGGAATTCTCTTTCTCCCCTTGATTTCACTTAGGTTATAAATGTAGTCCTGGTTAGATCAAACTTGTGTCCTTCTGAGTCTTTGTGGATGGACATGAGGGATAATGGGTCATGTCTTTTGATAGCCAGGAAGTGTTTGTGTAGTCTGGTAGATAGCTTTCTTCCTGTTTGGCCCACAGTTGGTGCACTGGATTCAGTATATGATGCCTGATTTCTGGTTTTTCCTGTTTGCTCCTTAGGTTTTGACAGGATCTGTCTGAGAGTTGAGGATGGTTTGTGGACTACTATGAGGTCATGTTGGCGTAGTAGTCTGGCTATCATCCCTGAAACATTCTGTACATAAAGAATTGTGATTCGTCTGGTTGCTTTTGTTCCTGTTGTAGTTGTTGTGTTGCTTTGTACTGTTTGTCTGTAGCAATCTCCAGATGAAGTTTCATGGATATCCATTTCTCTCGAAGACTTTGTATACGTGTTTTTGTTCTGCTTATCTGGCTTCCATGGTGTTGCAATGGGATTCCGCTCTCCCAAACAACACTTACTAATATGTATGCCCAAGATGGCGGACGTGCTCGGCTGAGCTCCGCGAGCTCCAGCTGTTAGGCGTCCCTTGGGAGCCCTCACAAGCTCTGAGGCTTTCTGAGGCTTTCTGAGATGGGGATTGGGGGTTTCTGGTAAGTGGCAGAGAGGCAACTTGGAGGCTGACGAAGCCGGCAGTGACCTGTTGGGACTCTGTTTTTCGAACTACCGGCTGCTGGCTACCGGCTGCTGGCCACCGGCTGCTGGCCCTGTTGCCCTCCCGCTGTTTCTTTTCGCCGTTTTACCTCTTCCGGATTGTCCGTGGCTGCTCGTGTCCGGCGTCGGCGTTCCCTGCTGTTTCGGGCCTTCTGGGCCGCTTTGGCGTTCTCGGGCTGGCTCGGGTTGCGAGGAGGATGCCTGTCGGCAAGGAGGATGCCCGTGAGGCTGTCCGGGTGGCAGCGATGATGGCGTCGACGGCGTGGGCGTCGGCTTCGGCGCGGGTTGCGGCCTGCGCGATGGTGTTTTGGGCTGCGCTTGGCGGCGGCGGCCCGAGTTTGGCGGCGACGGTGATGGCGGCATGCTCTGGATGCTCCTGGAATTTAACAGCTAACGGGTCGTTTCTGGGGCCTGCTTTTGGGCCGTTTCCATCGGCACTGGCATTTCTGGGACTGTTGCCCCGTCTGTGGGGGCCGGCTGCTGGCTTTGGTGCTTTTTGGGCTTTTGGCCCTTTTCGCCGGCGGTGGGACTCCCATGTTGCCCCAGGCCGCCTTGGGCCGCTTTCGGCGGTGGTGTCGCCCTCGGGCCGTTTTGGCGGCGGAGAGGGCGACTATTATTCATCTTGGTGGCGATGGTGGTCTCTATCCTTGCTTCGGGCCGCCTTCTGCGGCGACGGCATCTTCGGGCTGCTTTGGTGGCAAAGAAGACGACTGTGGGTCATCTTACTGGAGCAAGGACGACATGGGGCTCCTGCATCGCCTTTGGACTGCTTCTGCAGCGACGACGGCGACTTTAGACCATCCCTACTATTCCGGCCTGCCTACCCTTTTTGCCTTGGACATACATACTTATCATCTGCTTGCCTACCCTCCCCCCTCTCCCCTTGGATTTTGGACACACCTGGGTACCGGCCACTGTGGGAGAGTGGCTTGACTTTTCCATTTGCAGCCCCATAGAGGTGGGAGCTCTATGGGGTTTGCCTACCCAGAGGATATCTGGTCCACCCCCCGGAACAGAGTCGCAACCCGTCGTGAGAGGGCGGGGGGTGGCCCGTCTCTGGGGGCACCCAACTGAGTGGCAGTGAAGTTGGGTGGGGACCCAGATATCTGTCTCCATGTTCGATCCTCCCTTGGACAACTAATGGGATGCCTATCCTGGACTTCCTAGACTCATGCGAAAATACACCAGCACGGATTTGTACGCCCTCAGGGGTGCCCCCCTCTCCTGGGTGCGACCCGCCTCCTTAAACACTCTTAACCTCGATGACGGGCCCGAGTTTTGGGACCCTGAGAGATGGCTGGGCAGGGGCAGGGGCCATCAATACAAATTTAATAGAAGGCCTCTGATTACTTTTTTATCAAAATTTTTTATGGGGTTAGGGAGAGGGGTGGGAGATAGGGGTTGTCTGGCTATGGGGGGTGGCCAATCAACCATGGCTCAGGCCAGACTTGGGTCCGACCGCTCGGGGGGAGAGCGGGGTGTGGTTGTCTCCGGGGCTCATGAGCGGGTCGTGGGATTACCGATTCCCACGACGGGGAATGGCAGCAGGTGGATAGACAGAGGGCCGTATCGTTACCGGGAGGGCCGTCTCCGCTATTTGCAAGCGGTGAGGCGCTCCGACCCTCTGCTTCTTCCCCGAGGCTCTGGGAGCAAGGATGTGCAGCCTCCTGAGCTCCGGCTGGTGTACCTGAGTGCAAGGTCCGTGGTTAACAAAGCTCCCCTCGTTAGGGATTTAGTTGAGGGTGAGCACGCGGACCTGGCTTGCATCACGGAGACTTGGTTGGGCCCAGAGGTGGGGTCCCTTTAGTTGACCTCTGCCCACCAGGCTTCCGGGTGCTACATCGGCCACGAGCTCATGGTAGGGGTGTGGGTGTGGCGGTGACTATTAGGGAGACCTTATGTCCGCGGGAGACCACCGTTCCTCAGATAGTCGGGTGTGAGTCTCTCTTTGTGAGATTTGGTTCTGGGGCGCAGTTGGGCTTGCTCCTGGTGTACATTTCGCCTAGTCACGCAGCAGCAGCCCTGCCCGAGCTGCTCGATATCCTCTCGGGGTTGGTGGTTGAGTTTCCCAAACTTATAGTTTTGGGAGACTTCAATCTACCATCCCTGGGAGGTTCATCTGAGCTAGCCCAGGAGTTCATGGCTTCCATGACGGCCATGGACCTGACGCAAGTAATTTCTGAACCAACTCATGAGGGAGGCCACACCCTTGACCTGATTTTTTTATTTGGACGGTGGTTGGATGATCTTGGTGGGGGCTCTCCATTTATTATGCCCCTGTCATGGACCGATCATCACCTCCTGCGGATGGTCTTCCGTTTTGCCACCCCCCGCCGTGGGGGTACGGAGCCAATCAGATGGTTCCGCCCCAGATGCTTAATGGATCCTGATAGATTCCAAGCAGCGCTGGGGTCCCCACCTGCCTCCATTGCTCACAACTCGGCGGATGCCTTAGTGGAAGCCTGGGAAAGGGCAGCCACTGAGGCACTTGACCGGGTTGTACCCTTGCGGCCCCTGACCCGGTGCAGATCCCAGCGAGCTCCATGGTTCTCCGCGGAGCTCCGGGAGATGAAGCGTCGGAAACGGGGCCTAGAGAGCTGCTGGAGGTCTAGCCGATCTGAATCCGACCGGTTGCGGTTAAGAACCCATATTAGGTCTTATCTCGCAGCGATGAGGGTGGCGAGGTGTAATTACTTCTCCACCCTCATCGCGTCCGCAGATAATCGCCCGGCCGCCCTGTTTAGGGTGACTCGCTCCCTTCTTAATCAGGAGGTGAGGGAGGATCCCTTGCAGGGTCGTGCCGAGGAATTTAGTCAACATCTGTCGGATAAAATCGCTCGGATTTGGACCGGTTTGGACTCCAGCTGGGCAGAGTCTGGCGATCAGGACACGGGCGGTCTTGTCAATGTTATCTGGGAGGAGTTTGATTCTGTGACCCCTGATGAAGTGGACAGGATTATGGGGAGGCTGAGCTCCACCACATGTTTATTGGATCCGTGCCCTTCCTGGCTGGTTTATGCAGCTAGGGAGAGGACACGAGGCTGGCTCCAGGCGGTCATATCTGCTTCTTTGAGTGAGGGTTATTTCCCCACCGTCTTGAAGGAGGCGGTGGTGAGACCTCTCCTCAAGAAGCCTGCCTTGGACCCAGCTGTATTGAACAACTTTCGTCCAGTCTCCAACCTTCGCTTTCTTGCAAAGGTTGTTGAGAGTGTGGTGGCGCATCAGCTCCCTCTGGTCCTGGAGGAAGCGGATTATCTGGACCCTTACTAATCGGGTTTCAGGCCCGGGTACAGCACGGAGACGGCATTGGTCGCTCTGGTGAATGATCTCTGGAGGGCTCGGGACAGGGGATATTCCTCTGTCCTAGTCCTATTAGACCTCTCGGCGGCTTTCGATACCATCGACCATGGTATCTTGCTGCGGCATCTCAGGGGATTGGGAGTGGGAGGCACAGTTCTTCAGTGGTTCTCCTCCTATCTCCTGGGACGCTCGCAGTCGGTGTTGGCAGGGGGGCAGAGATCGGCCCCTAGGTCTCTCGTTTGTGGAGTTCCTCAGGGGTCGGTTCTCTCGCCTCTCCTGTTCAACATCTACATGAAACCGCTGGGTGAGATCATTCGTGGTTTTGGAGTTGGGTATCATCAATATGCTGATGATACCCAACTTTTCATTTCAACCCCAAACCACCCCAGTGATGCCCTCACTGTGATGTCCCGTTGCCTGGAGGCGGTTCGGGTCTGGATGGGGAGGAACAGACTTCAACTCAACCCTGACAAGACTGAGTGGCTGTACATTCCGGCATCCCGGGACATTCAAAATGTTCCATCCCTTTCTATGGGGGGTGAGCTCTTACCCCCCGTGGATAGGGCTCACAACTTGGGAGTCCTCCTAGATTCACGACTTACCCTGGAAGACCATATAGTAGTCGTGACTAGGGGGGCTTTCGCCCAGGTTCGCCTGGTGCGCCAGTTGCGGCCCTATCTGGACCGGGATGCCCTGTGTACGGTCACTCATGTGCTCGTGACCTCTCGCCTAGACTACTGTAATGCTCTCTACATGGGGCTTCCCTTGAAGACCACTCAGAGGCTCCAACTGGTACAGAATGCGGCCGCGAGAGTTGTCTTGGGAGTTTCCCAGTACTCCCATGTTACACCTTTGCTCCACGAGCTGCATTGGTTACCAGTTGTCTTCCGGGTGAGGTTCAAGGTTTTGGTTATGATCTTTAAGTCCTTACATGGCATGGGTCCGGGATACCTCGAGGACCACCTGCTGCCGGCGTCAACTCCCCTCCGCCCTGTGCGTGCCCACAGAGAGGGCCTCCTCAGGGTGCCTCCAGTCAGGGAATGTCGATTGGTGGCCCCCAGGGGGAGGGCCTTCTCTGTGGGTGCCCCGGCACTATGGAACCAACTGCCGGTTGAGCTCCGGATGGCATCGGACCTCCGATCCTTCCGTCGCAGGTTGAAGACCCACTTGTTCGAGTTAGCTGGTCTGGCCTGAAGGGGTATTTGGGTTTTTTAATGGGTTTTATTATTTTATTATTGTTATATTTTAATTTGGGCATGGTTTAATTTTCTTTTAATTTTTGTATATCTATTTATATATGCCCTGTGAACCGCCCTGAGTCCCTAGGGAGAAGGGCGGTATAGAAATCCAATAATAAATAAATAAATAAATGTTCTGACACAGGTTTGTTTGTGACATTTGGGGTGGTTGCTGTGGAAGTTGAGGATTTGATCTCTATGTGTTGCCTTCCTATACAAGAATGTTAGAAGTTGGCCATTGGTGGTTCTCATTACAAGGTTGTCCAGGAATGGCAGTTCATTATTGTTCTCAGGTTCTATTGTAAATCAAATGTCTGTGAAGATGTTGTTGATTCTTTCGTAGGCTTGGTCAAGCTGGTTGCAATTGATTATCACAAAGGTATAATCCACGTAATGTACCCATAGCTTGGGATTCATTTGTGGAAGTACAACTTCTTCAATTTTCTGTGTGATGACTTCTGCAACCAGGCCAGATATGGGAGATCCCATAGGCCAGACATGTCAAACACAAGGCCCGGGGGCCGGATCCTGACCGCGAAGTGGTTTCATGTGGCCCGTGAAGCCATCCTGGAAACAGTGAGGGAACGGCCCCCACTGCTTTGGCCCTGGCCCAGAGACCCTCCTTCCGCCAGAGACCCTCAGATCTGTCCCACTCCTGCCCAGGCCCCCATAGGCACCCTTGATGCGAACAATGTAGAGCTGGCCATGCCCACCCAGTAGGCCATATGCACTCTAGCCACACCCACCCAGTAGGCCACGCCCACCCAGGCCATACCCACCCGGCCCCCTAAGGGCAACCTCAATGCTGATGTGGCCCTCAATGAAATTGAGTTTGACACCCCTGCCATAGCCAATTCTTTCAGTTTTTCATAGATCTCTTTATCAAATTTAAAGTAGGTGGTTAAGCATAGCTGGAGAAGTTCGCATGTGTTTTCTGTTGTGAGTGGTACTCTTGGTGGTTGTGTGTTGTCCAGTAGTTCTTTGATTAGATAAATTGCTAGGTTCAGACCTACCAATGTGAATAATGTGGTAACATCGAATGATATCAATGTTTCATCTTTGTCAATGTGTAAGTATTTGAGCCTGTCCAGGAATTGTGTGGCATTGTTTATAGAATATTGGGAATTATGTCATGTAGCATACCTTCTTCAGACATGAATAAACAAACATGTGAAACTGATAAAATTGGCTCAATTTTTTTCATGCTAGTAGAGCTTTGGACTTTATTAAAAGTTGTAATGGGAACTTTGCACTTCTATTCCTACCCTTACATGTATAAGGTTTTATGTAAAAACCATATTATTAATAAACTTATTTTATTGCCAGATTCTGGCAGTAGAATAACAGTGTTTCAAAATATACTGTAATACACTAATTTCCTAAATTGGCCTAGGAAGAACCCCCTACTTTTTATTTTACCTGGCCCTTCTACAATGTGATATAATGTATTATATATTATAATAGCAAGACATTGAAGAAAGTAAGAGTCATAGAAGCAATACTAGTTGTGCTTAGTTAAATAATCTTAATGTGAGCATTTGTACTCATTCTGGTCTTTTATGAAGATACTAAAGCCTCATCAGAATGGAACTCTGTTCTGAGGGAAAACTATAGAGACAGTTCTATAGTTTTTAACAGACCATGACGCATTCTTAAAGGTCAAATTTTTGGCAGGCTCTTATTGCATGTCATATTAAAATAAGTAAACATAGTCAGCAATTCATTCCTTTTCTAAAAAAGAACAAAAGAGTAGTGAGGGAAGCTTCAGTTTAAGAAGTGTGTAGAAATCATTTATTTACCATACTCTAATTTCATGACATTTTATCAGGAAAAAGCTGAAGAACAATATTTTCATAAAGAGCAGGTCTATAATTGTACTGCAAGGAAATAAAGTTGAAAATAATTATATGCCTGATAGTTTCTTCTCTAATTTATTAGACAAATATTTATTTGCTATTTCATTCTACCCCATAATAATTCAGAGTTAATTGCATGTTCCTTCACTTCAGTAAAGATTTTTTGAGGTACAGCAATATACAGCTATGGGCTTCATAAATAAATAGAGGTTTGATTCTAGTCCAATTCTCTAACTCTTTGACTACCTTTTCTCCCTATATTTTTAATTTAATTTAATTTAATTTAATTTAATATTTGCATTTGTATACCGCCCTTTCCCTGAGGACTCAGGGCGGTTTACAGGAAATTAAAATCGAAACATACAAAAGTTAAAACCAATTAAAAAAAGCATTAAATTCACCCTGTAGATTAAAACCCCAATTAAAATTTTCTCCTCAGCCTGGGCCCGAGAGCTCAAAGAGCCAGGTCTTCAGGCCCCGGCGGAATGATCGGAGGTCGGGAGCAGTCCTCAGCTCTACCGGCAGCTGGTTCCAGAGGGCAGGCGCTCCCACTGAGAAGGCCCTATCCCTGGGTGTCACCCGCCGGCAATCTCTCACCGGCGGAACCCTGAGCAGACCCTCCCTGTGGGAGCGCACTGGGCGAAGGGCGTTTGATGCCGGCAGCAGGTGTTCCCTCAAATAACCCGGACCCAGGCCATGTAGGGCTTTATAGGTGATAACCAGCACCTTGAATTTCACCCGGAGGGCAACCGGAAGCCAATGCAGCTCGCGGAGTAGAGGTGTTACATGGGAGTATCGGGAAACCCCCATTACAACTCGCGCGGCCGCATTCTGCACCAGTTGAAGCCTCCGAGTGGTCTTCAAGGGCAGCCCCATGTAGAGAGCGTTGCAGTAGTCCAAACGGGAGGTCACAAGCGCATGAGTGACTGTGCGTAGGGCGTCTCGGTCCAGATAGGGACGCAACTGGCGCACCAGGCGAACCTGTGCAAAAGCCCCCCTGGTCACGGCTCCAATGTGATCTTCAAAATTGAGCCGTGAATCCAGGAGGACGCCCAAGTTGCGAGCCCTATCAACGGGGGGTAACACCTCACCCCCCATCGTTAGAGGTGGAATAACTTGGTTAACCCGAGACGCCGATATGCACAGCCACTCAGTCTTGGCGGGATTGAGACGAAGCCTGTTTCTCCCCATCCAGACCTGCACCGCCTCCAGGCACCGGGACATCACGGAGAGGGCATCACTGGGTTGGTTCGGGGTGGAAAGAAAAAGTTGGGTATCATCAGCGTACTGGTGATACCCCACCCCAAAACCACGAATGATCTCGCCCAGCGGCTTCATGTAGATGTTGAACAGGAGGGGCGAGAGAACCGACCCCTGAGGGACTCCACAAATGAGAGGCCTCGGGGCGGATCTCTGCCCCCCTGTCAACACCGACTGCGAGCGGCCCTGGAGGTAGGAGGAGAACCACCGTAAAACGGTGCCTCCCACTCCCAGCCCCCTGAGACGCCGCAGCAGGATACCATGGTCGATGGTATCGAAAGCCGCTGAGAGATCTAATAGGACCAGGACAGAGGAGCAACCCCTGTCCCTAGCCCTCCAGAGATCATTCACCAGCGCGACCAATGCCGTCTCCGTGCTGTGTCCAGGCCTGAAGCCCGATTGGTACGGGTCCAGATAATCAGTTTCCTCCAGGAACAGAATTTAGCAGATACCTGTGAATCTAAACATACATTTCAAATGTTCTATACTTTAGAATTAACTGATTTTGTTCTATGCTACTATGAGCATTTGAAGTGTGAACAGCTACAAATCAGAATGCTAAAATAAAATCAGAAAAAAGAAAATTAGGAAACCAAAGTCTATTAATAAACTACTACAATAGAATCTAGGTAATCAGCTAAAAGCAGTTAATGTCATGATGTCATATAACGTAAAACTGCCTACTAGATTTGCCAAGATTTCATGTGGAAAATACAATTAATTAAACATAAATAAGAACAAGATTGTAAGAGGATTAAAATCAGAATGTTATATGTGGTGCAGCTAATAAATAAGCTCCTTGATCTGACCTGAATCAAATTTGCATGAGTTCTAGAAATCTTTCTTTTCCAAAAGAAGGTAAAGTTGTTCTGAACTGCAGATTCAGTTATGCAGGTTCAAAAGGATCAAATCACATGCCTATCTATAATACGTATACAGGATATCAGAAAAGAAGTAATTTTTCTGCAAGGTATAAATTACAGTATCCTTTAATCTGGAAGAAACAACACAATTACAATTTTAAGATAAAAAAAGTGGATTTCTAAGTCATGATGATCTATGAAAATTCATCTAAAATCTCCAATAGACAATATATGCATACAGTTTCAGGTGATATTAATTCAAATTTATTTAATACAACTGAACAAGTATACCTTTATACCTTTTGAGTTGAGAATCTGTTTATATATTATTATTATTTTATTTATTAAACTTATATACCGCCCTTCTCCCGCAGGACCCAGGGCGGTTCACAAGGCAATTAAAACAACATCACAATACAAAACTTAATAACAATTAAAATATCCTTAATTAAAATCTAAAACCTCTATAACTCTGATTAAAAACCTAATTACAATAAGTTAAAAAATTAAAAAATCCTCAGTCCTGGCCGGAAAGCTCAAAGAGCCAGGTCTTCAGGTCCCGGCGGAACAAACGAAAATCAGGGGCAGTCCTAAGCTCTACAGGTAACTGGTTCCAGAGGGCAGGCGTGCCCACAGAGAAGGCCCTCCCCCTGGGTGTTGCCCGCCAGCAATCCTTTGCCGGCGGCACCCTGAGAAGGCCCTCCCTGTGGGAGCGCACAGGACGAAGGGAACTTGATGCCGGCAGCAGGTGTTCCCTCAGATATATGTCTCTTGGGACCCTTAATTCACCAGTATACTTTAATTTACACTTTATTATTTACTAGAGCTCTGCTAGATCAAATGTCACAGTGCTGGAGAACCAAATCTGTGGTTTGGCTATCCTCTATTCAACTTTTTTGCTGGGAGACCTGCTTCAATTCAAGAGGCAACCTGTTTCATTATTCTTGGAAATTATTTATAAGCTACGGTAATGTCCAAAGCTTGGCCCCTAGGTTGGTGACCTTCTTGTCAATAGACAAATCCTCAAAAAATTTTCAAAACCAGTTTTCTAGTCTGTTGTAAACTATTGTAATCTTTGTCCATTCTTGTCAGATTAAATATTCCCAGAATATGAATAGATACTTTTGACCCAATTCAAGTAGCCATTTTGGAAAACCACAAAAGCTGATAAAATGTTTAAACTAGTTTTCTTTGATTTTTTTTTCAACATGAAACTTTACTATGTTTACTATAAACACATGGTTAAGTTTCATGTTAAACAAAAACAACTTTACATTGTTATATTCTTCAAGCTGATAACAAAAAGTAATATAGATATAGAAAAATGAAATACTGAAGCAAAGTTTAAAAAAAACATTTTAAAAAATCTTAAAGAAGAAACCCCTAGTAACTCATTTTTCATTTCCCTTCCATTGTCCCCAGCTATTCATCAGTAATTAAGTATTTTTCCTTTTCTTGAAATTTTGGAAACCGTTGCTTACATTTATTTAAACCTACTGTATGGTATTTTTAAATTAATCTTTTAAGTTTTTTTCTTAAAAACTATATTCCCAGTACAAGATTAGCCTGATATAAGATAAGATAAGATAATCTTTATTGTCATTTTTTACTGTGGGCACAACAGCACACATCAAAAACGAAATTTAGTTCCCCGCTCTCAAAGTGAAACACATACAAGACACACACCTAAAACATACTATACACAACATATCTATAGACCCACACCCTTACATATACATAACAATAAAATATTAAACACTGTCCATCTTGAATATATAACGGAAGGGGGAATCCTGAGAGTTCACAAGGTTAATGCTGTATGGAATGAAAATATGGCTGAATCTGGATATTCTGCTACAGATACCACAAAGCCTCCTCCCAGAAGGTAACAAGGAAAATAGGTTGTGAAGAGGATGAGTAGTGTCTCAGATAATCTTACGGACCCTGTTCAAACAACACTTTTGTTCTATTTCCTGGATGGGAGGGAGGGAACTGCCAATGATCTTTTCAGCCATCCTCACCACTCTCTGCACCATTCTCCTTGTTTGTTGTACAATATGCTCAGTAATTTTCAATAAAGACTGTTTCTTTTAATTCTAAGTTTTGTTATTGCAGAAATATGATAATTTTATCACACTGTGTGCCAATATAGACCATGTTATCTTTAAAATTTATTTAATTTAATTTAATTTAATTTAATTTAATTTAATTTAATTTAATTTAATTTAATTTAATTTAATTTAATTTAATTTAATTTAATTTATTTAATTTATTTATTTGTTATGCCAGTATAACAAAGCTGCTAGACATAAATGTAGAACATAGAATCATAAGGCTGGAAGAAATATTGCAGGTCTTCTAGTCCAATCTCTGCCCAAGGGATTATACTGTTCCAAACAAATGGATGTTCAATCATATCTTTAAAATGTCCAGTGATGGAGAACCAACATTTTAGAAGGTAAACTAATCTATTGATTAATTGTTCCCATTGTCAGGAAATTTCTCCTTAATTCCAGGTTGGATCTCTCTTAAATCAGCTTCCACTCATTGCTTCTTGTCCTTGTCCATCCCTCAGGTGCTCTGAAGGATAAGTCAACTCCCTCTTCTCTCTATGACTGCCCCTCAAGTACTGGAACACATCTATCATGTACCCCCAACCCTTCTCTTCATTATGCTAGACATACCTAGTTGCCTTAACTATGATTGAATGGTTTAGCTTCGAGAGCCCTTAATATCTTTGTTGCTCTTCTCTGCATTCTTAGGGTGTCAGCATCTTTGTGGCAACCACAGAAATGGCCATAGTATGCCATAGTATGCCTTCACTAGTGCAGTATGGAGCAATACTATCACTTCTCATGACCTTAATGCTATCCCTCTGTTGATGCAGCCTAGGACTGCATTTGTTTTCTTGGCAGTTGCACCCAACTGCTGGCTCATACTTAAGTGATGGTCCACTAGGACACCTAGATGCCTCTCATAGTTACTACTTTTGAGCAAGGTACTCCCTATTCTATACTGTATAGTTGTTTTTTCCTGCTTAAGTGCAGGACCTGCTTTTCTAACCACTGAACTAGGGCCCAATGCTCAGGTCTATCAAGATCCTCCTGAATCTTGAGCCTATCTTCATCTTCCAAAGTGTTAGCAATTCCCCCCACCTTCCCCCCAAATTTGATGAACTCTTCTTCTATCCCCTCATCTAGATCATTTATGAAGATGTTGAAGAGCACTGAGCACACTGGCTGAGGAATTCTGGGAGTTGAAGTCCACAAGTCATAAAAGGACCAAGTTTGAAGAACCCTGCTCTATGTCAGGGGTGTCAAACTGCCAACCCATAGGCCGGACACATCACAAAGAAACCATGCCCACCCCATTGCCACCAATGGGGGAAAAGTTCCGATACATCGTGCGACGTCACATGATATCACATGTTTGACATGCCTGCTCTATGTAGTTGTAGTTCCATTGAGGACTACATGCTGTGTGTGGTTGGTCAGCCAACTGTGAACCCAGCTGGTCATGATACCTTCTATTGCAGATTGTTCCATTCTTACCAAAAATAGGCTGTGGTCTACTTTTATCTTACAGAAGTTAAGTATGCAATATCCACAGCATTTCCTTGCTCCACTAATTTAGTCACTTTATCAAAGAAGGCAATAGGTTTGTTTGGCAAACAACCTTAACAAGCTGCTGCTGGTTTCTATTAATTGTTTTATTCATTTCTAGGTGGTCACAAATCCACTGCTTGATTATCTTTTCTAGAATTTTTCCAAGTATTGATGTCAAATTGATTGGTCTGTAGTTCCCTGGTTTCAGCTTCTTCACAAAAATCCCTATTCTATATGAGGAAGGTTTCTGACACAAATCACTTCCTATTGCATGCTGGTTTAGGCTGAAAACCCCCCCCCCCCACTATTAATTATATACACACACAACTATACAAAATAGAGCAGTCTTCTTCCCCAGTGGAAAAATATTTAAAATCTTTATCTGGAATTTGCCTCATCTCTCTTTAACAAGTGTACATCTATGATCAATTTATATACCTACTGGAGATAAAAGGCATTTTGATCAAATCTAGATTAGGAAGGACTGGGCTGAATGAAGTGAAGGATTTCTAACATCTGAAATTTCAGAGAGCAATTACAAAATACTAGGCTTAGAACAAAAACAAAGAGGAAAAAAGCAAAAAGATGGTTTATTTTAGGCATATTTTTTCTTCATTGGCCAAGTCATCTTTCAATGATTTCACTAAATATTCAAATCAACAACCTCCAAAAATGGATATATGATACATTGTGTGGTAATGAATGTTGGTTAAAATGAAATTAAAGAGAATTTTATGATTCCTAAGTAAAAAAAAGTCACATAATACCAAAGTATATTTTTATCAGAATAACAAAATTTCTAATATCTGGACAAAAATATTTCCTGTATCCTTATATGTATCCTTTTTGTCTATGGAAATTCTCAATCATACAGATAATGGTAGTCCCAAAGGTACTTGATAACGGGACAAGAAACTCCAGTTGCCTTTTGAAATATATCCCTATTGTAACAACAGAACATATAGTAATCCACAGGTGTCATATGATGTAACCTTTCATGCACAAATTCTTCAGACCTTGCTTTATGTAAGGATCTACCTCTATGTCTTCCAAGAAAGCAGAACTCTTGAAACAGGTATTGTTTCAAAAGGAACTTTAATTAAGAGTTAGTGATAGCAGTAGAGCAAAACAATGTCTGAAGAATTCATGCGCGAAAGGCTACATCATAATACTCATTCAGGATGACTCCACCCTGTGTCCAACTGTCTGGTTGAAATCCAGCCAATCTAAAGGTGCCAGGCAGTTTTGAGAGCCTGGTGATTTAGTGCCCATCTCAAGGTCTCTCTTGCTTTTGTTTCCTAACAGTCCCAGGCTCTGTTGTCTGGAGATAAGGCAGATGTTTTCAGGCCACATTCCTTTCCCACGAAGGGAGGACAATTCAAGCAGCCCCCTTCCCACCAGAATGGCAGACCCCGAAAACTAATGGCTCTGACAACTGGCCTATGGATCAGTATGAGATTCAGATGTCTTGAGCCCACCTACCTTTTGGAAGATCTAAAGACCTTTCTTTTTCCCAAGTCAGGAGATTTTATGATCTTCTTGACTGGTTTTTAAAAATTATTTTGGTTGGTTTTGGTTGTTTGAAATTACCTCTAATTCAGTATGCTGTATAATGTCAATGTCCTTTTATTGTTTAGTACTTTTATTTTTTTACTCTGTTCTGAATTGAACATGGGTTGAGTGCCCATATAAACTGATCCAATAATAAATAAATATATCTTCCTAATTTGAGATAATTTTCATAGTGATAAGGAATGATGAGACCTCTGAATTTATAGAATCCATCTTATTTATAATTACAAAATTCCATTCTGTTTTTTATTTATGTCAAAACATACATGCAATGTAAATAGTTTTAAGTTAATATTCATTATTACTCCAGTAAGTTAGTTGTTGTTGTTAGTTGCGAAGTCGTGTCCGACCCATCGCGACCCTATGGACAATGTTCCTCCAGGCCTTCCTGTCCTCTACCATCTTCTGGAGTCCATCTAAGCTCACGCCTACAGCTTCAATGACTCCATCCAGCCACCTCATTCTCTGTCGACCCCTTCTTCTATTGCCCTCAATCTTTCCTAGCATTAGGCTCTTCTCCAGTGAGTCCTTCCTTCTCATTAGGTGGCCAAAGTATTTGAGTTTTAGCTTCAGGATCTGGCCTTCTAAAGAGCAGTCAGGGTTGATCTCCTCTAGGACTGACCGGTTTGATTGCCTTGCAGTCCAAGGGACTCGCAGGAGTCTTCTCCAGCACCATAGTTCAAAGGCTTCAATTCTTTGACGCTCAGCCTTTCTTATGGTCCAGCTTTCACTGCCATACATTGCAACTGGGAAGACCATAGCCTTGACTATACGCACTTTTGTTGACAGGGTGATGTCTCTACAGAAGCTCCCAAATCCCCTATACTTTGTAAGATGTTGCTTCCTACATGGCACTATCCAAATAACTTTCAAATTAATGTCACTTTTTATGACAATGCATATGAAGTTTTGATAAGGTTTGTAAATTTCACAGTTCTGGTGTTTTACATTTGAAAATACATATTAAATAAAAACCTGGATTTTTAAGATTTAACATTTCATTTCAAACAATCCAAGCTTTAGTGGCAAATTTCTCTTTTGAAACTTTAAATATTTTATGCATGATGCATGATGCATGCATTATAAATTAAGACTGTTGCTAGTTGTTGAATTTTCTGTTCAGGAATCTCATGCTATAGCTTTTCAAAACTGGTGGGAGTTTGGTGACTAAATAACACTGTGTAGATTTACAACACTTTCTTGAAAGATAGCTATCTACTCTCTGCTTAAACATTGCCAAAAGTGGAAAAGACACCTAAAGCAGAAGCTGTGTTTCTGTAGAATCTTGAGTCACCCAATTATCTGTTCTACATAACTTCTGCTCCAAAAATGGGATGAGTATTGTGGATGTTCTTGAAAAGGAAGCAACCGCTCTCTGCCTCAAAGTTAAAGGCAATGGTAACTGGTAAAATTCCATGGTCTATACCAGGGGTAGGCAACCTCGGCTCTTTTATGACTCATGGACTTCAACTCCCAGAATTCCTGACTCAGCTATGCTGACTCAGGAATTCTGGGAGTTGAAGTCCATGAGTCATAAAAGAGCCGAGGTTGCCTACCCCTGGTATATACAATAGGACACCATCAGCTGAATACTTTTTCCTGGGATTATCTTAGTAACAAGAAAGTATTCTAACTTAGACATAGTTTGGTTCCGTGATTTTTTTTCAAATCAAGATGACAATCAGGTGTAACCGTGTGAATGTTATCCATCAGTTTCAACACTTTGGGGTTTTATATCAATAGTCTGAGGCAGCATCTTTCCATCTTAAGTGTCCATCATTAAAAGCTAGAGATTAATGACAGTATTCCACATTCAGAAAATACCATCTGGTTTAGAATTGTATGTATATCCAATTCGTTTTAAAATTTTATTTTAATTTTTTTTTACCTAGTTCCTATTTGAGAGACATCCCACTCTCCAAAATGCAAGAACAAAAAGGACCAACATGCTTGCTGATAACAATAATATTTATTTTTATTGCTTCACAGTACTTCAGAATTGCAAATAAAAACTTTATTGTGTAAAGGCCACATGTGTATTGGAAATTTCCTCGTCAAGGACGTAACTAAAGCACTTCCTGGTTTCTTTGACACATTTTCATTTGACTCTTAACACACATAAACTCCTCAACCTGGGCCTCAGCAAACCTGTACAATCAGCGCAATTCTGATTTTGGCTGCCTCTACTTTCCCTCAAACTTTTTGTATCACTTCTGTTCCCCACCATAATCTCTTCCCTTTCTCATCAATTTTCTTCTCATTCCTTGAGCCAATTAAAATATTAAAATACCTTGTGACAACAGATGGAAATATTTACATACTTTCATCACTAATTGCTACATGAGAAATCTTGCAATCCAGCCCACCTTGGAAATGCACAAATGAGATCCTATGTCTTTATTTTCAAACCATCTTTTGAACTTGTGCATTTCTCTTGTTACAGTAATACAGTAGTAATGACAGACAGATGTAATGACAGTAATGTATATAGTAATAGAAATGTCAATAAAAAAAATCAATAGTAATGCTAGATAGATATTAAGCATTTTTAAAGCAGTGCTCATTCTGGGCAAAACATCATTAACACCAATATTATTATATTCTCTTAAGTTTTAGAAATGTGTAAGTTATTGTTTAGTAAGGAGATTGTCAAAAGTTTGTTAGTATAATCATAATCATAATAGTAAAGTTGGAAGGGACCTTGGAGGTCATCTAGTCCAACCCCCTGCTCAGGCAGAAAACCCTATACCATTTCAGACAAATGGCTGTCCAGTCTCTTCTTAAAAACTTCCAGTATTGGAGCATTCACAGCTTCTGGAGGCAGGTTGTTCCACTGGTTAATTGTTCTAACTGTCAGGAAGCTTCTCCTTAGTTCTAGGTTGCTTCTCTCCTTGATTAGTTTCCATCCGTTGCTTCTTGTCCTGCCTTCGGGCACTTTGCAGAATAGCTTGCCTCCCTCTTCTTTGTGGCAGCCCCTGAGATATTGGAACACTGCTATCATGTCAACCCTAGTCCATTAAACTAGACATACCCAGTTCCAGCAGCCGTTCCTTATATGTTTTAGCCTCCAGACCTCTAATTGTTGCTCTTCTCTGTACTCTTTCCAGAGTCTCGACATCTTTTTTACATTGTGGTGACCAAAGCTGGATGCAGTATTCCAAGTGTGGCCTTATCAAGGCATTGTAAAGTGGTATTAATACTTCATGTGATCTTAATTCTATCCCTCTGTTAATGCAGCCTTTCACTGTGTTGGCTCTTTTGGCAGCTGCAGCACACTGCTGGCTCATATTTAAGTGATTGTCCACTAGGACTCCAAAATCCCTCTCAAAGTTACTACTATTGAGCAAGGTACCCCCGATACTATACCTGTACATTTGGTTTTTCTTTCCTAAATGTAGAACCTTACTTTTTTCACCATTGAATTTCATTTTGTTAGATGGCGCCCAGTGTTCAAGTCTGTCCAGATCCTCCACTATCTTAAGACTGTCTTCTGGAGTATTGGCTATTCCTGCCAGCTTGGTGTCATCTGCAAATTTGATGAGTTCCTCATCTATCCCCATCTATCCAAATCGTTGATGAAGACGTTGAAGAGCACTGGGCCCAGAACAGAGCCCTGGGGCACCCCACTACCCCATGTAGATGCGGTTCCATTGAGGACCACACGCTGAGTACGGCCTGTCAGCCAGCTATGAATTCCTCTGGTGGTGATGCTGTCTAACCAACATTTTTCTATCTTATCAAGTAGTAGGTTGTGATCTACTTTATCAAATGCCTTACTGAAGTCCAAGTAAATTATATACACATCATTCCTCTGGTCCACTAATTTTGTCACTTGGTCAAAGAATGCAATAAGATTTGTCTGGCGTAATCTGTTTTTGACAAACCCATGTTGGCTTTTAGTAATGACTTTGTTTGCCTCTAGGTGCTTGCTGATTTGTTGTTTGATTATCTTTTCCAGAATCTTCCTAGGTATTGAGGTCAGGCTAATAGGTCTGTAATTTCCTGCATCCATTTTTTCCCTTTTTTGAAGATGGGAACTACATCAGCTCTTTTCCAGTCCTCTGGTAGTTCCCCAGTGCTCCAGGATCTTTGAAACATATAATTCAGTGGTTCTGAGACCTCATCTGACAGTTCCTTGAGAACCTTGGGGTGTAATCCATCTGGTCCTGGTGATTTGAACTCGTCTAGGCTGGACAGGTGCTCACTTACCATTTTCTTGCCTATCTTAACTTGTGTTTCTATTCTGTTTTTATGGCACTGGTTTTGGTAGGTTGGACTGTTTTTTCTCTTTGTGTAAAGAAAGATGCAAAAAAACGAGTTAAATAGTTCTGCTTATCACCTTCTTGCCACTTTCACCCACTAATGGACCAATCATTTCCTTCACTTTTTTCTTGTTTTTTACATGTTGAAAGAAGCTTTTTTTGTTATTTTTGACTTTGGTCACAAGCCTTAGTTTATTTTGAGCCTTAGCTTTCCTCACTTCATCTTTGTAGGCTTAGGCTATTTTTTGATATTCTGACTTAGTTATGTGCCCCTCTTTCCACTTTCTATACTTGTCCTTTTTATCTTTCAATTTATCAGAGAGTTCTTTATGCAGCCATGCTGGTTTCTTTTGAGTGGTGTTGTTTTTCCTCTTTGTTGGTATTGTGCTGAACTGGGATTTTATTATCTCACTTTTCAAAATTTCCCAAGCTTCTTCATATCCAGTATATCTGGATATTTATAAAATAAGATAGTTGAATCACCTTGTTAACAGGGTCATGCATCCTTTGAAAAGTATTTGCAAGAAATACCATAGATTCTGTACAAATGCAAACATGTTGATATTATACTATGTGTTAATGAAGATTTTACAAACTTCAGGGCAATGGCATCATTTACATCCTACTTGTAATATTTTATTATATGCTTTGGAGTCAAATCTTGATTCCTGACAACTTCATCCACCTAGAATTCCCGGTGTGCCTAAATTTGCCGAATGTGGTTTATGTGATTGCAAAAGTGGATCAGACCAATATAATAATAATAAATAATAATAAACCTTTATTGTCAAAGTACAACATGTGTACATTGAGATTAGCTGAGCCTCCCCCCCTGTGCTCTCTCCCCCAACACACAGTGACAACAAACCCTCCATCCTACCACACCATGTGGTATATGTCATAGATCTATCAATGGATAATAGTCCTAACATTGATATGGAATCTCCCATTCAGAGGCAGAATGTTGTCAAATATCTCTTTCTGGCAACTATAATGCAATAAAGTTAATTGCTGTGATGACTGCTTGTTGGTTTCTCTTGGATGTAGCTGCTTAGTCACTGAGGGAACCCAGATGCAAAACAAAATGGATCTCTGACTGATGCACCAGGGCTCTCCTTGTGATCTTTTGTTATTTCATCTAATCCTTTTCTTGGCACTGAGACCGTGTTCTTTCTGTACTCTTCATTAAAATGAAGTTTTGATTTCCTAACAATTTCTCTTTCAAACTGTGGTATAATTCTTAAAAAGCCTTTCCCTTTTTCATGGAATCTGTAAATCTTCCAAACCCGCAGGTTTTATGTTTGTCTTTAAATGTGGTAGTACAATAATCTATTGTTCTTATGGGAGGGGGTAATCCATCTGAAGAAGATATTCATAAATCATTGCACTTCTTAGAATATGATACTATTCAGTCTTATTCTGAAAGATAAATCTGCCTTCATTTTCTTTTATCCTGTTATTCTGTTCTGTTATTCTTGTTCTGGTCTCCCTTCACATCTGTAAACAAAGAATTCTTAAGTATCCATATCTTTTTGGTGGACTTTATTCATTAAATAAATGGCATTTTACTGAAGTTTGCCAACAATTTTCTTGACCATTAAGTTTCAGAGCGATAGATATTAATTTATATTATTGGAGTTTTACTTTAGCATTTTAATATAATGTTTACTTTGAAATTACTTTAACTATATTGTGCTGGGTTGCATAAAGCAAAATGCAAACTTAGCATTACTAGGATGTGGTATTTCTTCTCTGTAATCACTTTGCTTACTTGTGCTGCAACTGCAGATTTTACCTAATTAGTCTAACTTTTTTGCAAGGTGTGATTCAAGCTTTACCTTGAATTCAAGAGAAGGTTGGTCTGCTAACGTATTTATTCAATGGCTGAATGCAAGCTGTTCAAACTTCTCCTGAATGGGCGTTAAAGTCTCTGAAATCTGAATAGATGTTTAGTTTCAGCCAATGAAGATCAAAGATAGAAATGTGTGGGCCTGCAGTTGCTCCTCAATTACTGTTACTACTGCCATGCCACATTATTGGCTATGCCAGCTAATCATGGTGCAACAGCTTTATTTTAGTAAAATTTGAAAGGTTCCCATATTTTAGTATTGTAGTAAATAGAGCATTGGTTTACAGTGGAACTAGACAACTGTGTCCCTTTGGGTCCTCAGTTCAGAAGTATTTCCTCAAACAGAGAAAGTGACCATTAGTAGGCAAAAAAGCAGTGGGAGTGACTTTCAATAAAGGAGAATATTTCAACTCAGGTTGAAAGAGGGGTCCTTGGTGCTCTCTAAGCTTGGTTGTTTTCTTGCAAACTTTTCATTACCTAAACTAGGAAACATGATAAGTGCTAATAAGGAGTGGGGTTTGCTCTCAGTTTATTTTCTAGTAGCTTTCCCTGGGGTGGTCTTGAAGTTTCTTTGGTTGGGTTGTTTACTGATGGCTTTTCTGGCAGTTCTTTTATTGGGATCTTATTTGATGGTTGGTCTGATATTAATCTTGGAGTTAAGCTATGCTCATCTGGGTGCTGGTAGGGAGGTATTTTGGTCTTTTTGTTCCCTTTTTGGTTGATTCATTGTCTCTTTTGACTTCCAACTTCTTGCTGCCTTCCCTATGAGTTTCCTTGTGGGAAGCTGGTGGGGAGCATAGTTAAATCTCCCTCCCTTTCTGTTCCTTCCAATAATCCAACCATCTTGCAGTGTAAGAATGACTCTCCCTTAATTATGCCAGGTATAAGATGGAGAATTGTTTTGGCAGAATTTCAAGATTAATATTAAGTTCTTGGACACTGGCAAAGACAGGAAATAAGAACCTCAAAAGATCTTTATTGCTTGTAGGGCAATGGAGCAGAATCTTGAAAGCCCGCCAAAGCAGTTCTCCAGATCAGCTTATACCTAGCATAATTAAGACGGAGTTACTTAAATAATTATTATTTAACTATTATTTGTTTCATGAAAAACATGTTGAGAATGAAACTATATATTGTAATTGTGATTTTAAAAAACCCCACAAGTTTAACACCATGTTTCCTGCTTAACCTTACACCAAGTTAGGAGCTTTTGCAAAGAGCCCCTTGGATATTAGCAAAAAGCTGAAAAGGAAAAGTGTAGTGTATGCCTTTAAAGCATACACGGAAATGTCAGCACAGCAGGGGGCTGGACAGCTCCAGGCTATAACCGCTTTGGCGGGAAAGCCTGAATAGAGCGAGTCGTTGACGGCCCCAGGGCATGGTCAGCTCTGGCGGGAAGCCAGGGTTTAAATCCATTGGCCACCTGCACTGGCGGGAAGCCCAGGTTTAAATCTATTGGTCACCATTCACCTGGGCAGGTATAAAGAGACGCCAGGTAACCCCTTTGCTCCAGCTTCATTTCTGACTCAATAAAGAAATACTACCCAGCTCAAGTGTCTCTCTCACCGTTCAACCACGTGACATTGCAAAAAGAATAAGAGAAATGGGCTGAGTTAACATATCACATCTAGCCATGGGATATTTCTTTAATCATAATTTGTTTAAAAACCAAAACACATTGTCTTGGCATATATTAAGCCATAAACTATGGTTTCTAAACCACAATGGCTGTGTCCTCACATCAGACTTCACATTTTAAATGTAAATCCTGTTGTTACATAAGAATGGGAGTTTAGAGTTATAATAGCTTATATCAGGGACTATTTTCAATTAGAATCAACTAGTGAAAATGATTATTTTCTTTTGATTACTGAGTCCATGAAATGCCATTGGATTCCATGACAGTTCTGTTTTTGTCACACCTTTGGACAAACTACATGTGAAATTAATATAAACCTTGCAGAGCTCTGTGTAGGACAAAATATCAAATGCAGACATACCTCTGATACAGCGATTTAACCAAGGCTAAGTTGGTGGTCTGGGTCCATTTTTTTTAAAAAAATCATTATGTTGTTGTTAGCTTCAAAGTTGTGTCTGACCCATCGTGACCCCACGAACAACATTCCTCCAGGCCTTCCTGTTCTCTACCATCTTCTGGAGTCCATTTAAGCTCACGCCTACTGCTTCAGTGACTCCATCCAGCCACCTCGTTCTCTGTTGTCTCCTTCTTCTATTGCCCTCAATCTTTTCCAACATTAGGCTCTTCTCCAGTGAGTCCTTCCTTCCCATTAGGTGGCCAAAGTATTTGAGTTTCACCTTTAGGATCTGGCCTTCTAAAGAGCAGTCAGGGTTGATCTCCTCTAGGACTGACCGGTTTGATTGCCTTCCAGTCCAAGGGACTCGTAGGAGTTTTCTCCAGCACCATAGTTCAAAGGCCTCAATTCTTTGGCCCTCAGCCTTTCTTATGTTCCAACTTTCACAGCCATATATTGCAACTGGGAAGACCATAGCCTTGACTATGCACACATTTGTTGGCAGGGTGATGTCTGGGCATGGCCCAGACTGAGGAGGAATTTTTAATTTGGGGTTCTTTTTAACTGACTACAGGGTTAATTTAATATTTTTTTTAATTTGTTCTTAATTTTTGTAGTTTGGATTTTTAATTCCCTGTAAACCGCCCTGAGTCCTCAGGGAATAGGGCGGTATATAAATATAACTAAATAATAAATAAATAAATGTCTCTGCTTTTTAGTGTGCTGTCTAGATTTGCCATGGCTTTCTTCCCCAGGAGCAAGCGTCTTTTAATTTCTTGGCTGCAGTCCCCATCTGCAGTGATCTTGGAGCCCAGGAAAACAAAATCTGTCACTACCTCCATTTCTTCCCCATCTATTTGCCAGGTATTGAGAGGGCTGGATGCCATGTTCTTGGTTTTCTTAATGTTAAGTTTCAAGCCAACTTTTGCACTCTACTTCTTCATTCGCAAAAAGAGGCTCTTTATTTCCTCTTTACTTTCTGCCATTAGAGTGGTATCATCTGCATATCTTAGGTTGTTGATATTTCTCCTGGCAATCTTAATTCCAACTTTTGATTCATCTCGCCCTGCCTTTCTAATGATGTGCTCTGCATATAAGTTAAATAGACAGGGTGACCGTATACAGCCTTGCCGGACTCCTTTCCCAATTTTGTACCAATCAGTGGTTCCATGTCCAGTTCTCCCTGTTGCTTCTTGACCCACATATAGGTTTCTCAAGAGACAAATGAGATGGTCTGGTACTCCCATCTCTTTAAGAACTTCCCACAGTTTGTTGTGATCCACACAATCAAAGGCTTTAGCATAGTCAATGAAGCAGAAGTAGATGTTTTTCTGGAACTCCCTAGCTTTCTCCATGATCCAGCATATGTTGGCAATTTGATCTCTAATTTCTCTGCCTCTTTGAAATCCTGCCTGTACTTCTGGTAGTTCTCGATCCACGTACTGCTGGGGTCTAGCTTGTAGGATTTTAAGCATAACTTTACTAGCATGTGAAATGAGTGCAATGGTGTGATAGTTTGAACATTCTTTGGCACTGCCTTGCTTTGGAATTGGAATGTAAACTGATCTTTTCCAATCCTGTGGCCACTGTTGAGTTTTCCAAATTTGCTGGCAAATTGAGTGTAGCACCTTTACTGCATCATCTTTTAAGACTTTGAATAGCTCAGCTGGAATACTGTCACCTCCACTAGCTTTGTTGTTGTTCAGCTTTCCTAAGGCCCACTTCACTTCACATTCTAGGATGTCTGGCTTAAGGTCAGTGGCCACCTTATCATGTTTATCAGGGACATTAAGCTCATTCTTGTATAGTTCTTCTGTGTAATTTTGCCACCTGTTCTTAATCTCTTCTGCCTCTGTTAGGTCCCTGCCATTTTGTTCATCCCCATTTTTTCATGAAACGTTCCCTTCATCTCTCCAATTTTCTTGGAGAGATCTCTGGTCCTCCCTATTCTATTGTTTTCTTCTATTTCTTTGCACTGTTCATTTAAGAAGGCATTCTTATCTCTTCGAGCTATTCTCTGGAATTCTGCATTCAATTGGGTGTACAGTATCTTTCTTTTTCTCCCTTGCCTTTTGCTTTCCTTCCTTCCTCAGCTATTTGCAAAGCTTCCTCAGACAGCCATTTTGCTTTCTTGCATTTCTTTTTCTTTTAATGGTTTTAGTTGCTACCTCTTGTACAATGTTGTGAACCTCTGTCCATAGTTCTTTAGGCACTTTGTCTATCAGATCTAATTCCTTAAATCTATTTGTCACCTCTACTGTATATTCATCAGGGATATGATTCAGTTCATACCTGAGTGGCCTAGTGCTTTTCCCTACTTTCTTCAATTTAAGCCTAAATTTTGCAACAAGAAGCTCATGGTCTGAGCCACAGTCAGCTCCTGGTCTTGTTTTTACTGACTGTATAGAGCTTCTCCATCTTTGGCTGCAGAGCACATAGTCAATCTGATTTCTGTATTGACCGTCTGGTGATGTCCATGTGTAGGGCCATCTCTTGGGTTGTTGGAAAAGAGTGTTTGCTATGACCATTGTATTCTCTTGACAAAATTCTGTCACCCTGTGCCCTGCTTCATTTTGTACTCCAAGGCCAAACTTGCCTGTTATTCTGGTTATCTTTTGGCTTCCTACTTTAGCATTCCAATCCCCCATGATGATAAGGACATCATTTTTTGGTGTTAGTTCTATAAGGTGCTGTAGGGCTTCATAGAACCGGTCAATTTCATCCTCTTCAGCACTGGTCTTTGGTGCATAGACTTGGACTATTGTGATACTGAATGGTTTGCCTTGGATTCGAGTTGAGATCATTCTTTTATTTTGGGGGTTGTATCCCAGTATTGCTTTTCCTACTCTTTTATTGACTATGAAGGCTACTTCATTTCTTCTGAGGGATTCTTGCCTTCAGTAGTATACCTGATGGGCATCTGAATTAAATTCACCGATTCCTGTCCATTTTAGTTTGCTGATTCCTAAGATGTTGATGTTCAGTCTTGTCATCTCTTGTTTGACCACGTCCAGCTTGCCTTGATTCATGGATCTTACATTCCAGGTTCCTATGGAGAAAAAGTCTTTACAGCATCGGACTTTCCTTTCACCACCAGATACATCCACAGCTGAGCGTTCTATCGGCTTTGGCCCAGTCGCTTCATTTTTTCTGGCACTACTAGTACTAGCCTTCTCTTCCCCAGTATCATATTGGATGCCTTCTGACCTGAGGGACTCATCTTCCAGCGTCATGTCTTTTTGTCTTTTGGTACTGTCCATGGGGTTTTCATGGAAGAGATACTGGAGTGGGTTGCCATTTCCTTCTCCAGTGGATCACATTTTGTCAGAACTCTCTGCTACGACCTGTCCATCATAGCTTCATTGAATTATGCAAGCCCCTTCACCACAACAAGGCAGTAATCCATGAAGGAGAAATCATTATATAGAGTACAATTAACCTGATGAGGAAAATGTGTTTTGGATTGTAAAGGAGAATCACTGCAAACTAGAGATTCCCTTTGGATGTGCAAAAGTGTGTGCTACTTCCATTATAAAATTGCCTTCACGTCAATAAAGTGCTTCTCTATCTTAGGATATTTAACAATGGCGCCACAACATTGACAGGAGCATTTTAGATAAACCAACGATATGATTCAGGAGAAGACAGTTTCCTCTGTTCGTTTTGGGCACTGTGAATATAAAATATTGGCATCAATACAGTTGCTTCATTTACAGAAATAAATCTTGCTGCTTATCATGATTTTTTAACAAGTGACATTTAAAACTTTCCATCATTTGCATATTAATTTGGATTCTGGCTTCACATAAAAATAGTGAAGTTGGGTTCCACTATTTTCTAAAAGTTCATTTCATAACTTTAAAAAGAAGGAATTGAATACATATGTTTTAGCATTGGTAAACTTGTTTAATTGTGCAATTAAATATTGTTTGGCTTCTATGTTTATTATTTTTAATGCATAGTTTTTTGTACAGTGTTCTGTACTTTTTTAGGAGAAAAGGCAATATATAAATTAATAAAAATATCAATAATAATAGATAACATAATAAGGAAACAATCCATATTAAAACTAAATCAGTTAAGCATTTGCTTGGATAGAATTTGATGCATTATGAAATTGGAGAAAAGCCACTAGGAATAAATGGTAGATTTCTTGGCTTGGAATCAGCAGCAAATCCTTTGCTTGCCATTTCATACATACTAAAATGAAACAATCTAAAAGGACCTAATAAACAATAAGTGACAGAGAAAAAAAGCCCATTTGAATTTTATACTTTTTAAAGAAGGCATACAGTGATTTAATTGTTGAAGTTCATACAACAAGTTACAATGTAAACTAAGGTGTGACAAGAATATGTTCCGGGTACAGAATATACAATCAATGAAAAAATGCTGCAACCAACCCTAGCCTGAATAATACTGTGGCTGGACAAAGGTAACCTTTTTGTATCCCTAATGTCCTAAATCGTTTGGCAGTGATGTCACTATGGGTTGGCTCTGTTGGATTTTTCCCCAAATTATTTTAGGATTTGCATTTTCCTTTTTTTTTAAGGAGAATTGAATATTGTTTTTTATTGTAGCAAATTTGATTCACATAATTGAAAGACATAGAATTATGAATTCTTCTTATGTTATGTTATTTATTGCCAGAAGGGAATAAAAGGGTGAAGGCCATATTTAATGTTTTTTTTTAAAAAAATTGCTCTAACAAACAGTTGAGTCCTAGTATGAGATTGAGTCCTTTAGTATGAGATTAATTTCAGATATTGTGTGACAGGATGGGTTAATTAAATCTGCTAAGTTCTAACGTATGGTTTTTAGCTTAGTATGATATAGAAGCCTAGATGAGATTTATGAACTCGGTATTACCTAAGATTTATTTAACAAATCATGAGAAACAATGAGCTTGAACTGCTATGAATCTAGTCATTGATAATATTATATTGTAAGACTGCAAGACTAAACTGACTTATTGACTGAAATGAAACTTAAATCCAAGAAAATATTTAATGGATCAGAGTGTCATGCTATATTTTCTGACATTGTTTCAACAAAGGCTCAGGAGGTCTCTTCAGGAAGTATTTGAGATGTAGTTCCAGTATGATTAATGAAAACCAATGCATTCACAACTGTGCCACAATTGAGCTTTTAGTTCTTCTTCTACAGAAAATAGTGATAGACACATTCTATAGGATAATGCAGAGGTTATTCCCATTTAAACTCAAAAGGAATCTACTTTCTCTACTTTTCAGGAATTTTATAAAAAGCACGTACTCAAGAAACTATTCAATTTCTTGTTGCTTTTGAGTTCTGCAGAAATGGAAATTGGAGAGCAATGAAAACTTTTGGCACATGAAGGAAGCTAAAAAATAACAAGCCCTTGTTGCAGATGTCTCATGTCACCCTCAGAATCACTGATATATTTATTTCTGTTTCCTAGGAAATCCCTGCACAAAATACTACAACCTAGCCATCATAAAAAATTACAGCCCTTTGTATCTGCTCAGAATATAGAGATAGTATATTTCGTATAAGCATTTAATTACTGTCTGGGAATTCTATGCCCCCCCAATTCACTTATTATATTAAAACAAAAGGATTAAAACCAACAGCAGAATCACTGGACAGAGTGAAGTTTTAAAGGTAAATAGAAGGCAATATGATACCAAGGTGATAAGATGTGACTGGATCATATATGCCAATGAATTATATATATTGGCTTGGGTCCGGATTATCTAAGGGAACACCTGCTGCCGGAATCATCTTCCCATCGTCCTGTGTGCCCCCACAGGGAGGGCCTTCTCAGGGTACCGCCGGTTAATGAATGCCGGCGGGTTATTCCCAGGGGAAGGGCATTCTCTGTGGGTGCGCCTGCCCTATGGAACCAACTACCCACAGAACTTAGGACTGCCCCCGACCTTCACTCATTTCGCCGGGACCTGAAAACTTGGCTCTTCGATCTGTTTGGTCCAGACTGTGGGGTTGTTAATTTAACTGGGTTTTAGATTTACTCTTGGGGCTTGAATTTAATTTAATTGTTTTAATTGTTTTTAATTTTTTGTATTCATGGTTTTAACTGCCCTGTAAACCGCCCTGAGTCCTACGGGAATAGGGCGGTATACAAATCCAATAAAATAAATAAATAAATAAATAAATAAATAAATAAATAAATAAATAAATATTGGTTCAAGTTTCATTATATACGGTGGCATATATATATATATATATATATGTGTGTGTGTGTGTGTGTGTGTGTGTGTGTGTGTGTTCCTTTCGTGAAAATCATTCCACCACAAATCTGAATGGTTCCTGTTTCATTTTTCTTTTTTGAGGAAGGCTATTAAAACTTTACTATTCAATTACAGCTTTCAATTTCAACTATTGTACTGCTAAATGTCTGGTGTTATTACTGTTTTTGCTACTTTTATTGTACAATTCTTATTCTGTGGGATTTTTTTCTACATCATACTAAGCTTTTGTTTAGAGGAAAAGCAGTAATCAAGCAGTCGTTATTACATTTTGTTTTGTTCAGTCACTAAATTGTGTCTGACTCTTTGAACCCCATGGACCACAGCATGTCAGGCTCCCCTATCCACCATGGTTTCCCTGAGTCTGCCCAAACTCATGTCCACTGCATTGATGACTCTATATTATCCTCTGCTGTCCCCTTCTACTTTTGCCTTCAATCTTTCCCAACATCAGGGTCTTTTCCAAAGACTCGTCTCTTCTTATTTGGTGGCCAAAGTATTTGAGCTTCAGCTTCAGCATCTGCTCTCCCACAGGAGAATCAGGGTTTATTTCCTTTCCATTATTACATGACTTTAACACAATGAAGGGAAAAAAAATTCCATGTTGAAACAATATCTCTGAAAATGCTGAACAACAGCCTGCATTTTTTTGAGATATACCTAGGGAACATTTTTTTAATGAGCTTATAATTTCAAATTTAGCAGCTGGATTAATAATGACAATTGTAAAAATATTATTGAAATTTTCACACTAACCTTAATATTCTCTTGGGGTTACAAGTAAGAATTTTTTACATCTACAGAGGCAGTACAATATTAGCAAGGAAAGTGCACAATTTCAGGTGATGAAAATTTAGTTAAAAAATAAGAGGGAGGACTTCCAGTTTGATGTCGTGGCGTGATGGCACAGGAAAACGGGGCTCCGTCTTCAACATTCAATTTTGCCCTGTTGGGGACCCTAAAAAGGGTAGAAAATCACTCCGAAGAGGTAATGAATAAGAAGGGGACCCTCGTTGATCACAGAGGGGCAGTGGCCCTTCCTCTGGATCTGAGTAAGCCCTCCAAACCAGTGTGGAAAAGACTGGCTATATTTGTGTGGCCAGTTAGAAGCTGCTGACAACCAAAGACAAGCACTAAATAGCAATTTCTGAGCAATGTGGATGGAACTGGGTGAGACTTTACCCTCTTTTTATGGCCCTAACACTACTTTCCTGGAAAAAAGAATGCCCAAACCAAAGAATCCTTCCTGATGAGAGAGGGAAGGAAAGTTATTGCTCTGCTCCCTCAGGAAAAGAAAAGTGGCAAATTAATTGTTTTGGGGAAAAACAGAGGAAACTACAAGATCGATTTGGAACTAATACAGATCTATAGTTTTGAAATTTGGGGACTATAAGTACCTTTGAGACTTTTTTTAGAAAAAATATTTTAAAGTTTGCAAAATAAGCATGGATTTGGAAAGTTGGAAAATGGTGTCAATGACATCTAGTGGAGAATTATGACACTACAATTTATTATGCTTAAGGGAAACTTGGTTTGAAGCCCACACTCAGATAAGACTCTTTGTTGTTCCTGGACACTTCCACTTTTGCAGACTGCAACTGGGAAAAGGGAAAACAAAAACTCTTCGGCTGCTTATCTGGGGTGGGGACCCTACTGGACTATAAAGACTGCATTCAAAAACAAAATGAGTGCTCCATAGTCAGCCTTAAATCGTAAAAAATCATCTTCAACACCTGTCTCCAAAGCTCCCAGCTTGATATATCAATAAGAAAATGTTAATGAATCTCAGAAAATGAGATAAAATGAGATAAAATGCAAATGAGATAAAAGAACAATTTTATAACCTAAATTTACAAATCCAGACAATGACTACAAAGAAGGAACTAATCCAGAAAATGGAAAAGTAGAAGAAATGGATCCAAAGATGGAGGACCTAAACGAAGGAATTAACAGACAGATACAGACAAATGAAAAATTAGAAGATGCAGTGATAACACCAGAAATTGAAAAGACATCATACTTGTCAAGATCTCAGAACACATTTGAGGATAAGGAAGAAGAGCTGATCAAATGAATGATAAAGCTGAATATTGACAAACAAGAAAAGAAAAAACCGAAGAAGAAGGATGGAGGCTGTTTAATGAATATAAATAGGTTGAGCATTCTTCCAAAAACACTTCAACCAAATTCTTTTCCTCATTCCAAATAATATATACAAAAACAGAGGAAGAACTACTTGATGATTTAAATGTACCGACTTGGAAAATTATTTGGCAAAGGAAGAAAGCTAGAGTAAGACTGAAGAAATAGTTCTGAAGTTGAAGTTCTGACCTATTAGATGGGATATTTTACTACTAAACAGATGTTTGAACATGGCTAAGAAAATAGAAAACTATTAGAAATAAAAGTATTATTATAATTAGAAGGATAGGATTTGTAACTAGAATATTATACTTTGTTATGAGATGGGAAATATGAAAATTCTAAAAGGGTTTGAATAAGGGAAGCTTTTGGTTAGCCAAATATAATTTATTATGAGAAAATTATAAGTGAGATATTTTGAACCTTGATGGGAAATTATTTTTTTAAAAAGCGGGAAAAACAGTATATTGATTGAATAAATGGATTTTAAGTACTGACTATAAATTGACTGACTACTCTCCAAAGACTTCCTTTTCCTCCTATCATTGTCTTTCTTTCTGTGCTTTCCCCCTATCAAATTCGTCCCCTTGTCATTGCTGATGCCTTTACCCCCTTCTCCCACCACTTTTCTTCCTGCAGTCTCATTGTCCTCTTACAGTTACTGCTTCCTCTTTATTTTTTCCTCCCTATCACTGTTTCCCTTTTCATCATTGCTACTCCACTATTGCGAATCTTCTTATTACAAAAATCTGTCTGCATCATTGCTTTAGCCAGCAGAAAGAGAAACGTTGCTGACCAGCTAGTTGAAACCTCAGCTGCATGCAGTGCTTTTTTTGTAAAAGAAAAAGGTGCCGGAACTCACACATGTCATACAACCCGCCTTGCCTACCCTACAAGGTTCCATCCAAAAAAGGTGCCGGAACTCCGTTCTGAGCGTTCTATGACAAAAAAAGCCCTGGCTGCATGTATAGGGCTTTAAAAAAAAACAACAACAACCCACAGTCTGTTGATCTTTTGAGTGCATATTGGCAGTGGTGACACATTGGATCCTCTTCCTGATAGATAAAGAAGAGAATATCCTTCTAGTATGATCTGTCTAAATATTTAGTTATCCCCTGTCCATAAGGATGGTACTGGGTGACTTCAACCTGCCTTCACTGGGAGGGTCGTCTGAGTTGGCTCGGGAGTTCATGGCTTCCATGACAGCCATGGGCCTGACCCAAGTAATTCAGGGCCTGACTCATGTGGGGGGTCACACTCTCGACCTGGTGTTCCTGTCTGGACAGTGGTTGGATGATCTAGGAGGGGGTTCACTGGTCATTGTTCCCCTGTCATGGTCCGACCATTATCTCCTGTGGCTGGTCTTCCATTATGCTACCCCCCACTGCTGGGCAGTGGAATCGACCAGGTGGTTCTGCCCCAGGCGCCTAATGGACCCGGAACGGTTCCAGATGGCACTTGGGTCTATACCCATCGCCCTCACTCACAGCCCAGTTGATGCCTTGGTTGATGCCTGGGATAGGACAGCCGCTGAGGCACTCGACTGTGTTGTACCCTTGCGACCCCTGACCCGGCGCAGATCCCGTTGGGCGCCATGGTTTTCTGTGGAGCTCCGGGAGATGAAGCGTCGGAGAAAGGGTCTAGAGAGCTGTTGGAGATCCACCCGATCTGAATCTGACCGATTGCTGTTAAGAACCTTTATAAGGTCTTATCTTGCAGCGATGAGGACGGCGAAGGCTAATTACTTCGCTGCCCTTATCGCGTCCACAGATAATCGCCCGGCCGCCCTGTTTAGGGTGACTCACTCCCTTCTTAACCAGGAGGTGAGGGAGGATCCCTTGCAGGGGCGGGCCGAGGAGTTTAGTCATCATCTGACGGACAAAATCGCTCAGATCCGGGCCGGTTTGGACTCTGACTGGGCAGAGTCTGACGTGGAGGAATCGGACAGTCTTGAGCATGTTATCTGGACTGAGTTCGATCCTGTTTCCCCTGATGATGTGGACAGGATGATGAGGAGGCTGAGCTCCACCACCTGTTTGTTGGACCCTCCTGGCTGGTTAATGCGGCTCAGGAGGAGACATGAGGCTGGTTCCAGGCAGTAATAACTGCTTCCTTGAAGGAGGGTGTCTTCCCCGCCTCCCTGAAGGAGGCTGTGGTGAGACCCCTCCTCAAGAAGCCTGCCCTGGACCCAGCTGTTTTAAATTACTATCGTCCGGTCTCCAACCTCCGCTTTCTGGCGAAGGTTGTTGAGAGTGTGGTGGCTCATCAGCTTCCTCTGTTCCTGGATGAAACTGATTATCTGGACCCGTACCAATTGGGTTTCAGGCCTGGGCACAGCACGGAGACGGCATTGGTCGCGCTGGTGAATGATCTCTGGCGGGCTTGGGACAGGGGTTGTTCCTCTGTCCTAGTCCTATTAGATCTCTCAGCGGCTTTCGATACCATCGACCATGGTATCCTACTGCAGCGTCTCAGGGGGTTGGGAGTGGGAGGCACTGTTTTGCAGTGGTTCTCCTCCTATCTCGTGGGCCGCTCGCAGTCGGTGTTGACTGGAGGGCAGAGGTCCGCTCCGAGGCCTCTCATTTGTGGAGTTCCTCAGGGGTCGGTTCTCTCGCCCCTCCTGTTCAACATCTATATGAAGCCACTGGGCAAGATTATTCTTGGTTTCGGGGTGGGGTATCATCAGTACGCTGATGATACCCAACTTTTTTTCTCCACCCCAAACCAACCCAGCGATGCCCTCGCCGTGATGTCTCGTTGCCTGGAAGCGGTCCAGGTCTGGATGGGGAGAAACAGGCTTCATCTCAATCCCACCAAGACTGAGTGGCTGTGCATACCGGCATCTCGGGTCAACCAGACTATTCCATCTCTAATGATGGGGGTGAGGTGTTACCCCCCATTGATAGGACTCGCAACTTGGGCATCCTCCTAGATTCGCGGCTCAATTTTGAAGATCATATAGGATCTGTGACCAGGGGGCCTTTTGCCCAGGTTCGCCTGGTGCGCCAGGACCGAGATGCCCTACGCACAGTCACCCATGTGCTCGTGACCTCCTGTTTAGACTACTGCAACGTTCTTTACATGGGGCTGCCCTTGAGGACCACCCGGAGGCTTCAGCTGGTGCAGAATGCAGCCGCATGAGTCGTGATGGGGGTCTCCCGATACTCCCATGTAACACCTCTACTCCGCGAGCTGCATTGGCTTCCGGTTGCCCTTCGGGTGAGATTCAAGGTGCTGGTGATGATCTATAAAGCCCTAAATGGCGAGGGTCTGGGATATTTGAGGGAACACCTGCTGCCAGCATCAAGCTCCCTTCATGCAGTGCGCTCCCACAGGGAGGGTCTTCTCAGGGTGCCGCCGGTTAAAGATTGCCGGCGGGTAACACCCAGGGGTAGGGCCTTCTCAGTGGGCGCGCCTGCCCTTTGGAACCAGCTGCCCGCGGAGCTTAGGACTGCCCCTGACCTCCATTCATTCCACCGGGACCTGAAGACATGTCTCTTCGAGCTCTCTGGCCCAGGCTGAGAATTTTTTAATTTTAACTGGGTTTTTATTTTTTCTCAGGGTTTCATTTAATCTTTTTAAATTTGTTTTAACTTTTGTATTGATTTTCTTTTAAATATCCTGTAAACCGCCCTGAGTCCTTTGGGAAAGGGCGGTATATAAATCTAAATAAATAAATAGATAGATAGATAGATAGATAGATAGATAGATAGATAGATAGATAGATAGATAAGATACCAGGCCAGGCTCAAATGGCATCATTGCTGATGGTAAGAGGAATAATGCAACAATATTGTTTTCATATACAAAGCATAAGAATTACATCTTGTATTTAGAATTTATATCTTTTTCCTTATATTGGAACCAATATATACTGCTAAAAGGGTCGTTTTTCTATAATGCTCTTTCTCTCTCCCCCTCCCTCTCTCTCTGTGTGTTCATATTCTTTGGTAAGGACTGGAAAAAATTAAGACATTGCAATGTTCTTAGTCTGTGCTTACAGCAGTGCTTATTCAGTCATGAACAGAAACTGAATGAAATCTCCAGAGAGTTGATCTTTGTGAAGTTCCCAGCTATTTCTATTTCCATTCCATCACCACAGCACAAAAGTCAAAGTTTAGGAGCCGAAGGATTATTTGAGAAGCATTTGAGGAGTTTGTATATTTTATAAACCATGTTTCCAAAACAATGTGTATTAAATGAGTTCTTCAGATAACAATTGTTCCAATTCAAACAAGGTCTTGTGCATAGATTTTTACACACTGGAAGTTATTCCAACAATTTATTCATAGTTGGTCTCAAGCGTCACAAGACTGAGAAGTATAGAAGTACACCTTATGATGCCAGCATCCCTTAAAGTATGCACACTGTGGCCTCGGATACACCGTGGATATAAGGCAGTGTTATCCGTGATATTAAGGAGTTTTCACTTTGATGGCAGGTAGGTTCACCTGGCCTGCCTTATATCCACGTTGTATCCAAGGCCACAGCACTCATACTAGCCCCACACAAGGTCAGTGTTGCCCACAGACCTGATCGGACTTTACGAGCGTGTGTCATGCACCCTAAAGATCCACTCCCCAATAAAGAAAAATCCTTCATGCCAAAATTGCAATTGCAATTACATTGGGGAGACGGCAAAACAACTGAGGACTAGAGTGCATGAACACAAGCTCGCCATTAGAAGACAAGAACAACATTCACAGGTGTGGGCACACATGGCTACACATAACCATGTCTTTAATCTAACAGGGACTGAGGCAATTGCCAGTGACAACACTAAAGGCGGCTGCTTGTTTAAGAAAGCTTGGTTTTCAAACCACTCCTCTATCAACTGACACATAGACCACCCCCTGCATACCAGGCACTAAGGAATTGGGAAGAGGAACGACATGCACGATATGGAGGCAAACAGTGCAAGCACTTACAGAGCACCTCATTGTATCAAAATCAAGATTGCACAACCACACAACCACCCTGCATTGTAGAACACAGGGAAGAAGAGAAACAACTATTTAGAACCTCTGGTATAAGAACACAGGCAATGACTAGGGCTATGGCTATAACACTTGGAACTGTCAGCAATCCACTTTTGACAACAGACACCCAGAGACAACTACACCCCCCAAAAATGGATGCGCGACAACTCAAAGGAATACAGCCAGCCTCAACAAACAGACCGGTGACACGCTTGATGAGCAGAGTGCTGACACCAACAGTATAAACGCGGTCTCCCTACCCCAGCGTTTCCATCCTGATGACGTTGGCAGTTAGCCAACGAAAGCTTGATCTTTTAGCAATAAAAACTGTTTTAGTTTTTTTTGTATATATATATATATATATATATATATATATATATATATATATATATATATATATATATATATATATATATATATATATATATATATATCCATACTTCTCAGTCTTGTGATGCTTGAGACCAACTATGAATAAATTGTTGGAATAACTTCCAGTGTGTAAAAATCTATGCACAAGACCTTGTTTGAATTGGAACAATTGTTATCTGAAGAACTCATTTAATACATATTGTTTGGACTGAACCATGATGAAGACTTTTCCTTCAACACTTTCCTTTCCTTTCCTTTCCTTTCCTTTCCTTTCCTTTCCTTTCCTTTCCTTTCCTTTCCTTTCCTTTCCTTTCCTTTCCTTTCCTTTCCTTTCTTTTCCTTTCCTTTCCTTTCCTTTCCTTTCTCTACCCTTTCCTTCCCCCCCTTCCCTTCCCATCTAGTTTATAGATCTGGAATTATATGACAGTCTACATTCAGATATTAAGTTGCATCTATGTTAGCTTTGAAATCCAGAGAAGGTCATTCTGGTTGCTGCTACCTGTTTTTTTTTAACAAAAGGAAGCTGATATGCAATAATGTTATTAAACATTGATATACTGTAATACAATAAGAATATGTTAAAAATCTAATGCTACTGCCCCAAATTAAAACTAGTTCAAATCATTGTTAATTTCAGCTCTTTATGGGATTAAAAATATCAGTAAGGTAAAACATGTGTGCTGCCTAAAAGTGTACTGCCTAAAATTAGGCAAAAAATTGAAACTATAATAAAAAACATTTTGTCTGTTTATTACTTTAGAGAATGAATGTCATAAAAGAATGTTTACCACTAAAAAGAACTTCAGCCCTAAGTGGGCTTCTCAGTTGCAAACAATTTGGATTAGTCCTGGATTTGAATCAGAGGATGCTGAAGAAGAAGATGGAAAAGAGTATAATATGTTCTTGATGTCTGGTCCTATTTAAACTTTCTACTACTACATGCTGAGCCATCTGAAGTTTTGGACTATCTTCAAAGAGAACACTGAAGCTGAGCCTCAGAGCAAGCTACATATATTCAGAAGTAAGAACACATGTCCACAACACTATTAATGGGACTTGCAAGAAGTAAAAAGTGAGCTGGATAAATTGTACCCTCTGTGGCTCAAATAAATGGAGACACTATTAGGCTTTTCTAAAAAAAACAGGTTTTCAATTTTTTTATAAAATAAAGGTAAAGGTAAAGGTTCTCCTGCACATGCGTGCTAGTCATTTCCGACTCTAGGGGCCGGTGCTCATCTCCGTTTCAAAGCCAAAGAGCCAGCACTTGTCCGAGGACATCTCCGTGGTCATGTGGCCGGCATGACTAGACGCCAAAGGCGCATGGAATGTTGTTACCTTCCCACCGTAGTGGTCCCTATTTTTCTACTTGCATTTTTACGTGCTTTCGAACTGCTAGGTTGGCAGAAGCTGGGACGAGTAACAGGTGCTCACTCTGTTACGCGGCATTCGGGATTCGACCCACCAAACTATTTATAAAATAGAGTATCACTATTGATCTGTTGAAGCATTGCACATTAATGCAGACAAGAAAACAGTATACCCCTGTTAAAGAGCTTAATCAATATACTGCACCTCTGATGCAAGGTTTATAGAGTTTTAGTATTAAATAGATTAAGGCAATTTATTCCATCTTATATTCTTATATTTTAGATCATGCGCTAAGGCTAAACAAGGCTGAATAATTTTTAAAAATCTTTAAAATATAGAGTCAAAGATGCTGACTGTATTTAAGTCTGTTATTATATTCCTGGTATAAGTTTTTTTAATCAGTCCATTCCCACAGCTGATATTGAAAGTCCCCAGCTGCATATTATAGCAAGACCACAAGAATCCTGCATTCTATGGAGACCATTGCTTCTGTTCTTATATATTATTGGAACCACCACTACTCTCAGACACTATGAATGAGTTTGACTGGAATGCCTCGACAGGTTCTCATGGATAATTTCTTAAAAACATTATTCTGATGGGTTGTTTTTTTTTTAAACTTCTGCTTGCAGTCATCTTTCTGGTTAGGGACCAGAAAACACAGACATCTCTTTTTGCTGTCTTTCCAGAATTTGTCAGCTTCTTAAAGACAAATAACATCTGCGGAATATATCTGATCAGTTTCTGTATATAACTGTTTCTATAGTCTTTCTCTTTCAGTTCTTCATAGATTCAGCCTCCTTTGATGTCAATAATCTCTGATTACTTAATCTCTACTGCCCTTGTCTCTTTCAGATTCTAATTTCCAGCTTTTTGCATCTAGCTGGAAATGGTTTCAATCAATATAAGGACATATGAAAACAATATATTTCTTAAAAAAATTTCTAGCATAATATTAAATGAATCTGATTTTTAAGGTTCATGCAAATAGCCCTAAAAATGGAAGTAGGCTGCACTAAACAGCACTTCCCTCAGCATTCCTCTTACCATGTCTCCAGAATGAGATTGGCAGAGTTGTTTCCTCACCCAAGGAGTGTGTGTGGTGGGGGGGATGGTGGCCATTGTTGTTTCTGATAAGGGCAGCAAGAGTACTCTTGTATATAATGGCCAATGCAGCTAAGCAGACAGGAATGAGGAAAGGGAACAATCCATTCTTACTAATAACAATAAAGATTTTTACCTTGTCAATAGAAGCCTAGATTTTGGTTTTCCACAAGACCAATATTTCCCTGACCATCTCTTTATCCATACACACCCACACAAAGATAACTGCAATTAATTAATTTCCTTTCATAATGATCTGTTCTAAGTCTCCTTTACTTTTAGTAACAAATAATTGTTACTAAACATAATTTGTTGTGACCTCCAATTTTGATCCCAACCTTCATACTTTCCAATCTTGATATAATATAAATTTATAAATTAAATAAGTCTGCGTACAATCTAAATCTTGTCTCATTCCCATTCCTACACTGAACCACTGTTTCTTCAAGTTCAGTTCTTGCACTAGCTTTTTGTTCATCGAAAAGTTCCTCAGAAGAATAAACCAATGTTTTACTATGCCCTCTAGTTTTGATATATTCCACATTTTGGAATGATTTATACAAATCTTGCTGTAATCAATAAAGCAAGTTTCCTTTTTGTATTATCTTGCTGTCTCTGTTATCTACCGTATGTAATGAGTTGCCTGATCTACAGCCCTTTGCCTCTTCCAATATCTGTCAATTTTCTATTTCTCTCTCCAATTTTGGCTTTATTCTTCTTTGAAGATTAAAAACAGACTTCATCCTGCCTGAAAAATTAATGCAGGGGTTCAAAGTTTTGCATATTTTCTTGTATTTTCCTTTAGCATACAAATAAACACCAATCTCTTTCCCAACTCTAGCCATACAATCTTGGTCATTATTTTGAAACACATTTGATGTTTAATGATTATGTTCCTCACCAAATTGTGTCTCTGGTAATGTTTCTGTTATTTGAGAACCCAATTTGCATTTTCAGTATATTTTCATTTTCCTTTAACATTTTTCACTTGCCTCATTAAATTTCTTTCTTGATTACTCTATGCTATTCATACTTCAGCTGTTAAAACTTTTGTATTTTTTCTGAACATTTTTTAAACATTTCCATCTTTTTTCCCTATATTTATTGACATTCCTGGCAGAAATAAATTTCACTGTCATTTTGATGGAAGTCTACATTTAGTGCAGACAAGCATAGGCAAGCAAGCAAGCAAGTTTAACAATTTATTCTGTATAATCTGTCTTGGACAGATGTAATTAAATTTTAACATCACAAACAAGCCTAGAAATTGTTTAGAAAACGTAAGTACAACCAAGATTATGTTTGCTTCTTAGTCCATTGAAGTATCATAATAACATGTATGCTTTTGGATACACTGGATAGAGTCAGACAGACATTTCAAGCTAGCTTTTGCAATGTTATTAAAATGTTTACATTCTAGTGGACATATCTGGAATTTCTCAAACTTCTTGAATACTTAAAGGATATAGCTAATGTAAAGAGTGTCCATTCACAAAATGTTTGCCATAGTCGGCATAATCTTAAAACACTTTCTTCCCTAGAATAACAAGCTTGTAATGTTATATTTCATTTTTTTCTGTTTTCCTTTCTATCACTTTATGCCCAAGACATATACTTGTCTAGTACAGATCCTACCTTTCCCATTTTCTCTCTGTAGTTGGACTGTTTTCATTTGTTATGAAGCCTTCTATTTTCTTTTGTCACTTATTATTCATGTCCCACACCATACCACTTTATTATCCTTCTTTCTCCTAATATCATTAGTCCCTGCTGCCCTTTCCGAATTTCACTGTTCTTCCTCTCAGGACAATGGCAATGGGATCATTTGTTTCTCATTTGGGAGACTTGCCATCTTTATTTCCTAAATTAATAGCCATGCAGAGACTAGAGTTATAGTGAAATGTCATTGCTTTTCACTTTAAAATAGTATTTTAGATAATCAGATCTGACCATCATGATTATACTTTAAAAATTGACTTCCATATTTGTCTCCCAACCTTACACACACACACACACACACACACATACACGTGTGCACACACACGCGCACACGAACACGCACACACACAATCTTTAACCCTAGAGAATAATTATATGGACAGGAAGAAATTTCCTGTTTTTCTCTAGGATAGGTAGTGGGTGCATGGAGGTGCTTTCAGGCACGTGAGATTCTGTTAAGGTAATCTTATAATAAAAGTAGGTTTAGTATTTATAGCTTTGGTTTGATGATAGATGAATGGTTGTAGATTAGGAGCAATTATAGCATTCTCAGGTGACAGCGATAATCACTGCTAGACCAGATGAAGTGGCTGCTGAACCATATCCTTGGAAGGTCTACTGCTAATATTCCCATATACTGTCTTCTGCCAGAGTTTGAGAGGAAAATTTGTGATATTTTGCAGCTGGTCAAAATAGAGCAGCCATGGACAGGAAGGCACTCAGCCAGCTGGAGAGAATTCTCTTGTGATGTTTATGAACTCTAAGAATTCTGGAAAAGTAGATTGTTGGACCATCCTTCAGGTTTGTGCAGGATGTTCTTGCCCAAACTGTAGAACAGTTGGTGCTAGCAGATAACGTGGCTAAGACCTAGGATTTAGAGATTGTTTTAGGTGGTGAAAAATTTGAATTTAATTTTACAAAGTTGTATAAACAACACTTTAAAACTGTACCTAATTGCAGATAGATATTCTTGTTAAAACTTGATATAGATATTCTTGTCAAATCTTTAGGAAGCAGAAATAAGCAATATTTCCATTTCTTTTGTTCCAGAAATAAATGATGAGTATTATTTTTTGTCTAATATTTATTTATTTATTTATTTATTTTATTTAAATACCGCCCTTCTCCCGAAGGACTCAGGGCAGTGTACAGGGCAATGCAATAAAATACAATATACAAAAATTAAAAAAATATTAAATACTACAGCCCTATTCAATAAATTAATACAAAACTATAAAATACCCCTAAACCCATCAGACCAGGCCGCCTTGTTCAAATAAATGTGTTTTTAGGTCCCATCGGAAGAAGCGAAGGTCGGGAGCCATCCGGAGATCAACCGGTAGATGGTTCCAAAGGTCTGGCGCGCCCACAGAGAACGCCCTCCCCCTGGGGGCCACCAGTCAACACTCTTTGACTGACAGCACCCTAAGGAGGCCCTCTCTGTGGGAGCGCGCTGGACGAAGGGAAGTTGATGCCGGCAGCAGGTGCTCCCGTAAGTAATAATTGATCACTCTCCCACTTCTTGAATAGGTAAAGGTAAAGGTTCCCCCGCACATGCGTGCTAGTCGTTTCTGACTCTAGGGGCTGGTGCTCATCTCCGTTTCAAAGAGGAAGAGCCAGCGCTTGTCCGAGGACGTCTCCGTGGTCATGTGGCTGGCATGACTAGACACCAAAGGTGCACGGAACGCTGTTACCTTCCCACCGTAGTGGTTCCTATTTTTCTACTTGCATTTTTATGTGCTTTCGAACTGCTAGGTTGGCAGAAGCTGGGACGAGTAACAGGCGCTCACTCTGTTACGCGGCACTTGGAATTCGAAGCGCCAAACTGCCAACCTTCTGATCGAGAAGCTCAGCGTCCTAACCCACTGAGCCACCACGTCCCTTACCTTTACCTTTACTTCTTGAATACTTGCAGTCAAAAACATTTAACATCTGTTTTTAACCCTTTGAAGATGGATTAAGATGCTGGATTAATATACAATGTTTTTAGAGAATCCAAAAGTACAGGAAACACGAAATCACTAGCATAAATATAAATGTACTACTAAGAACTTAGCAGAGGTTCAGGATTCATATTGGATTGTGTCTTAGGCTATTTAGGATTATCTCTGCTTACTCATCTGTGCTATATTCCAGAATTAATGACCTTATGTGATAAATTATTTTGAGAACATATCCCTTCACTGAATCTTTGATGTGAAAGTATTGGTAGAGCCATGCATGATGGACATGGTAAGTTTTAAATATTTAATTGCATATCTGGTATGTTTTCTGGCAGAATGGATAAAACAATAGTAGTTGACTTTTCCCATAAATGTTGCTCATGTAGCTTTCTTATAAATGAACAATAGTTAGAAGAATATAATGAATAAATTTCAAAATCTGTGGATGGTAGGTTCAGGGATGACCAAAATTAAGATGAGGCATTGGAGGATAAAGTATGCCACATGCTTCAACTTGAACACTGCCAGTGTTCAGATAAGATGTATTTACCTCTCTGGTCAGCTTCTGCATATGGAATGTATTGGTAGGGTTGGAGAGAATTAATCCTTTGTTAGCTTCAAGCAGTAATTGTTGTGGGCTGGCATTGGCCTGAGATCTAGGACAGTGAAAATTAGCAACACATTTGTGTTTTGAACATAAATCCAGTCTAGACCACAAAAAAGGATATTTGGTTCTTACTGCTCTTTTCGAAGAACACTGCAAAAATATCTCCTTTGCAGTTTCTTTGGTAGATTTCCAGCCTTCTTTTGTTTCAGAAAATCTAAACTTTATTCAACAATAGCAAAATGTTAAAAAAATAATTTTAATACTTTTATACATTTTAATGAATACAAGACTATGTAAACTAACTTCACATTTTCATTAGAGCAATAAAATGAAATCCATTCCATTTCTAAATAAAGCTTCTATTAGTTCAAAGTTTGATTCTTAAAAACATTGTCAATAAACATTGTCAATAAATTTGATTATCAAATTGGATTCATGCTGATTTCCTTATTCGGATGATAACTTATATTTCAAATAGGTAGCTTATTTAGGTAAGTGACACAAGACAATATTTTAGCTGTTCTTTTTAGTTTATATGATAAATTCAACTATGCAATCCTCTTCTGATTCAAGATTCATAATTTTTTGGCAGGTAGAGTTGTTCCCATCAGTAAATTGTTGAATTGTTGAATTTTGTGCCTCTCTTTGAGCCATTCACTGCTTAGTGGGCAGCAAAATATTTCTGTAGAATTTTAATCATATAGTTTTCTATGGTAGTTTTAGTCACTGTCACTGATAATTACCTATTTATTTAGCATTAATACTGTATGGTCTGTTCAAGAATATTGATTTACAAAGACTTAATTATTTTGACTGGTTAGCTAAATTAGGACAGAAGATTTTAATTTTCTGAGGATCATCAAAAAAATCATTGTAAAAGGCTAAGGTTAAATATTTGATCCTGGAGTCTCCATTTTTTGATTTCTGGGAAAGATAAAAAGAAAGGGCTTAGGCTAGGGCTTTTCAACCAGTGGTATGGGTACCACCTGTGGTACATTGGCACCTGGCAGATGGTACGCGACCATCCTAGAAAAGTGGTAGCAGGGGAGGGGAATGAGTTGAACCTGTGGCAGCACCGCACAAGCCTGAGCGAGAGACAGCTGGAGCTGCAGGGCTGTCAGGGCTCAGTGGAAGTGCCAGCATCAACGCTTCTTTGGGGCTGTCAGGGCTCAGTGGAAGCGCCAGGCTCCAGCTGGAGCTTGGCACTGATCCTGGTGCTTCTGCTGAGCTCAGAAGAAGCACCGATCAGCTGGAATGTTGCAGCATCTCCAGGGTCTTGTGATTTACATTCAGATGCTTGGCAACTGATTCGTATTTATGACAGTCAGTGTCCCAGAGTCTTGTGAAGTGACCAAAACCTGCTGCAACCACACAGTATAAAAACCAAACACCCACCCCACCCCACCGTTGCTGTCAATCCTCAATAGAAATGCTCACAACAATGAAAACCTCGGACAGGAGGAAGAACGTCACTGGGCGGGCAGGCAGGTGTGTTGCTCGGCTGTGGCTTGGGGGGCACTTTATTCAGTGCCATTGTAACTTCGAACAGTCACTAAGCGAACTGTTGTGAGTCGAGGACTACCTGTACTTCATCACTTTTTTCCTTTTTTTTTTGGTCATCAAGTTTTTGACACCTTGCTAGGCGACTGGTGATACTCGGATGTTGCCATATCCTAAAAGTGGTAAAATGGGTGAAAAAGTTGAAAAACCCTGGCTTAGGCCATATATCATAAAGACTTAACATTGTCCACTTTGGTTAAGAGTTATCAAACTGTACTACTGATATATATGTCAAGCCCTATGTAATTGGCAAAACAAAGAAGCAAGATCCACATAGATATTTGGAAGTTTAATGTGTGTCCATAGTGAAAAAAATCTCAACTTTATGCAACAAGAGCAAAATATTAAAAAAATAATTTTAAAAATTTCAGTACATACAATATGTGAACTAAGCTCAAATTTTCATTAATTTTGAAAACTGTAAGACTAACTTCCTAGGTACTGTAGACTTCCAGTGAGTCTGTGTCTTAATCTGGACTAGGCTACCTTTTCTTGTTCTCACTAAACTCTTCCTTCAACATTTTCTTCTCTTGGGGTCTCAGACTGTATTATTTTTGTAGCCAGAGTAATATTCTAAGATTCTTAGAAGTTGGCAGTATATAAAATAACAATAGTGGAATTCCAGCTGTCTAGATCAGAAGCTATAATAATGGTAATCAACATATGGGCCCTTTATATTCCTGAAGTATCTTAGCATGCTTTTATTGAAATAAAGTAGATGATATTTAAGTTGGAGCATCTTATTTTTATTGTCTGAGGCATAAGGGGGAAAATTATAGATGCTAATGTTTTGAGCATACTATAACTGTTTTCATTTTCTAATACAGATAAGAGGGTTTGTTGCAATTAAGACAGATCCTGTCCAGAGGCTCAGAATATAAAGAGGTTCTCCCAGATAATTGGCTTACCGTTGAACAGTCTTAAGCTGAAATCATCTTGCATATTTATGCAGATACAAGAAGGAACTATAGTTATAGATAATAGAAAATGAAATGATATACTGCTGTTCCACTATGCCTCATTGTCAGTTACTAACATGCTTTAAGCATATGGTCTCCTTCCTTGGTAAAATTTTAAGCTGAACTTTTCTGTCCTGCTTCCCAGAAATAAACAGGGATCAGAATCTTAAATACAGGAGTTTGAGGCTCTCCACCTGTTATCACTCCATATGTATAGCATTACATCAGAGGAGTTTGTTTCTGAGATGGCGTGTGCAGAAGCAAAAAGTTCAAAGGGAAAAAAATCTTAGAGTAAGAAATCTTGAAGTGTATGTATATATGTTTGTGTGTGTGTCTGTATACACACACACACACACACACACACACACAGTATAGGATAGTACATTTATCCTGTATATATATTTTTCCCAAGAAAATATACCTAGCTGAAAGATGCCCAGGCAGTTTCTGTGGCTCACAATGAGTTTGTGGCATCAGTTGTAGTTCAGTACCATGAGCACCTCACTACACTGGCTGCTGTTATGGCTATAAATTCTGTTTCCTCTGTGCCAGTCTTTTTCACTGTTACTTGCCCTTCTGCATTGCATATTCCTGTGCCAGGCTTCTTTTCCTGCCTCTAATAAATAACCAATATTTCAGTAAGTAACTAATACAGAGTTAATAGAGTACTCCCATCACAGAATGATAGTCATTCGTAGGAGGTGCCAAAGCTGCACTTCTGCACTGTTTCAGGTCTGCTAAATCTTCCCTTAAAAGGGGGCAAATGAAGTATTTTTATGTACCTAAGATATGCAGATGATACCACTCTAATGGCAGAAAGTGAAGAGGAACTAAAGAGCCTCTTGTTGCTGGTGAAGAAGGAGAGTGCAAAAGTTGGCTTGAAACTTAACATTAAGAAAACCAAGAACATGGAATCCAGCCCTCTCAATTCCTGGCAAATAGATGGGGAAGAAATGGAGGTGGTGACAGATTTTGTTTTCCTGGGCTCCAAGATCACTGCAGATGGGGACTGCAGCCAAGAAATTAAAAGACGCTTGCTCCTGGGGAGGAAAGCCATGGCAAATCTAGACAGCACACTAAAAAGCAGAGACATCACCCTGTCAACAAAAGTGCGTATAGTCAGGGCTATGGTCTTCCCAGTTGCAATGTATGGCTGTGAAAGTTGGACCATAAGAAAGGCTGAGGGCCAAAGAATTGAGGCCTTTGAACTATGGTGCTGGAGAAGACTCCTGCGAGTCCATTGGACTGCAAGGCGATCAAACCGGTCAGTCCTAGAGGAGATCAACCCTGACTGCTCTTTAGAAGGCCAGATCCTGAAGTTGAAACTCAAATACTTTGGCCACTTAATGAGAAGGAAGGACTCACTGGAGAAGAGCCTAATGCTGGGAAAGATTGAGGGCAAGAGAAGAAGGGGACGACAGAGAATGAGGTGGCTGGATGGAGTCACTGAAGCAGTAGGTGTAAGCCTAAATGGACTCCAGAAGATGGTAGAGGACAGGAAGGCCTGGAGGAACATTGTCCATGGGGTCGTGATGGGTTGGACATGACTTTTCAGCTAGCAACAACAAATGTGTGTGTGTGTGTGTGTGTGTGTGTGTGTGGTACATAATGTTGAAAAGAGGTTAGGAAAATAGCCAGCTAAAACTCTAAGGTTAATCCCTCCTAAAGGTCTACCATATTGCTATTCTCATGTCACACAGACCTAAAATAAAACAGCTGAAGCTAGGTTTTCCATTATATGCTCACAGATAAATCGTTATAGTTTACAGACAAATCATTTTTAAATCAAATCTCAAAATATTTGAAAATGAAGTTTTGAATCATGACTCAAATCAAGCCATCTTTGACACTTCAGTTTAAACCTAATCATGATTGAGTCACACAGGATTACAATTTCTGATAATTTCTAATAATCATTTTTCTTGTTTTCTATTTTTTCCTATCATTTCACTGCTAAAATTATGATTACAATGAAACAGCCATGCCAAGAAAAAATAAATGTAATCAATAACCCAAATAATATAAATATCCCCAAATGAGTAATTGAATCAAAATCCACATAAACAATAACATGAAGGGATAAAAACATAATATATGTTAGTCTTCCAGGTTCAAAGAAGACATGATGTTGTACAGTCCCAAACTGGGAGCCTAGAGTCTAGCACAATGGGAACACTGGAAGTCCATTGTTAAAATAACTATGGATGTTATTCTGTGACACCACTCATGGTTTTCTCTCAGATTTTGTTGACATCTGTCTTCAGTGACAATGGAGGCTTCATACCGTAGCACAGGTTCTGTCAGCAGTAATGATGGCACACAATCACATCCTCAAAGGCCTCCAGAAGAATACAGCCTTCTCTAGTTTCCAGAAGACCATTGCCAAAAATATCAGTCTAATTTCTAGAGAGAGGTTGTTCCAATTCATAGGCAACATGGAGCAAAATGGGGTACAACCATCAACTTCTCCCAGAAGGACTGGGTAGTGCTAGATAAATAATAATGTTGACTTACACAGGGCAGGGGTGCTAAAGTTATTTTGTTGGATAATACAAAGTAATACTTCTTAACTACTGGTATTTGTGACAACTTTTTACAATTTGTTTGAAGAGGTCATACTTGATGGGGTAATAAGGGATGTTAATTTAGACTGCTTTTTGTGTGTCCTACTGAATAAAGGAGATGGATAGCTGCTATTTAAAATTTAAAGTTCCCATATGTGCCAGTGAAAGCTATCTTGCAGTTTATTTTTGAAACATGAATTCCTTACCCACCACCACCACATGCACTCAAGTTATCTTTAATATATCTCTTGTTTTTTGAGTGCTTATAGCAAAGACATGTTATTCAGGTCATAGTTGCTACATAATAGACATTTGCTACTGAAAAACAGGTCCCCAAAATGTTTAAAAGGGTGAAAAATGTTGACCTTAGCCACTCCAGTGATTGTGTTGTAATTGGCCAAATCTCTTGTGGTTCCCAAGTGGAGGGGGAAAAAACAATAATGCCTTATACTTAATACTCATGACTAATAACATTTCTTTTGAGTGAATAATTACGTTTCACCATTCACAAACCATTAGCAGAAGAAAATTGCATAAATCCTATAATTACCTTTTACAGTTTCATTGTTTGCAAAAATGTAGGAGGTAATAAAATACTGCTTAGGAAGCAAGGGTGATGTTATATATTTCCTTGGCAATAATCTGAAGTGAGATATTGGAGGCAAAAGCTGTCAAGATGCCTCCAGATTATTAAAAGTGCTATACTGCAGCCTCAGAGGAAGCAATTAATGTCATGCTTTCATCAGTGTTTATTCAGGTGAATTCTTTTTCTCCTTGTCTGTTAATGATTCCCTGGTGCATCATAATTCTTTAGTATTGTAAATTACAGCAATAAGAAGATAGAGGATGAGGAGTTTTCTTGTTCATTCTTCATTTCTTGCTCCAAAAATAACATATTCAAAATTATGCCAAAACTCTGCTTTGATTCAGGAAATGAATTCTGCTGTGATCAAACCTTGAGGAACCATTATTGCAGAATCAGGGCAGCTCTGATTCTTCACAGCAGAGTGGGAACTATTTTTACTATCAGCTGGAGTGCCTCTGAGCTACTTCCCAAGGGTTGCAGTATACAGTATTATACCTGGATGGAGGTTCTGAATCTTCTGAGGAGCTCTAATTCCATCATTAATAGATTGGGCCATAAAAGAGGAGATTCGGTTTTTCTTTTATCAAATGGTTCTTTCCTCTGTTCATGAAGGAAGAGCCTGGCTTTTCTTGTACACAGAGAAATGGAGAGATCCGGCGATGGGTGAGAGAAAGCTAGCCTTCTCTAAGAGCTATCTGCAGCCCCAGGTTGGGCAATCCTTTCCTGCATGTATAGAGAGCCATTGATAGACTCCGAGGGAGTGATTTCCCTCTATGTCACTGCTGTAGTGAAGGGCACAACATATATCATGACCACTTTTCCCCTATTAATTGGATAATTTAGTATGGGCGACTGTAGGAAAATAAATGTACCTGACCAAACTGCTTATTCATCTTTTTTTTTCCTGCTGACTTTATACATATTTTCCTCTAACAACAGCAGCAATCCAGTATATCATTTACACTTCAAGAATAGATCTTCAGCACTTAAGCCCAACAACCTATTAAGTCATAGGACCTCTCCAAAGAACACGACATCAATAATCACAAGCCTAGAGCTACGCTTTGGCAGTCAATGCTGTCTGATACCATGCTACCTATGTACCAAAGCCTATGTTTTCTTTCTTCAACAGTTCCCTCTGTGTTCCTGTTCTTATGACTCCAATGATAGGTGGAGTGATAAAAATGTTCAAGGAATGATAAGAGTGGCTTTTCTGTTTTGGCACCCGACTTATAGAACAGCATGACCCTATAAATTTGGGTGACCACAACCCTGTTGACCTTCCAGAAGGCTATGAAAACCTGGATTTTTTTCCCCCTAAGATTGGGAAGAATAGAGCTCTGGCTTTTCTGGATATTTGCATGTAACATGTTGGTTATGTTATTTTTCAATTGATACAGAGTGTGTACTGTATTTTTATCATTGTTCACCATCCACAATTCCACTGGTTAAATGGGCAGCCAAATGAATTTGTTTCAATAAATAAATAAACAAACAAATAATCACCAATCAGCTGTTTCTTTGTTAGGAAAATTGTGTGCCTTGTTTTCTGCTGCAGAACTGCATCTTCCGTCTCTTTCACACAGTTATTCAGATGTCTTGGAAACTATATAAAGCATTGAGTAGCAGTTCCAATCATTAGAAGAGACTTCTGACTGCCTCTTCCAGATATCAGAGCTCTTGGGAAGGTTTCCGGATTGAGGCAAAGCCAAGCCATGTGTTCACTTTGCTTTGCTTTTAAAAGTAAGAGACAACTTTGCTTCCTGTAACAGCTTGGAAGAGAGCTTTGCTCAATGCATTATTGAAGCAAAGTACTCCTTTGAAGATATGCACAGCCTTAATTGGTATGTACTATTCCATGTATATCTCACAGACAAGAATATTTGTTAAATTTATTTAAATGTAAATGCCACTAGAAGTTTTGTATGTATGTATGTATGTATGTATGTATGTATGTATGTATGACATACATACGTAAGTCATCATCATCATCATTTTAGCTATTGTCTATCCACTGCAGGATGAAGGCCTCTTCTGCATGTTTCCAACCAATATGGTACTAGGTTTCTTTTGCTAGTTGGGCCCGCAATACTTTCTGATATCATCAATCCATCTTGTTTTAGGACTCTTTCGTGGATGCTTTTTATCAAGTGGGATCCGTTCTATGACTGCCTCGGTCCACCTGCCATCAGTTCTTCTTGCTTTGTGACCAGCCCATTTCCATTTCAATTCTTTTACTCTCTTGATGAAATTGTATACTTTTGATTGTTCTCTAATCCATGTGCAGGTCTTTCTATCTTGTCTTGTAATGCTAAACATGTATGTTTCCATGGCCCTTTGCGCCACTCATAGCTTTTGTATCAATTGTCAGGTTAGTGTCCATGTTTCAGTGGCATATGTCAGAGAAGGTAGCACATACTGATCAAAAACTTTTCGTGTGTGTGTGTGTGTGTAGGCAGTAATTTGTTAAGCTCATATTTAACAGAGTTTATTGGTTAAGAGATGCATAACGTATCAATTTTCTCTTTTAATTTTAAGTAATAATTATGTCATTTATTTTGCATATTCAGTAATAAAACCATCGCTTTAGCAGCATCCTTTTCCAAAGACAGTGATAAAATGGTGTTGCTTTTGATCTAAAAATATCTGTTCCAGCAAATTAATATAATCATTATTATTCAAGAAATATACATTCAGATAGTATTTGGAAAAAGTATGTAAATTATTTTCAGATGGGCTATAGACTTCACTAGTACATGATCTGAAGTGTCTAGCACATGTTATAATTTTAGATTCCAAGGAATGCTATATCATGAAAAAAATATAAAAGAAAAAAGAGAGGGAAAGAAATGAACTTGTATTGGAAAGAATTAATAGAGCATTAAATATTCAGGATCCAACCTGGGTCAGTCACTGGGACCAGAGGTGTTTAGTCTTCCCAGCTTTCGGACTCGTGCTGGAGCCCCCCATCCTCAGGGAACTTCTCTGAGAAGTTCATTTACATTTGGACTGGATCCTGGGACACGTATATTTGCCTTCATTCATCAAATATTCATTCATTTAAAATTCAAGTATTATAAGTTTATCTAGCCAAAGCTACATTGGAAGGTTTACTCTACACCAATGAACACACACCAAAATTTCATTTCAAAAATGTAATTAAGTTTTTAAATGTTGTTTTTATGACATCTATTATTTAGTTGTATTAATTCTATTGTATAACAAATTTGATTAATGCTACTGGTTTTCTTTTTTTTCTTTTATAATTTTTGAAGAAAGGTAAATATAAATTTTATAATGAAACTTCAGTTGTTTAATGAATAGAAGGCCCTATATCAAAAGAGAATATGTCATGCCAGTCAATCTTTTAAAAGAGGTGTTTTAGTTAATCTGAAATCTGAAAAAAAAATAATGTACTTGCATGAGCACCTGGGGAAGATGGGGGCCAAATCCACAAGATGGTGGACATAGGAGTACATTATAATCCTCCTTCTTTTTTTATGTTTATGTGATGTGAAATGCGGTCCCAAAGGGAAAGTGCTTGTACTATGACTGTCAACCCCACTAATAGACCAGATTATGAATTTAACTCCACAGGACATCTACAACTACTTTTCTTTTGAGATTGGCTATAATACAGAATCCTACATGTCTTATTGTGCTATTCTTCCACCTTCTTCTTATATGAATTAGGGGTGGTTTTCTAAATATATCTGTTTGTTGAAAAGCCCAACAAATATTTGGACTTAAAAATATTTTATACCATGTTGCTTAGATAAAAAGAGCCCAAATATCTTCATCAATGTCATTTTTCTAACTCTCTGCAGTAATGTGGGGCCTACCATTGGGCAGATTTTACCCTCCAAAGACCAGCATGATAGGCTAGATATACCTAGTGAGTAAAATCCATTAAGGTAAGTTGATAAGCACACAGATAAGAAAAAGTACTTGTTGCTGGCATCAAAAAGGCAAGATGGTGTATGGTATGCAATCATGAATTTAATAGTTGATATGATTCATGTGGCATTTTTTATCCTAACAGTTCTAGGCAATGCATGCAAGAAAATTTTAAAAAATATATTAGTGCTGAATCCTGGTCACCAGTAAGTGGTGTAAAGTGAGGTAAAATGGTACTGTACTTATAGTCAGGATAAGGAAAGCACAATAGTGCTCTCAGTAGTGTATGATTCTAAATGGTAAGAGAGACCATGAGCAGTTTTTAATGTAGTAATCTTACTCCTTATTTTAATCCTATATTTTCTGGCTGTGGCACATACTCGATTATTCTGGAAAGGTTTGTTATTTAATATTGAATATTAAGGTTATCTGTTACAAGTACATCGAGATATATAACACTTGTTTAATTGTTTGGTTTGGTTTTAAAACATTTTAAAATATTGGATAAAATTGAAAACAAATGAAGCACCTAAAAAGGAAAAAGTGGGACTTTGTGTTGCTTAAAAGATTATTTTCTGAGAGGCAAATAATATGAAGGCAATAATAATACAAATATATTCATTCTTTATTAATTTTTAGAATTTTATTTCAGGATAAGACTGAACTGTCTTTTTTCCTATATTTATATTTCTTCATGTAATATAATTTTACCCTTAAATCATCTCTCCCCACCTTACTATATAGTTATTATATTCTAATATGTTTTAAGGCAAATATATTGAAGGTTGTATCTTTAAGATGCTTGGAAGTCAGAATAATATGAATTAGAAAGCCATTTTATAGTTAATGGTCCCCAGAGTAAACTGCTATAGAGTAGTTTTAAATGAAGTCTAACTGAATTCTGGAAGTATTTAAGTACAGTTAATAGGTCCTGTTTCTAAAGATCAGAGGTATAATTGATCATCTGATTTATGCTTAGCTGCTTTTACTGAATATCATTTACTCTGTGTTCCTAGACAGATCATATATTTCTCCGTATATCATATAAAAACCTTGTTGCTTAACTAAAATTAACATCTGCCTTGGAGTCTAGAGCTCAAATGCACTACCTTTTTCTCAGAAAAGAGCAGCTCACTGACATGTCTATTAGTATCCAGTTGGCTTTCTATTTCACCATCAAATCTGCCACCCAGGATTTCAGAGCATTGCAAGCATTTGAATTATAAAGCTCAAACATTACATTAAAAATGGGAAGATTATATAAATTTAGAATTCAAGAATAAATTCTAAAAATGCTGGTTTGGGACATTTAAGGATTGTTATTCCAGAAAACCTTAGGATATGTGTCCATAGAAATCAATAAACATATACCAGTATGATGTCAAGAAAATATGAATGGAATGGTCTTCTGGATAATATCGCTATACTTACTGATATTATAAGACATTTTGGGTTTACCTTTCATACCACAATGTACTACTTCTTCTATCTGAAACTGGCATAACAATGTACCTGCTACTTTAGATTTGGCTTTTACATGCTTGTTTTCTCTCTGATATTGGGAGAACTGAAGTAGCCGAAGGACCACTCGGGACGACAGGCTACTTAACTAACTGTTTATTCAGAGCAAGGCAAAACAGAATAACTCGCCCGGCTTTTATAGCCGGCAGCTGTCAGTGAGGGCCAATCAGGATCGTTCGTTTTGGCGCCGCGTCTATCCGGACCAATCCGCGTCGTCTGTTCTTGACAGTTCAGGCTTCCGCATGGCACGGTGTTTTGACAGCCGCGAGCTGTCAGTGGCTGCGCCTGCGCCCTGCGGGGAACTTTGACAGCTGTCAAAGTTCCCGCGTGTTCTCCTGTCAGATTTGTTTCCCGTATAACTTGTTAACTTATATATTACAGCTGTTTACAGATATAATACACCCCTTACCCCTCCCCTGGAGCGTTCCCTCCCCCTTGGTCATTGGAACCTGCCCACTGGTAGTCCTTTAGGTAGGCGGGGGCTCTTCGGTTCCTGTCGGAGCGACGTGGAAGTGGGGCGATGTCTGGTTCTGCCGGTAGTGCGTCTCTTTGCCCCTCTTCCTCTTGGTTAGGTATCGGTAGTATTTCTGGGGGGGGGGTTGTAGGTCGTGTTCTTCCGGTTGGGGTTCTGAGGTGTGTGGTGGTTGTCTGGGTCTGAGTTGGTCTATATGGCGGCGTAGATTGCCGTGAGTTTGTGTGGATATGAAATAGGAAATGGGTCCTGTTTGTTTAAGCACTGTCCCTTGGACCCATTTGTTTTTATCCGTGTATGACCGTGCCCATATCATTTGCCCTGGTTTGAGTGTGCGGTTTGGGTGGGGGTGCTCGTTTTCTTCCGGGTAGGTGTCAGGATGTAGTCTGTCGAGCCGCGTTATCAGCCTCCTCCCCCATCTTAGTTCCGCCGGTGATTTGCTCATTGTTGTGCAAGGCGTTGCGTGTTGTGACATTAGGAACTGGCTGAGTCGCCGCTGCCAGTTTCCCTTGACGAATTTTTTCAAAGCTTCTTTTGTGGAACGCACCATAATTTCTGCCATCCCGTTCGTCGATGGGTGGAACGGTGCAGACGTGACCAGCCTAATACAATTCTTCATAGCGAAGATCTGAAATTCATGAGAGGTGAATTGAGGGCCATTGTCTGAAACTATGGTGTCTGGGAGGCCGTGTGTGGCGAATATTTTCCTTAGGGCTTGTATAGTGGCTCCTGACGTAGTTTTTCTAAGGGGAGTGACTTCTAACCATTTAGAATAGCTGTCCACTACAATTAGGAAACTCTGTCCCTGGATAGGTCCTGCAAAATCTAAGTGTATGCGTGACCATGGGTTTTTTGTAGTCTCCCATTTGTGAATTGGTGCTTGGGGTGGCTCGTTTCGTGTTACTTGACAGGTGTAGCACCCTCCCACATATTTTTCTATCTCTTTGTCTATGCCCGGCCACCAGACATAACTCCTGGCCATCGCTTTCATCTTGACAATGCCTGGATGTCCTTCGTGTAAGATGTCTAATGTTTGATTTATGTTTTTATTAGGTATTATGACTCGATTTCCCCATGGCAGGCATCCCCTGTGTGAAGATATTTCATTTTTCCTGTTGAAGTATGGCTGGAATTGGGAGTGTGGGTTTTGTGCTGGCCACCCTGTTGTGGTCCACCTGAGAATTCTGCTGAGTATTTTGTCTTTAGCTGAGTTGTTAGCTATAATCTTTGCAGAGAGGGGACAGTCTGGAAGTTGAGAAATTGCTAGAATCAGTCCAGCTGGGGCTGGGTCTGGGTCCTTGTTTTGAATTGGCAGTCTGCTGAGGCAGTCTGCGTGTCCTAATTCCTTTCCTGGTTTATGGATTAACTGATAAGAATAGGCAGATAAGAATGTGGACCACCGTAGAATTCTCGGTGAGAGAATCTGAGGTGTTGTTTTATTCCACGTGAATATCCCTAGTAGGGGTTTGTGATCTGTGAATATAGTAAAGGGTCTCCCATAGAGGTAGTCATGAAATTTTTTAACCCCTGCGACTATTGCTAGGGCTTCTCTGTCTATTTGTGCGTAGTTCCTTTCTGCTTTTGACAGAGTGCGTGAATAAAAGGCTATGGGTCTTTGGGTGCCGTCCTTGTATAAATGACTTAACACTGCCCCAATCCCATAGGGAGATGCATCGCAAGCGATGCATATTGGTGTGTCTTCTCTGAAAAGGGTGATCGTTGAACTATTGCAAATAATCTTTTTTAATGATTGGAAGCTATTTTCATGTATTTTGGTCCAGGACCAGGCAGTTCCCTTGTCCAGGAGCCTATGCAGAGGCTCTGCGATAGTGGCTTTGTGGGGAAGGAAGGCATGATAAAAGTTTAATAATCCTAAAAAGGCTTGGAGTTCTTGTTTATTCTTTGGGCTTGGTGCTGTTTGAATAGCCCTAAGTTTTTCAGTGGTGGGGTGGATGCCTTGACCGTCTATTTTGTACCCTAGGAATTCTGTGGAAGTGACTCCAATGGAGCACTTTTCTCGTTTAAGTTTGAGACCGGCTTCTCTGAGCCGGCTCAGCACAGCTGACAGTCTGTCAGCTAAGTTTGCTTCATTTTCTCCGGCGATGAGAACATCGTCGAAATAGGGGCAGACCCCGGGTATTCCCTTCAGGGTTTTCTCCATGATACCCTGGAAGATACCCGGGGCTGCCGATATGCCGAATTGGAGCCTTTTTACTTTAAAGGCACCGCGGTGGGTGACAATTGTCTGGGCTTCCGCGGTGTCATTTGTGACAGGCAGTTGCAAATACGCCTGCGTGAGATCAAGTTTAGCAAAAATGGCACCGGAGCGGATGGAAGCAAATACGTCCCTTACCGCTGGCACCGGGTAAGCATGGGGGCTGAGCGCTAGGTTGAGGGTCGCCTTATAGTCCGCACATAATCTTATTTCCTCATTGGGTTTAACAGGGGTGACTATTGGGGTCTCCCAGCTTCCCCCCTCTGTAGGTTCGAGCACCCCGAGACCTACGAGGCGTTCTAGCTCATTTTCTATTTTTTCTTTGAGGGCAAAGGGTACTCTCCTAGCTCTTATCTTTATGGGTTGGATTGCTGGGTTTAGTTGTAAAGAGATGGGGGGACCGGTGTATTTCCCTAGCGTGCCATCGAAGACGTCTGCATACTTGTTGCAAACGGCTTTGAGACTGGGTGATTGGACTGTATTTACCCCTGTTATGGCGATTCCTAGAGGGCAGAACCAGTTCATTCCTATCAGGTTGGTGCGGTTCCCTGGCGTTACTAGAACTTCTAAGGGACCCTTGAATTTTTTGTACTCCACAGTAACCTTAGCCCTCCCTTCCAGAGGAATAGGGGTTTTTTGGAAATCTGCTAGGTGGACCTGGGTTTGCTTCAGAGGAATTTTTCCCTTGCTTTGTTGGCAGATCTCCTGATACGTTTCAATTGAAATTAAGGAGACTGCTGACCCGGAGTCCACCTCCATGAGGCAGGGCACTCCCTGAATTTTTACCCTGATCCTCACCTTTGAGCTTAAGCTGTTTACCCTGTCAATGGTTTCTACAAGAGCCCCTGGCCCGGGTAGCCAGCCTACCTGGGGAATTGGCCTCCAAATCATTGACGTTGTCGCGGCCCCGGCTGCGACACACCGGTTTGATGTGGCCAGTCTTCCCGCAATTGTGGCACTTCGCATTTCTGAACCGGCAGCTTCCTCAGGCATGATTGCCCCCGCAGCTGGCGCAGGCGGCCCGTTGCTCGTAGCGCGGCGGTGGCGGAGGGGGGTTCCTGGATCTTCGGCGATCCGATGTGTCGCTTCTTCTCTGTTGTCTGCATTCCATTCTGCGCTGAAGGGCTTCCCCGTCAGTGAAGTCCACCGACTCGTCGCTGTCGCTGAGCGTTGCGCTCTCTTGATATACGGTCGCTGGGCTCTCGGGGGTCGTGGTAGTCGGTTTCTTCTTGTGGTTATACTCGTAGGCCATGATTTCTCTGGTCAATTCTGCCAGGCTCATGTCGGTTTTGGATGTCAGCTTCTTCTGTAGACGTTCGTCCCTCAACCCGATCACCACCTGGTCTCTGATGCGGTCTTCTAGGTCGGGGAAACGGCAGTTCCGCGCGGCATGTCTGACCCCGGCGATGAAATCGTTTGCGGGTTCGTCTGGTCGTTGTCTCTTCTGGGCGAATTGTACCCGCCAGTACAGTTCTGAACGGGCCGGCATATAATGCTTAGTGAGCTGGTCTACCAGGTCCGCGTAGGAGACCTCGGTGATGGGTACCGGGCTAAACAGCCCTACGGCAGCGTCGTATACTGGGGGTCCGCTGATGTATAGAAGCGCGGCGGCCTTTGCTCTGTCTTCGGTGATCTTGCTGACGAGGAGAAATCCCTCGACTTGTCCCAGGTGTGATTGCCATCTCTCGGGATGGCAGGTATCGAATTCCCTCACACGCCCGAAGTTTGCCATGTCGTCCGGTCCTAGGTCTCGCTCCGTTGGAAGTTAGAACTTCCCGTGACAGCTCTGGCCGGGAACTCTCTTCCACGGCCGTGACTTCAGCTCAGGAGCGATCCCACCTTCGTCGCCAGTGAAGTAGCCGAAGGACCACTCGGGACGACAGGCTACTTAACTAACTGTTTATTCAGAGCAAGGCAAAACAGAATAACTCTCCCGGCTTTTATAGCCGGCAGCTGTCAGTGAGGGCCAATCAGGATCGTTCGTTTTGGCGCCGCGTCTATCCGGACCAATCCGCGTCGTCTGTTCTTGACAGTTCAGGCTTCCGCATGGAACGGTGTTTTGACAGCCGCGAGCTGTCAGTGGCTGCACCTGCGCCCTGCGGGGAACTTTGACAGCTGTCAAAGTTCCCGCGTGTTCTCCTGTCAGATTTGTTTTCCCTCATCGTATAACTTGTTAACTTATATATTACAGCTGTTTACAGATATAATAAAAGAACAATTCATAATGTGCCATAATGTCATTGTTGACTCTTAGCGACCACATAGATAGATTTTTTTTTTGCATAACAATCTGCCCTAATCTGGCCCTTTACAACTTCCAGTGGTAACAATCATTACTACTACCCTGGATTCCATTCACCTTGTTGCTAGCTGTCCTTGTCTTCTTTTTTCTTCCACCTTTCCCATCATTAGAGCCTTTTTCCAGAGAGCTGGGTCTTCACATAATGTAGCTGAAGTAGAATAGTTTGAGTCTGGACATTTCTGCCTTGAGTCTAGTAGGACTATAGCCACAAAAAATATTGAGGACAAAAGTATGATTAGGAAACTTTATATCTTAGATTTTAATAGAGCCTCGCTTGGACTGCCATGTGAATTACTTAAAAATAAACACTATTTGAGTAGAAAATAATGAGAAAGTATTTGTAGTACAGGTAGTCCTGGACTTACAACAGTTCACTTAGTGATCGTTCAAAGTTACAATCACACTGAAAAAGTAACTTATGACCATTTTTCATACTTATGACTGTTGCCGCTTCCCCATGGTCATGTGATTTACATTTGGATGCTTGATAACTGACTCACATTTATGATGTTTGCAGTGTCCTGGGATCATGTAATCACCTTTTCAAATCTGACAAGCAAAATCAATGGGGAAGCCAGATTTACTTAACAACTCTGTTACTAATTTAACAGCTGCAATGATTCACTTAATAAATGTGGCAAGAAAAGTCATAAAATGGGGCAAAACTCACTTAACAAATTTCTCACTTAGCTACATAAATTTGGGGCTCACTTGTAGTTATAAGTTGAAGGAGAAAATGTTTTTCCCCACGTAGAGTTGAAGGTGTAGGAGCAACGTTTCGACAGAATCCCATCCGTCATCCTCAGGCTGGTGGCTTCAGCTTCCTTCTTCTGGGAGAAGCATGTGGTAGTGGCTGTTTGTTCCTCTTTTTTAAACTGCCAGAGGGGGTGTGTTCTGTGGGTGGAGGTGTGCTCTGATTGGGTAGGGGATTAAGTGTGTTCTGATTGGGTGGGAGTGTGTTTTGAATGGTGGGTGTGTTCTGATTGGGTGGGGGTGTGTTTTGAGTGGATGGGCTGGTCTCAGCTGCCAGCCTTAGACCTGAGCTGGTGAGTTGTGCTGCTTTTGTTCGGCTTCGTGTTTGTGGTGGTGCTATGTTTTTATAGTGGGTGTCTGTTTGCTTATTGTGTGGTTTGGAGGGGTTTAAAGTGGCTGATGTTGCAGCTGTAGTTAGGTTTCTGTTTTGTGGTTGTGCGTCGTTATCATTGTGGGTTCGGATTTGCTTTTTGAATGGTTGTGTGGTGGTGGTGTCATGTGATGTTATCATGAGTTTGGGTCTGGTATCATTCTTGGTGGTTGGGACTCGTCTGTCAATCAAGGCAGGTTTCCAAATGGTTGGTAGGCGAGAGGTATCATCTCGTTTGTTCATGCTGTGGGGGCGTTTTTCTATCTCAATGGCTTCTCTGATTATTCTGTTGTTAAAATGTTCAATTTTGGCGATAGTTTTGGTTTTTTTAAAATCAATTTCATGTCCCGTGGCTTCAAAGTGTTGGACCAGGGATGAAGTTTGTTCTCCCTTTCTGAGTGAGTTTTTTTGCTCTTCAATGCATGCACTTATTCTTCTGTTGGTCTGTCCGATGTATGTGGTGGGGCAGGTGGTGCATGGGATTTCGTATACTCCTTGGTTTTCTAAGCCAATTATGTCCTTGGGGTTTCTTAGGATGGTGGATATTTTTCTGTCTGTGTAGAATGCTGTTTTGATGTTGTGTTTTTGGAGGATCTTGCTGATTCTGTCTGTGGTCCCTTTTAAGTATGGGAGGAGGGCTTTGCCAATTTCTTGTTCTCTGTCTTGGGTTTTTGTGGGTGTCTCTCTTTGGATTAAGTTGGTAATCGTGTTTCTTTGGAATCCATTGGCTGTTAGTACATTAATGAGAGTGTGTAGTTCATTTTTTAGGTGTTGTTCATCAGCTAGGTGCTTTGTTCTGGAGATGAGTGTCTTGGCTACGGAGTTGATCTGTGCTGGGTGGTGGTGTGAGAGTGCGTTCAGATAGCGGTTTGTGTGTGTTTTTTTATAGTAGATAGTGTGTCTTAGGGAGCCGTTGGATTTCTTGTAGACTAAGACATCAAGGAAGGGAAGTTGATTGTTAGCTTCTGTTTCCATGGTGAATTGTATTTTGGGGTGTAGGCTATTGAGGTGTGTGAGGAAGTCATCCAGTTTTTCTTTGCCATGTGGCCAGATTACGAAGGTGTCATCTACGTATCTGAGCCAGAGTTTGGGTTTGTGGTTGGATTTTTCTAGAGCGAGGGTTTCAAAGTGTTCCATGTAGAGGTTTGCAATGACAGGTGAAAGGGGTGATCCCATGGGTTCTCCTTCCATTTGTTTGTATCTTTGTCCATTGTAGATGAAGTATGTGTTAGATAGGCAGTGGTTGGTCAGATCTAGGATGTGTTTTGGGGGGTTGTATTTATTTTGGATAGCTGTCAAGGCTTCTTTGATTGGCACTTGGGTGAAGAGGGATACGACATTGAAGCTCACAAGTAGGTCATAGGGCTGTAAGTTTAGTTTACTTATGATCTGTATGAATTGGAATGAGTTTTGTACGTGTGAGGTGATGGAATTTGCGTAAGGCTGTAGTTGTTTGGCAAGAAATTTGGCTAGATTTTGTAGAGGTGAGCCTATGGAGCTGACTATGGGTCTGAGTGGGGTTCCTTCTTTGTGTATCTTGGGCAGACCATAGAGCTTAGGACATCTGGATGATTTTTCTCTGGGAATGATTGTTTGCTGGATCTCTTCACTGATGGGGGTGGCTTTTATTTTGGATTTTGTGGTTTTTTTCCAGGTAGGTGGTGGGATCTGTCTTGAGGAGTTTGTATGTGGAGTCTCGGAGTAGGTTGGATAATTTGGTATGGTAGTCAGATGAGTTCATTACCACCGTGGCGTTGCCTTTGTCTGCTGGCAGAATGATTATGCTGGTGTCTTTTTTTAGGTTAAGTAGTGCTGTCTGTTCCTCTTTGGGTAAGTTGCTTTTGGGTGGTTTGCTGGTGCAGAGGATGTTGGTAACTTTGAGTCTGATTTTGTTGGCGTCGTCAGGATTAATTTTGGTCAGGTTGGATTCGACTCCGCATATAATGGGAATGTGTTTGGAAGCGACTGCAAAATTAAATCCTTTAGACAGGACGTTGGTTTCAGCTTTGGTGAGAATCCTATCTGAGATGTTGTGCACAGTTTGTTTCATGTGTTGCTGTGAGAGAGGGGGGGTTGTTTCTGGCGTTCCTTTAGTCTTCGGAGTTTATTGGTGTGTGTGTCTCTTGTAGGCAGTCTCTGTTTCAGCTCTCCAGACAGCAATTTGTTTGAATTTGTCCCAAAGTGTGGGGTGGATCTTGTTGCTGAGTTTGAGGTGAAGTGTGAGGAGGTCTCTGTTGATTCGGTCCAGGAGGAGTCTTTTTGTGTGGAGTTCATTTCTGATTAGGGGCAGTTCAGTTCTTATCAGGATGCGTTTGATGGCTGCAGAGTTGGAGTGGAATTTCAATTGGAAGGATGTGGGGATTAAATTTTGATCTCGGCAGTTGCGTAGGAATGTGAGGTCACACAGAATGGAAGCTCTTCGTACTTCGAGTTTTTCGTAGGTCCTAGTTAGCTGGTGGATTTCCTCCCCGTAGAGGTAAGATATTTGTTTTCTGAGGTTTTTGCGAGTGTTTATATGTGGATCTTTGGTCATTCGGGTTTTTCCCCGCGTAGAGTTGAAGGTGTAGGAGCAACGTTTCGACGGAATCCCATCCGTCATCCTCAGGCTGGTGGCTTCAGCTTCCTTCTTCTGGGAGAAGCATGTGGTAGTGGCTGTTTCTTCCTCTTTTTTAAACTGCCAGAGGGGGTGTGTTCTGTCTGTGTAGAATGCTGTTTTGATGTTGTGTTTTTGGAGGATCTTGCTGATTCTGTCTGTGGTCCCTTTTAAGTATGGGAGGAGAGCTTTGCCATTTTCTTGTTCTCTGTATTGGGTTTTTGTGGGTGTCTCTCTTCGGATTAAGTTGGTAATCGTGTTTCTTTGGAATCCATTGGCTGTTAGTACATTAGTGAGAGTGTGTAGTTCGGTTTTTAGGTGTTGTTTGTCAGCTAGGTGTTTTGTTCTGGAGATGAGTGTCTTGGCTACCCTCCCCCCTCCCCTTCCCCCCTCCCCGACTTCCCAGAGCTAAATACAAGGTATAAAAGTAAAAAACAATCATAAACTACCATATGCTAACAACAATAAACTATTAGGTCTATCGCACTTTAGCTCTTATAAAATGACTACAAGCAATATAAATGTCACATCGATACTTATTCAAATGCTAAATGAAACTTTTTAGTCCCATATTTATTCTGGATGTAACCAATCCATTTTTTCCACTCCAGGATATATCGTTGTTGCGAATGGTCTTTCAAATACGCCGAGATCTTTGCCATTTCCGCCAAGTTAGAAACTTTTAAAGTCCATTCCTCTATAGTCGGCAGTTCTTCCTTCTTCCAATATTGCCCTACTAAAAGTCTTGCTGCCGTAATTAAGTTCAACATCAACTTAATGTCCACAACAGTAGTATCAGTAATAATACCCAGTAAAAACAATTGCGGACAAAACTTTATCCTTTTCTTAAATATCTTCTGCATATTCCACCAGATTTTGATCCAAAATGCTTTAACCTTTTTACAGGTCCACCATATGTGAAAATACGTTGCGTCTTCACCACCACACCTCCAACATTTAGGCTGGTAGTTCAGATACATACTTGCTAGCTTTTTGGGATCTAAATGCCACCTATAAAACATTTTATAAAAATTCTCTCTTAGATTTTGGGCTTGCGTAAATTTTACATTTCTCACCCAGATCTTTTCCCAAGTATCCATTGTAATAACTTCTTGAATATTCTGAGCCCACTTTATCATGCAATCTTTAACAAGTTCTGTTTCTGAATCAATTTCTATCAATGCAAGATATATCCGTTTAATGTGTGCTTGCCCCTGATTTCTAATTTGCTTTACCAAATTTTCATCAGTCATTGAAAAACCAATTTTCTGGTCTTCTTTCCACCTGGCCTGTAGTTGCCCATACTGAAACCAGGTTTGAACAATCTTTTCTCCTCGCAAAAAGTTATACGGCTTCAAACGCCATACATTCCTCTCCAAACTTAAAATTTCCTTATTTGTAGTCACAGCATGTTTAAACCCAACATTTATGTTTTCTATTGCGTGTTTCGGTATATAACTATATAAAATATAGTTTTATATAGTTATAGTATATAAAATATTACTATTATAAATATTGCTTTTACAATAATTATGGGAAAATAAAAAGGAACAAAGCACAAAGATACATACATATTCAGAAATGCATAACAAGTGCTTAAAATAAGTGTAAAAATACAATAAAAAATTAAATATAGTTCTAATATGTCATTACAACAGTAAATATTTTCAATTCTATATATAATTAATGCAAACATGCTAGTATGTGTCTGTTTCTAATATATTTATGTAATTCTCACACTTTTTTTTAAAAAAAGTTTTTTATTGTTATTTTTTAATCTCTACATACATATGTTAGTTTTTCAAACAACATGTGAACTGGGTTCATAACATGCTAATACATATAGTCAGGTCCTACTCTTTGTTTCTCTCTTCTAACCATTTATAAAATAAATTCCAGCTTTGATAATATTCTGATTCTTCTTTGTCTTTTAGTCTCATAGTCAATCTACTGTATCCATCTCTGTGCATTCCAATATCTTCTTTATTACCTCTTCTTCTGACGGTATTTGTATATTTTTCCAGCATTGCTGATAGCTTATTCTTGCTGCAGTTACAATATGTAAAACCAAGTATATATTTTTGTTCGTTAGTCTTTTCTGGTACTATACCTAATAAAAAAAATTCAGGGTTAAATACTACATGTTCTCCTAATAAATTTTCTAACCAAGCATGTATTTTTTTCCAATAGGCCTTTACTTTGTCACATGTCCACCAGATATGATAGTATGTACCTAAGTTATGTTTACATTTCCAACATTTACCTGATACATTTTTAAACATTTTTGCTAATCTAGCTGGAGGTAAATGCCATCTATAAAACATTTTATACAAATTTTCTTTATACGCAGTTGACATTGTCAATTTATAATTTCTCTCCCACAATTTTTGCCATTCTTCTAATTCTATATTATAACCAAAGTTTTCCGCCCACCTTGTCATTGTCCCTTTAATTTGTTCACTTTCCATCTCTAAGATTAACAAAAAGTTATACAATTTTTTAATTAATTTCTCATCAGAAGTTAATAATATCTTATCAAACCCGTTTTGTTCTTTATAAAATCCATACATTTTCATATCTTTTTCATATCTATTTTGTATTTGTAAGCGTACCCACCATGACATGTCGATGCCCTGATGTTCCAGCTCTTGTTTCGATTTTAATGTCCCATCAATATTTAAAATGTCTCTATACATCCAACTTTTTCAAAATCTAACAGGTTTACGTGTGAAAAAGCTTCAATTGTTGATAACCACCCTGGAATTTTTACATATATTTTCATTTTAATTTTTTTCCATACTGTTATCAAAGCATTTCTAATACAGTGATTTTGAAAATATCCATGAATTTTGTTTTTCCCATACCACAAAAACGCGTGCAATCCCAACTGTAAATCATGTCCCTCCAAATATAACAACCTTTTATTTTTAAGCATTATCCATTCTTTCACCCATGTTAATACCGATGCTTGATAATACAAAGCCCACTCAGGTAAGCCAAAGCCTCCATTTTCCTTAGTATCTTGCAAAGTTTTTATCTTTTATCTTTTTTTCCTTGCCACATAAACTTCAAAACTAAAGAATTCAACTCTTGAAAAAAAATTCCCCCAAGTTTTATCGGAATTGTCTGAAACAGAAATAAAATCTTAGGCAATATATTCATTTTGACTGTAGCTATCCTTCCTAAAAGTGACAATTTTAAATTCTTCCATTTTTCCAAGTATAACTTTATTTGTTTCAATAACCTTATATAGTTATCTTCTTTTATTTTATTTTTATTGAAAAGTTTTATAAAATACAATTTTCCTTTAAAAAAAACCCCCTTCCCCCTCCCTCCTCCCCTCCCTACCTCCCCCCTATCTCCCCCCCTCCCCCTCCCCCTCCTCCCTCCCCTACCTCCCCCCCTCCACTTCCCCTCCTCCCCCCTCCCCCCCCCGACTTCCCAGAGCAAAATACAAGGTATATATCTAAAAGGCAATCATAAACAATCATATACTAACAATTATAAACTCTAAAATCCATCACTCTCTAGCTTGTATATAGTAAACCAATCCTTAATAATACTAAATATATATAAAAAACTAAAATAAAAAAAACTAGCATCATTCCCATCTATGTTCTTCCACAATTCACTATTACCTTAACATATTCTCATTTGCACATTAATAAATAGTTCTTACACAAATTAACCCACATTAACCCACAAAACTTTCTTCCTCTTCCTCTGTAGTAAGTTGTCCATTAATTCCAAATTAAAAAAAAAAATCTATTACCATACATAGCATCCCAAAACTTTTTCTTTTTTTAAAAAACACAACTACCACTTAACTATAAATATTTTGTGGAAGTTCCATAGATTTCTACTAGTCTTATTTTTTTTTCTTTTTTGAGCGTTTTAAGGCAGCACGCGTCACCCTCTGTTCTCTAAGATCATCCAAAAGAGTTGCAGCTTGAACTCCTCCTGTACCCTTCTCGTCTATCTGTGCATCTTCATCCTCTTGATGTTCTCCTTCTCCAGATCCCTCTGCAGCTTCCAGAAGTGTTGATAGGGTTACTTCCAAGACATTATTATAAAAATCATGCGCTTGCTTCACATTACTCAAACAGTATCTTTTGCCATCATACATGAAGCTCAACCCAACTGGGATCTCCCATCTGAACCTTATATCTCTTTGCTTGAGCTCTTGCACAAGAAATATAAAATCCTTCCTTCTCTTTAAAATCTTTGGAGGAATTTCTTTTAAAACCAAAACTTGTTGACCAGCAATCACAACTTTGGTATCGTAGGCAGCTTGTATAACTTCATCTCTAATTTCCCTTTTTACAAAATAAACCACCACATCTCTAGGCAACTTTCTCTGTTTAGCAATCCACGAATTCACACGGAACACTTTGTCCATACCTTGTTTTAATTCAGATGCTGGATGGTTCAATACTCCCTCAAAAGCCTCAGAAACCAGCTGCTTTAAATCTTCCTTAATATTCTCTTTTAGGCCTCTAATTCTCACAGCAAACTGCATCTGGTAAAATTGGGCCAAGCTCTGTTCACTGTCCATTTTGTCTTTTAAATCTTCAATTTCCAATACTTTTGCTTCTAATAAAGCATTCTTTTGAATCAAGTCTTGCACTTGATCATCCAGCACCTCCACACATTTAGCAACTTTTTGCACTGAGGACAAAATGTCTACCTTCATTTCTCTAAGTTTCTGTTCCATCCTTTCTTCCATTCTCTGCTCCAATTTCTCCAATTTCTCCTCCATCTGTAGAAATTTAACACCCATTGACTCCAAAATTAACTGGGTATGTTTTTCAAGATCCTTCGATGTCAATACATCAGGAGAATGCAACGCCTGCAGCAATGATTGTTGTTGCACCGGAGAATTTCCAGCACTCCGAAAAGTTCTAGGGGGAGGTTTCGCCGCCATCTTTTACTTACAATTGTGACGCACTTTCACTTTAAGTTTTAAGCAAAGTCCATCAAGCTTGAGAGTAAAATAAAATCTTCTTCATCTCTTCATCTTTCCCTCTTGTACTGCTCTGCCTGCTCTTTCCCTTTCATAGTCTCTCCTTCAAGCAGGGATGGTCGCAGACGCCTGGCTCTGCTCCATAAAGTCCGGAGCAGAGACGCTGGTCAGCTGGGAGCAGCCCAGGCTACGGGGGAGTTCAATCCTTCGGCCGCCCAAGCTCCAAGCTCAGGTGGCCCCGGCGAACTCAACCCCCACCTGGGGGCTCACCCCCTCCTCTTCTCCCGAGGAGGGGGCTTCAGATTCGCCCGAACAGCTGATCGGCGCTGTTTCGGGCGAAAAAACACCAGCTGAGCCGCGGGCAGCCCGGGAAGGCTCCCTCCGTCGCCGCGGAGCCACCGGAAGTCTATAGTTATCTTCTTTTAATGTTGAGCACTTAGCTGATAGATATATACCCAAATATTTTACCTTTTTCACTATCTGTACCTCTGTCACTTCTGACACTCGACTTTTTTGCTTATCCATAAAATTTTAACTATTATTTTAGTTTTTTCTTTATTAATTTTTAATCCCGCTACTTCACCATATTGTTCTAATTTCCCCCACAATTTTGGAATCATCTCCAAGGGATCTTCCAAAATAAATACCAAATCATCAGCAAATGCTTGTAATTTATATGTTTCACCCTTTATCTCCAAATCTCTAATTTCTGTATCTTGTCTTATATTTTGATTTAAAACTTCCAAAGTGAAAATGAATAACAGAGGGGATAGAGGGCATCCTTGCCTTGTGCCTTTCCTTATTTCAAAGCTCTCAGTACTATTCACAATCACTTTGGCTGTTTGTTTATTATTTATTGTTTTAACCATATTTATAAAATTCTTTCCAAAGTCCATTATTTGTAATTGATGAATCAAAAACTGCCATGAAATATTATCAAATGCCTTTTGAGCATCTAAAATATTAATGCCGTTTGTTTCCCTGGATGTAGTTCATAGTATTCCAATACATCTATTATCATTCTTAAGTTGTTTTTGATTTGTCTCTTTGGTAAAAAGCCATTTTGATCCAAGTGTATAAATTCAACCAAATATTTTTTCAGACTCTCCGCCATTATTGAAGTAAAAATTTTATAATCCACATTAAGCAATGAGATAGGTCTATAATTCTTGATCTGGGTCAAATCTGAGTCATCTTTTGGTATTAAGGTAATATTTGCTTCAATCCATATCATCGGCATTTTAGCTTCTAGTAGAAGTCCATTACAAACATATTTCAACGGGTCACTTAATATCTCTTGTAAACTTTTGTATAACTCTGCTGGAAGTCCATCTGGACCAGGAGTTTTTCCATTTTTTGTCTCTTTATAGCCTCTGTTATTTCCATCATTGTAACTCCTTCATCTAACATATTTTTAAATGTTTCTGAAATCTTCGGAAGATTACTATCTTTCAAGTATTTTACAGTTTTCTCTCTTGAAGTCTCCTTTTTATCATACAATTCCTTATAAAATTCTTTAACTATCTTTTTTATTTCTTCATTTTTATATTGTAAATAACCTTTCCCATCCAGTAAATTATGTATCATTTTTTTTCTTTCTGCTTTTTAAGTTTATAGGCTAACCATCTTCCTGGCTTGTTGGCATTTTCAAAAAAAGTTCTGCTTCGCTCTTTTTTATCTGTTCTGCCATTTTTTCTGAATCTAACAAATTTAATTTATGTTTTATCATATCCATATCTCTTGTTAAAGTCTTTTTTGTGGATTCCTTTGCAATTCTGATTCTAACTTTCCAAATTCTTTTTTAATAATATATATTGCTGTTTTCTCTGTTTATTTTTCCTTGCCATATACAATGTAGCTATACCTCTGAAATATGCTTTAGCTGTATCCCATAGATTTTGTATTGTAGTATCTTCTTTCTTATTTTCTTTAAAAAAGAGTTCCATTTCTTTTTTGTTAACTCTATAAATTCTTTTTCCTTTAATATGGAACAATTTAAAGTCCATCTTAGCCTTTTTTGTGTTCCTTTCCAAGTCATTTTCAAAGGATTATGATCTGCATTTTCAAGTCAACAGTCATCCAAATCATATCAATTCTTGACCAAGATTTCAGACTATTTGAGTAAAAAGTATATTGTAATTTTTGTGGATTCACTTCCCTCCAAATATCTTGGATTCCAATTTCCTCCGCCATATCAAAAAATGTCTTAGGTAATCTTCCTCTACCATTTTTCTTTGTTTTGTTACTTTTATAATCATTTTTTCCATCTGTTATTGCATTGAAATCTCCTAATAAACAAATATTTTGATACTCCATTTCTATTATTTTTCCATGTAAGTTTTTATAAAAATTTTCTTGATTGTTATTCGGTGCATAAATTGCCACTAATAATATTTGCTTTTGATGCAGATAGATTTCTACCATTAAGATCCTTCCTTCTTCATATGAATATACCATTTTCGAATTTATTGTCTCTCTAATATATAGAGCTACTCCTCTTTTTTTTGTGCTGATGCATAATAAAGTTTTCAAATTTTTGGATATTCCAATAATTTATAATGCTGTACTTTTATATGTGTTTCTTGCAAACAAATTATATCCAAATTCAATTTCTGTAATTTCCTAAAAATCTTATTTCTTTTAATTGGAGAGTTCAGTCCATTTACGTTTACTGAGAAAATTCCACTTTCTTTATCCATTTCCATTTACTTATATTTCGGTCTAACAGATCTAGTAGTTCTTTGTTCTCTGACAGGTCCTTCATCTTCCCCCTTTTGGGGGTCTTCTTCTTTCTGTTCATTTATTTGTGCAGTTGCTCCTTGAGTCTTCTTGTCAAAGCTCGTCCTGCAACAAGCAGGGTAGGTGCCGAACACAGGAACGAGAGACTTCTGCTGCAGTCTAGAAGCACTTTATTCTTCAGAGCAATAGCCGCAACGAGAAACAAAGCCAGCGTTGGCTGCTATCTGCACCCAACGCTGTTATATACACATCCGAAAACCCCACCCAAACTCCACCCAAACATGCCTCCGCCCTCCCATTCCCTATAACTTCTCCACCCCTCCCCTACAAGGCCTTTCGCCCGTCGCTCAGGCAGGTAAGGCCCTCCCAACGTGTCGCCACCACCGTGCCCTTTTCCCTCACCCACTCCCCGCTGCACCCACCCCCGAAGCCCCCTGTCACCCAGCCACCCGGACACCATAGGGGGGAGGGACCCATCCTCTATCGGCGTTGCCACACAGTCCCGCGCAGGCATGGCGTCGGAGTCCTCCCAGGCCGCAGAGACGTTGAGCCGGCTCAGGCCTCCACCGGGCAGGCTGCAGGCCGGGGTCCGTTGCTCACCCTTGCCGCCGACCGAGCACAGCAGCCGCGGCGCATTCCGAGGGAGCAGAGGCCGCAGCGCAGGTCCCGGAGCCGTCCGAGCCGGAGAGCCGCGCGCAGACGCGCCGCAGGGCGAGGCCGGCAGCCGCGGCGCGTCTGGGAGCACCGGAAGAGGCGACGCGGGCCCCGGAGCCGGCCGAGCCGGGGAGCCGCGCGTAGTCACGTCGCCAGGCGAGGGCTGCCGCTGCGGCGCATCCGGACGCGCCAGAAGAGAAGGCTCGGGTCCCGGAGCCTTCCTCGCCGGGGAGCCACGTGATGACGCGCCGCCGGGCGCTGGAAACAGCCGCGGCGCGTCCGGAGGCGAAGAGGGGAGCGTTGCGAGCCTCTGCACGCTCCGGACCATGCGGGAACCAGGTGGGGCCGGTGGGAGGGAAGCCGGGTGTGCCGGGGGGGTGGAGGGGCCCCCCTTCGTGTGTCGGGCTGCCGAGGCCCGACATGCTGCCCCCTCTACCAGGGGCCCACCTGGAATGCAAGAAGAGAGAGGTGAGCGATCCGTAACGTGAGCAACTGTCCCCCCCGAGGTCTCCCCCGGCTTCCCCGGATGTTTCCGGTGGAAAGCACGGAGAAGGCGTGGTGCACACACATCCTCTTCCCGTACCCAGGTGGCCTCCTCCATGGGGTACCCCTTCCAGAGCACCAAGTATTGCACCCGCCCCCTACGTTTCCGGGAGTCCAGGATCTCCTGTACCTCATAGTGACTGCCCTGTACAGGTCCCGGGCCACCCTCCCCTGCCGCCGCGGAGGCGGTCGTAGCAGGCTTCAGCAGGCTGCTGTGGAAAACGGGGTGTATCTTTCCAAGTAGAGGAGGTAGCCGGAGTCTGACGGTGACGGGATTGATTACCTGTATAACTCGGAAGGGTCCGAGGTATTTGGGTCCTAGCTTTCTACATGGCACCTGCAGCCGCAGGTATTTTGTAGAGAGGTAGACGAGATCACCTACTTTGGGAGGTGCTAACGGCCGTCTTTTCCTGTCCGCCTGCTCTTTGTATGATTCTGCTGCTCGCTCTAACGCCTTCTTAGCCACCCCCCACACCTCCTCCAACCGGTGCATCCACGCCCCAGGTGTGCAGGATGCTGGGGCCCCCTGATCGCACCCTGCGATAGGAACAAACTCGTAACCGGATACCACTTTAAAGGGGGAGAACCCAGTGCTGCTATGCACTGCGTTGTTGTAGGCAACTTCCGCGAAGGATAACAAGTCCACCCATTCGGACTGTTGGTATGACACATAACAACGCAGGTATCGCTCCACTGCCGCGTTTGCACGTTCCGCGGCTCCATTCGTGCTTGGGTGGTACGCCGAGCTCAGACCCTGTGTTGCTCCAATATAACGTACGAACTCCCTCCAGAACCGAGCCGTGAACTGGACCCCACGGTCGGAGATGATACGCCGTGGCACCCCGTGGAGACGATAGATATGTTGGACGAACAACCAGGCCAACCGACGGGCCGAGGGCAATCCCTTACAGGGGATGAAGTGGGCTTGTTTCGAGAACAAGTCTACTACTGTCCACAACACGTTATATCCCCTGCTTTCCGGTAGCTCAACCACAAAGTCCATTGCAATGTCCTGCCAAGGTCTTACGGGATCTGCCACCTGTTGCAGGAGGCCTGCCGGTTTCTTGGTAGAGGGCTTAGTGGTCGCGCAAATGCGGCACTTCTGCACATAGCTTTCAATGTCCCGTCTCATGGTTGGCCACCAGAACTGGCGGCGGGCCAGATGCAGGGTTTTCACGAACCCGTAATGACCTGCCTGCCTAGCCCCCTCCAGAAGGTGTCTCCAGGTCCCCAGGGCCCAGCGGACCGCAAAGGCCTCTTTCTCCCAGATAGCCCAAGCCCTCTCCGCGGTCGTTAGCTTCTTGGAGGCGTACGCGCAGGGCCGCAATCCTCCCTTCGCATGCCGTTGCAGAAGAACAGCTCCAACAGCCACGTCGCTTGCATCAGCCTGTACTACGTAGGGCAGGTCAGGGTTCGGGTGTTGCAGAACGGGCTCCCTGGCAAACTGCGCCTTGAGCGCCTCAAAAGCCCGCTGGCATGTAGTGGTCCATGCAAGCTTCTGCCCTGGCCGCGGCGACGTTGCCACCGCCACCCGGAACCAGTCCTGAAGCCGTGCAGGTACCCCCCGCACCACACATGCCCGCCGGAGAGCTCCATCAAGACCGGCCCGGAAGTGGTGCACCAGCAAGCGCGCAGGGCCACGAGCGTAACCTGCCCGCAACCCTGCGGAACTCAAGCACGTACTCCTCTGCCGGCCGTCCTCGCTGCCTGATGGCCAACACTTCGGCTTCCGCGCGATGTAAGCGGGATACATCCTCGAAGCGGACGCGTAGGGCTTCCAAAAACAGCCCCATGTCCCCGAGCTCACGGGCGTGGTCACTGTAGAGGTCCGCTGCCCAGGTCGCAGCCTCACCCTGAAGGCACGCGGTGACCGCCACCACCATCGCCCACTGTGATGAATAGGTATGGGCGTACCCGTCCAGATGGTTAATCACCTGCCCTAGGAACATGGCCAGGCGGTCGGGATGCCCATCATAGGTTGTAGTGAGCGGTGGGGGTCCCCCTTCGTGTGTATGGCATGTTTGGGTGGAGTTTGGGTGGGGTTTTCGGATGTGTATATAACAGCGTTGGGTGCAGATAGCAGCCAACGCTGGCTTTCTGTCAGAGCTCGTCCTGCAACAAGCAGGGTAGGTGCCGAACACAGGAACGAGAGACTTCTGCTGCAGTCTAGAAGCACTTTATTCTTCAGAGCAATAGCCGCGACGAGAAACAAAGCCAGCGTTGGCTGCTATCTGCACCCAACGCTGTTATATACACATCCGAAAACCCCACCCAAACTCCACCCAAACATGCCTCCGCCCTCCCATTCCCTATAACTTCTCCACCCCTCCCCTACAAGGCCTTTCGCCCGTCGCTCAGGCAGGTAAGGCCCTCCCAACGTGTCGCCACCACCGTGCCCTTTTCCCTCACCCACTCCCCGCTGCACCCACCCCCGAAGCCCCCTGTCACCCAGCCACCCGGACACCATAGGGGGGAGGGACCCATCCTCTATCGGCGTTGCCACACAGTCCCGCGCAGGCATGGCGTCGGAGTCCTCCCAGGCCGCAGAGACGTTGAGCCGGCTCAGGCCTCCACCGGGCAGGCTGCAGGCCGGGGTCCGTTGCTCACCCTTGCCGCCGACCGAGCACAGCAGCCGCGGCGCATTCCGAGGGAGCAGAGGCCGCAGCGCAGGTCCCGGAGCCGTCCGAGCCGGAGAGCCGCGCGCAGACGCGCCGCAGGGCGAGGCCGGCAGCCGCGGCGCGTCTGGGAGCACCGGAAGAGGCGACGCGGGCCCCGGAGCCGGCCGAGCCGGGGAGCCGCGCGTAGTCACGTCGCCAGGCGAGGGCTGCCGCTGCGGCGCATCCGGACGCGCCAGAAGAGAAGGCTCGGGTCCCGGAGCCTTCCTCGCCGGGGAGCCACGTGATGACGCGCCGCCGGGCGCTGGAAACAGCCGCGGCGCGTCCGGAGGCGAAGAGGGGAGCGTTGCGAGCCTCTGCACGCTCCGGACCATGCGGGAACCAGGTGGGGCCGGTGGGAGGGAAGCCGGGTGTGCCGGGGGGGTGGAGGGGCCCCCCTTCGTGTGTCGGGCTGCCGAGGCCCGACACTTCTCTTTTGTTGGTTTCTACTCTTTACTCTCCCCTTGACCTCTTTTTGCTCCTTAATCCAAGATTGACCTATTCTTCTCTTCAAAGTCTTCTGCTTTCCAAATCAAATCAAGTCTATATCTTGTATTGTTTCAATTTATTAAAATGCCTTCTGGCATCAGCCATCTAAAGTTTATGCCATTAGCCATCAACTTAGTAGTCAAAAAATGGTACTGTGTTTGTGAATCTCTGACTCTCTTGGGTATCTGTTTTAAAAACCACAATTTCTTTATTTTTATATTGTATTGGTTCATCTCTTACTTTCCGTAATATTTCATCTCTTGTTGACTTCCTTGTAAACCATACATGTACTTCTCTTGGTAACTTATTTCTTCTTGCATAGCTTGAATTGAAGCGAAATATCCCATCTAATTTGAGTTGGATTCCCCCTCGATCCACTTTCAGAGCCTCCTCCAGGATGTCAATAATCACCTCTTCTATGTTTTCCTCTCTATCTTCAGGAATATTTTGGAACCTTAAATATTGTTCCGCGTTTGCCATCTCTAAAATCTTAATTTCGTTATCTAATTTTTCATTTTCTCTTAATATCATTTCTATCTTTTTGTCATTATCATCTGCTTTTTCTTCAATCTTGTGTATCTTCTGTTGATTTTTTATTATCATTTGATTTTGAGTTTCAAATTTTCCCTTTATATCCACAATTTCTTCATTTAACTTCTCCAATGTTGCTTGTGTACTTCTATGATTCTCTTGCATCTCTAAATGGTTCCGTTCTAAAGTATCTTGATTCTTTAACATAAGATCCTGAAGAAATTTTAAAGAAGTCTGTGTTTCACTTTGAACTGTATTTATCTTTTCTCTTTGCAACATAGCTTCAATATATCCCTGTGTTGTAGGACTGGATTGTCCTACTGAGGGAGCAGAAGCAGTTTTTTTCATAAGTCTGGTAATATTCGATGAAGTCATTTTGAAGTTTACAGTCATATAGCCAAAACAACGTCTGTTTAAATTTGGTCAAATTCAATAAAAGTAACTTTAAGTTCTAGTCTCATAACAAAGTAGCCTTATCACCTGCAGCTGTTTTCTCAAGGTTAAATTTCAGTCAACAAAGAATATTGCAAAAAGTTCGTTCTTTTTTTTCACCACTAGATGTCCTCCTTGGCTTATTTATCAACGTCCAGTATTTTTAATAAAGAGTCTCTTTCCCCTGTGTAATTACTCGCCGCTTGTAAATCTTCTGGGGTTTCTTTACATTCCAGCTCTTTCCAATCAGGGGATCAACATTTATAGTCCTCTAAGAGAAGAAAAGTAAACATCTTGCTCACCCAGCTTCAGTACGCAGTTGAAATTCTGCTGCTTTATAATCCTTTGCTCCCTGCCGGAAATGCCTATGGCCAAAGATTTAAAACAGCCTTTCCCTTCGTTTCATTTTCCAGAGGGTCCTACAGTTCGCTCTGATCGGGGGAGCCCTGATTTGAGCTCCTGAAGTATTCCTCCTCCTTCATTGCCCCTCCAGGGCAACTTTCTGACCCTTTAAGGGTCGGTAGACAAAGAAAAACCAAGCTGGAAAGCCGAGCACTGACTTTCCCGACTTGTCCCGACGGCTGCCAAACAGGAAGTCATAATTCTCACACTTTTTTTAACATACTATATTTACATAAATGAGTCCCATATTGTATTATACTTGTCCATATAAAGTCTGTGTCCATAGGCAATCTGCTCATAAGTAGCAAGCACAATCAGGTCTTCAGTCCACTGAGTAGATGGGCATTAATGATCTGGGCTGTTTGTTGCTGCCAGTATTACCCAATACATCTGAATGGTAATTTGGGATCCCTGTCAAATAAAACATTGCATAATAGTCCAGAGAGCTAATTCTAAATTCCAGAATTGTGCCACCAGTCTTTACTATGATCTTATTAGACACCCAATTTTAATTATATAAATCTATACTTGCCAATTTATATTTTTCATTTATGATACTTTAAGCAGAAGAAATTATATCTTTATATGCACTGTATTTGCTAGGACTCATTCCAGCTCTGACAGCATGAAAAACATTATTTCTGAATGTAAAATTATTGTTGTTCATTGTTTCTGAATCTGTCTTTTAATTGGGTTTAGATTAGTGTGCCAGAATTCAACTAGTCAAGATAATACATTTCCTACATTCTGTGTTACTTCAAAAAGCGACCAGTGCTTGCAAACTTCTTCCAAAGTGGCAAAGTTCATCTGATCTCCATAAACATATTTTTTTTTACAGTTTTGCAGTTGCTGAATAATCCTTCCTTTCACAAGTATGCTTTCACCGCTCCCTTAGTTCTACTGTAAAATGTCCTTGGTTCTCAGGCACTATGACACTTCTTTGGCAGAGGCATGTTTAGTAGGTCTGACATTATAAATCTGAGCAAGGGCTCAGTCAACAAAGCTAGCCAAAGGTATCCCCTAATATATGGGGACTGTTTTGGCTTTTTTCCCCTAGCAGTTTTGCTCTCTGTTTCTTCTCAAGTGGGAGGCGTATTCATCCTCATTCCACTGAAGTTTATTTACATTAAGGCTGAATTTAAAATTGACCTGGTGTGCTGCTTCACCTTCTTTGGCATATGCAAAATACTGCACACTATCTAAACAGCAGATAAAGAATTCAAATGACTCCATCATTTTTGAAGCAGTTCCTTCCATTCCAGTTTGGTGCACATATGCAGTATCATACTCTCATTAGCACTTCCATGAAAAACTGTAATTGTTTAACCCTTTAAATTGCAATAATTTTAACATGGCCAGATAAATCCCGTAATCTAATCATATTGCAGAATGATACTTAATTTCTTTACAAATGAAATAAATGTAAACGAAATAAAATAGTAATGAATGTTTCGAAATAAAATAACATCCCAAGCTATCTGCAATAATCTCAGATAAATTTAAAGACCATAGATCTAAATCTATGTATATTTATCTGTTTTGTTGCATCAGTTCTCTAATTCCACCATTCACTGACTAATTTTTGGAGGACAGAGAGGTGAATAATAATACAAATATTCCTGTCCCATATTGGATCATTGTTATGAATTTGATTATGCAACAGGTTTAATGGGAAGGTATTATAATTTATGGATAAATCAGAGGACATTTATGTTTGCTTACATAAATTGTATATAATTGTGGAATATGTGTGTGTGTGTAAAAACACATTTGGTATACATATATAAATCCATCCATCTAACTACATTCAAATAGTTGAACTAGTGTATTATAATTGACTTGTAACATTCTGGATGACCACTAGATGGTAGCAAAGCAATACAAAAAGTCCTTTGTTATCCCTATGTAGTTATCTAGATTCTTGTATCCAGATGTGTGCAGTTATCAAATAGTCACATAACATTATTATGATCTGACAGAAAGCAGAATCTGATGCTTGAACAGAAATAGAGCATGGATAGGGCAGGGGAAAAAGAGTACTTTCATCTTATTTATTTATTATATTTGTATAGCCACCCATCTTACAAAATGTGACTCTGGGTTACATCTCACAATCAAACAACAAATATAAAAACAAGCAATATCATAAAAACAAATATATACCACCTGTGTATCAATAGTTATAGTAGAATATTTGAATGTTTACCTTAATTTAGAAATGCAGAGCAGCAAAAGCACTTTCCTTGAAAATGTAAAACACATAATGGAATTATGAGTATTTCAAGAAGAATTACTTAGAAAACTGGAGTAAAATACCACCAAAAAGTCATTTTCTAATTTCTTTCAGTGCATATTAAAAAGCTTTCCATATATAGCACAATACACATTTGCAAATCTCAGTTGTTAACAAAAGTATTTCCTGAACATGATGGAGAGGATGCAGAGTAAGGAGTATCAACTACCACTAATGATAAAAGATAAATTTCAGGAAATATATCTTTAAATAAGCAGAAGAAATTATGCAAACATAAATAGCTAGATCCTTCAATTATTAAATTTGTATTTATTGTTAAATGCATATGCAAAGCACAAACTTTTAGCAATATATTTTATGGTTGCAGCTTATCAAGGAATTGCTAATTTTGGAAAGACCCAATTGGATCTGATATACAAGATTGGTATTTGACGGTATACAATAATGGAAAGCCAATCTGTATTAGAATGAAAAGCATGTATAATTGCATCACTGACCTATATTGCATCACTGAGCTATATTTATGGATTTTTTTAATGATCAATGTTCACAAAGGAACATGAAAATATAATTATCTCTTTGTTACTTTGTTTTATTTAATTATATTAAATAGTTATAGGATATGCTTGAAGACAGTTTTGAAATAATAAGCATAACTGAATTAAATGTTTAAGCTGAATGGAGCCATTTCTCATCCTATCTTCTTGTTCTTGGTGTTTGTTACTACAACGTTAATTTTGAAGAAAGCTCAGTTTTAAAAACATCTTTTTAAGAACAATAAAAGTAGTATCTCATTAAAGTAAAAAAAAAACTCATAAAATATGTTTGTTGGAAAACATCTTAAATATTTATTTCAATCTCTTGCCTGTAGCAAATTCTCTCAAAATAGTTTGTTTCAAAAAGTTTTACCATTAGGGTAATTTTCCTGACGTTCAACCAAAATTAACTTTTTTGTTACTTAAACCATTCTTTCTTTGTCTTCTGGGACAATTCTGAACAAGTTTGCTCCATTTGTCCCTATGATAGATCTTCTGGCATTTCCACTTTGCCATACCAAATGTACTCAACATCTCAATCATTCTTCCTAAGATTTTTTTCCTTCCAGCCCATTTATCTTATGGTTACTTTCCCCAGACATGCTCTTATTATCAATGTCTTTCTTAAAATATAGTAAGAACTGTTTGTAATGTTCTAGATATGGTTGTTCAACACAGAAGAGTGGTTATTTCTCTTGATCTTGATATTACCCTTTTGCTGATGTAGTCTGGGAGTATACTGGTTGTTTTTTGCACTATTGCTTTGGACTATTAGTGGCTTATGATCCACCAAAACAGTCAGAATGGAGATTGAAAGAGAGGGGGAGGGGATTAGAACACTGTATTATCTATCAATCACTGGCTAACCTCTTTACTGCTAGTTCTCTAAATATGAGTCACTGGACAGCACAAGTATGCAAATATAGTACTCGGATATTGTTTCCTGAAAGATTAAGTTGGCTCCTGTGAGAATTAAGGTGGTAAATGTGGACTTCTGGTTTTGTGCTGTAGCACATGGCTGTGAAATAGCAGAGCTCCGCTCCCCACGGCCAGTTTCGCCCTGCCAGGGGGACCCTAAATGGGTCTGAAGTTGCCATGAAGAGGTGACCATGAAAGAAGGGTGCTCCATTGATCACAAAATGATGGGGGAAGCCCTCTGACCCAACAGGAGAAAGGGTAGCTGTACATCAGCATCTAGCTGTACATCAGTGTCTAGCCCAAGCTATATGCAGTCGAAGTCCAAGAGCATGAACCAGAACATCAGTGAACAGCATGCTTGGAACTGGTGATAGCATTGATGTTCTCCCTTCTATCTTTTAACTGAATCCTTGGGAAAGACCCCCAAAGCAAGAAAACCTCCAAAAATGAAGAGAGGGGACTATATCCCCACTCCCTCATTGACGGAAGCAGCGAATTAATACTTAGGAGGAAAGAAATATATTGAAATTAAATTTAAAATACTACAGTCTGGACAAATCTAGAAGCTAAAAAAACTGTTAATACTATACCCTAAAAAGTTTTGATGAAATTATAAAAAATATATAACAATAATAACTTTTTGTCTGGAAAAACTGGAAAATAAATACCTACTGACACCTAGTGGAGACTCAAAGTACAGAACACTAACAATAATGACTCAGAAATTGGCAGGATGCCCAGAAACAAAGAATAATTTGTTAACTTGAATTTTAAATAACTTTTAAGAAACCAGCTGGGAACAGAAAGAGCGGGGCCAACTATAAGATTAAAAAGTGTCTGGGGAAAAAACCTGGTCTATTGTCTAAATGTAAGAATTGTTTATAGAATAAGAAAAACTTTGGCTTTTGGGTAATCTTTTAGAGGAGGATTTACAGGAAGGACTTAAGGTGGCTAAACATATTGGATTGCAACTTTGACTGATTAATAATTGACCCCTGAATAAAAAACTGTTACAAAAATATTGCCTGTACTACTAATTATAGAGACTAAAATATTGATGAAAGACTATTTGAAGGGGGGAGACAATATGGATATTGTATAACTATCAAAAAATGACATACCACCACATTCAATATTTACCCCTGAAGGATTTAGCCTGGAACATCAAAGACCTCCAGAACCAATATTTCAAGGCAAGATAAATACTTTTCAAGAGGAAATGTATGCAATGCTATGACAGATGCAAATGACAATAGGTTTAAACCACGAGGAAATCAAAACTAACTTTGACAACATAAGCACATTTCTAGCCTAAATCTACAATCAAAAAACACCTAGAAAATGATGGCGAAGGAACAAACAAATCAGATAACAGAACACAAATTAAAAGAACATGATCAAATCAATAAAGCTACAAATGAAAAGAACAACAATTTAATACAAACAGGAAAAAATCTACAAGACTTTGATATAACAACAAAAATGGAATGGACTATAGAATTCCCAGGAGAATCATCAGAGTTTGGGAGACAGAAAGTATATATTTTACCTATTTTATCTTCTTTATTCCCAACAATACTTACAAAAACACAGGAACCGCTGGGCAAGTAGAATATATCAACTTGGAAAGCTACTTGACAAAAGAAGAAGGCTAGAGACAGATTTAAGACTGACTCGCCCTACCAGTTGCAGTATTACATGAGCAAACACTTGTTTGAATATGGTTAAAATAATAGAGAACTTTGAACATAAAGGGGCCCTATAACAAGAGGGATAAGAGATTTAGGTAGTATAGTATGTTTTACAATATATAAAATGTAAAAATATTGGAATGATGTAACTTTTATAAACATAAGTGAAATATAAGTTGATCAGAAAGAATGTTATACATAGATGCTATAAGTTAGATAAAGTACAGTATTTTTATAACACATGAAATATGAAAATATTGGGATGGGGTACTGAAATGGAAAAAAATGGATATTTAGATGACTAGCATTGAGAAAATCATGACTGATAAGAATGGATTGAATATAAAGGGGAAATTAAGTTTAAACAAAAACCATGAAAATAGAATGCATGGTGAACTAATGAGATGATTTTTATAAGAATAATATAAGCTGATAAAAAGTTATACATAGATATTATCATTATCTGTACAAATATGAAAAAATGTCTATATTTAATCATTTATACATGGACCATAAGAAAGGCTGAGCGCCAAAGAATTGAGGCCTTTGAACTATGGTGCTGGAGAAGACTCCTGCGAGTCCCTTGGACTGCAAGGCGATCAAACCGGTCAGTCCTAGAGGAGATCAATCCTGACTGCTCTTTAGAAGGCCAGATCCTGAAGCTAAAACTCAAATACTTTGGCCACCTAATGAGAAGGAAGGACTCACTGGAGAAGAGCCTAATGCTGGGAAAGATCGAGGGCAATAGAAGAAGGGGACGACAGAGAATGAGGTGGCTGGATGGAGCCACTGAAGCAGTAGGCGTGAGCTTAAATGGACTCCAGAAGATGGTAGAAGACAGGAAGGCCTGGAGGAATGTTGTCCATAGGGTCGCAATGGGTCGGACACGACTTCGCAGCTAACAACAACAACAAAATTGAAAATATTAAGAGTTATATTTGTTTAAGGTTGAAGAAGGAGAATACAATTGGAAGAATGGAAGATCAAAGCAATATAATATTAATTAATATACTAATTATCGAATTATCAAGATCAATAATTATTGACTGTTAATTAATTATTATTTTTTCCCGAATATATAAATCAAGACAACGTGCTGTACACCAGGCACTGGAGATTGTTATTGTAAAAAACCAATAATATATGTGTGTGCGTGTATGTGCATGTGTGTGTGTATGTGTGTGTGTGTGTGTGTGTGTGTGTGTGTGTGTGTGTGTATAATAAAAGGTGGTAAATGTGGTAGACCTTTGGTTTCACATTTGGATGAAATATTTATTTTATTTATTTTATTGCATTTATATACCGCCCTTTCCCTGAGGACTCAGGGCGGTTTACAGGGAGTTAAAAATCAACCATACAAAAGTTAAAACCCAATTTAAAAAATATTAAATCAACCCTGTACTATTAAAAACCCCAATTAAAATGAATTTCTCCTCAGCCTGGGCCCGAGAGCTCAAAGAGCCAGGTCTTCAGGCCCCAGCGGAATGATCGGAGGTCGGGAGCAGTCCTCAGCTCCACCGGCAGCTGGTTCCAGAGGGCAGGCGCTCCCACTGAGAAGGCCCTATCCCTGGGTGTCACCCGCCGGCAATCTCTATGTTAGGGATAGCTGAGGATTTTCAGATTCACAAGCTAACTGTTTGTCTCCCATATACCCTTAGGTTGCACCAGAAAGAATCATAGCTTAGTAGTTGCTGTAATTAATTGGATAGTGTAATTTTTTCTTTCTTTCATTGGATAACAAGAAAGATAGGAAGTTGAGCTGGATGGAAAACTCTACCATCTTCATTATAGATTTCTATTAATACACATAGATGTTAAGGTTTCTTTGTCTCTGAACTTTAAAGGAGGCTTTTAAAATGGCAAACAGATTTTTTAATGGAAGATTGTTGTAAAGTTAATATTCCTTCTCTGGCAGGACATAAAACTTCAGGTTTCTTTCCTTCACTGAGATTCTAACAACAACCTTATACTTTAAGTTACCATATTCCATGGTGTGGCTTGTAAAATTAGGGCACTTATTGTTCAGTCTTAGTTAATTATGGAGGAGGAAATATTTGATGCTTTTAATGCAGATGTTATATGAATATTACATTTGTATTCAATCAATTTGTCATTGTTCAGACTTTGTTTTCTTATGTTGCTCATGGCCCATAATAAATGACTGAACTAAAATTAGTACATCCTATGTTTCATTCCTAAAACAGTAATTTATGGAGAAATAGTTTGTTCACAGGAAAGAGCATGAAACTCTTACGCGGACAAAGAGTAGCTTAAAAAAAAACTTTGGCAATCTGCTTATGTCTTGGATGAGTGGTAGAAACAGCTAACATTATTGTGGCTTTAGAAGACAATCGACAGACTCTAGAATGGCTCTGGGATGTACCAAGACTTCCTGCTGTTGTGCAGCCTATTTCATGGACTGTATATATTAGTGCCAGTGAGCTGATAGATGACTTGCAAAGCTATATAAATATTTCTTAACTTTTTGTGCATTAGATTAAACATGATTGGTGGAGAGAGGGCTTTTTGTATTAAGCTGTAACACTTCATAAGAGGAGTTAAAAAACACCCTCTTAAAGACTAAATAAAAAGTTTCACATAATTGAATGTGAATGTGAACTATTAACTCCATTGGCTCTTGAGGACTATATTTTCATATCATCACTGAAAATAATAAAGAATAAATTAGCTTTGTTGAGTTAGCTTCCTAAAATTATCAGTAACAAAGGGAAATTACACAAAAGTAATGCTGGAGGGAGTCCAGCCTAATAATTTTAAGTGGGGAAAAAATGCAAAGATACTATTTCTGTAGAATCATGAGAACACGTATTCATTAGCAATGTACTCCCAGGGATTGGTCTGTGGGAAAAGTTGTAACAAATCATCTCCCACCATTGTACTGCCAAACAGAAAAAAGAGCAAATAAACAAAAGTCTTCCTTTCCTTTTATAGAAAATTTCAGCTCAATCTAAGGGTGCTGTTCTTTTAATCGTCCAAGCAGTACAAGGTCTTTGTAGACCATTACCTGTATGTTTCATAGCCTATTGAGTATAAAACGTCTGTAATCAAACTTTGTTTTTAACAGTTTTTTCCCCCTCTGAGGTTGATGTCTGCAGAAGCAAAATATTGTGTCAATTGGTTTTAAAATAATATCAAGGTTTTAATAATACCAGTTTTAAAATGTAGTTATTATAAAATGTAGACATAAACATATAAATAATATAACTCTCATGTGTTACAGTAACGGTAAATGTAAAGGTTCCCCTGCACATGCGTGTTAGTCATTTCCAACTCTAGGGGCCAGTGCTCATCTCTGTTTCAAAGCTGAAGAGCCAGCAGACGTCTCCGTGGTCATGTGGCCGGCATGACTAGATACCAAAGACACACGGAATGCTGTTACCTTCCCACTGTAGTGGTCCCTATTTTTCTACTCGCATTTTTATGTGCTTTCAAACTGCTAGGTTGGCAGAAGCTGGGACGAGTAACAGGTGCTCGCTCTGTTACGCGGCACTCAGGATTTGACCCGCCAAACTGCCAACCTTCTGATCGACAAGCTCAGCGTCCTAACCCACTGAGCCACCCATGTGTTATAGATACTGGTAAAGGTAAAGGTTTCTCCTGTCCAGTCATGTCTGACTCTAGGGGGCAGTGCTCATCACCATTTTTTTAGCTGAGGGATCCAGTGTTGTCTGAAGAGATTTCCACGGTCATGTGGCCAGCATGACTTTACACCGAGGCGCATGGAACACTGTTAGCTTCCCACTGAAGGAGTACTTACTTATCTACTCACATTTGCATGCTTTCGAACTGCTAGATGGGCAGGAGCAGGGGCAGCACTTATGATAATTAGTTTAAAACATTAACACTTTAATGTCTATGTATCTAAAGTGTTTAAAGTATTTTATATTTATGCAATGCTTTTCCAGATGTGGTCTACTTAGAAATGAATCATATTATCAAAAGGGCTTTCTTCCTGTTTGAAGGAAGGGATGTTCTGGATGGAACTGCTAAGAAATAGGAAGTTATTTATCAGGAATAGCAGCTGTTCCATCAAAAGTGATTCTGGTGGTTTTAGCTTATTTGACACTTGACAAAACATTAACTTGGAATATTGCTGGAAGACAGATAAGGTGCTATTGAATGATATCTGTTTTTAGATTGCCCAATATTCCAAGGAAATCATAAATGTCTGAAAGGGGGGGTAACCATGGTCATTATCTTGGATAATAGGTAGATCATTGTCTCTTTGCCCAGTCAGTGACTTCAAAATCCTATATTTCCTATTGTATCAGTCCCTAACCTATCAACTAGCTTCATTCACTAGATGAATAGCAACTTACTTTAATTTATCAATAGAAATGTGCATAAAAAACATCCTATTCATTTATTTGTTTAGCTTCACTAAAATATACAGTAATAGCTCATCTAGCAGCTAGGTAACATTCCCTTAAGTTTGTGGGGGTTTTTTTACCGGTAAGCCATACACAGCAAAGTCTTTTCCAAGTGATTTGTGTGGCAAGGACAAAATGATATGTTATGACAAAGATAACAATATCTCATGTTCTTCGTATGTATCATATTTAATATTTACATTATTATTTGTAAAATGATTTTCTTTACCAAAAATCTATGCATTTTACACATTTCAGAAAACAGGAATCTAAAAATAAATGGCTTTTATCCATCCTAATCAAGAGGGAGTGTATTTTAAAAGATTTGCTTACTTAGGGATCCACAAAACCTTTCAATATTGATATAGTGGTCTGTATAAAAAGAATGGTTGGAAAGGGATGCTGTAAACCTAGAGATCAAATAATATAAAACACAATGGAAATATCAACAAAACAGTTGAAAGGGGATTATAAATGAATAAAGGGTAACCAATTAAAATAGAAGTACACCTGTCAGGAACTGCCCAAACAGGTTGGATATGGATATCTAGCTGGATTCTATGACTGACCTATCTTTTGATGTTTCACTGTTAGAAAATATAATCAAGAGCGGAAGGTATATAAATGCAACCAGATCCTCTGTCAATAGAATCGATTTTGTTTCCTGTTATACAGGTGGTCTTAGCACTCTTGTGAAATAAATTAATTATAATTGTCCCTTTTGATTGTGCATGGTTGAATTTCAGTTAAGTTTAATTGTACCTCTTTATCATTTAGTAGAATACTAGTTTCGCAAGTAGAAACTAGAATATGGATAGCTATGTTTCAAAATTGGAATGTGCTTATACAAATTGGAATCCCAGAACATCTCATCGTTTTTTATGCAAAATCTGAACACAGGTTTAGATGCCAGATCTTGGACAGAATATGCAGGACCAAGGAGTGAGATAACATTATAAATCTCTGCCTTATTTAGGCAATGCGGGTCGAATCCCGAGTGCCGCGTAACAGAGTGAGCGCCTGTTACTCGTCCCAGCTTCTGCCAACCTAGCAGTTCGAAAGCACGTAAAAATGCAAGTAGAAAAATAGGGACCACTACGGTGGGAAGGTAACAGCGTTCCGTGAGCCTTTGGCATCTAGTCATGCCCGCCACATGACCACGGAGACGTCCTCGGACAAGCGCTGGCTCTTCGGCTTTGAAACGGAGATGAGCACTGGCCCCTAGAGTCGGAAACGACTAGCACGCATGTGCGGGGGAACCTTTACCTTTACTTTATGCAGAATAAGTGACATAAAAACATGAGAATGATTTAAAACTGGTTTATTGTTGAAATTTCAATAATGTGCACAATGCTGATGACGTTATTTTGACAGCTAAAATGCAAATGTTCTATAACCCCAATAATGAAAGTCAAGCAGAACAGTGAAGAAAAATAGATCTAAGATTAAATCAAAAGGAGACTAAACTAATGGCGATAGGTACACAACCAGACTTAATTGACATTGAATATAATTGAAGTACTAGACAGCCTTTGCTGCATGATCAGCTGTCAACACCAAAGCAACTCCACAGAGTAGCATTTGGTAGAATAGTAATGAAGGCTTGAAAAAGGTAGATCCTGGGATGTGTCATGTCTGTAAAGATAAGAATTGTTCAATAAAGATTTCCCCTGGTGCTTTATAGAAAAAATCCCCTTGACTTTGAAGAAATAAGATAGAAACAATATTGATGATTTTGAATTTTGATGTTGGAGAAGATTCCTGAGGATACCATAGTAGCTAATGAAACAAATACTCGATCATGAAATGAATTTTCACATGGCTAGGCTGAAGTTATCATACTTTGAACATAGTATGTGAAGACCTCATTCTACAGAGGACTCTGAAATGTTGGAAAATGGGAAGGAATAGCAAGATGGATACATTCAGTTACAGTGACATTGAGTGCAGTGTTGGAAGAACTGAAGCCAGATTGAAGAAAAATCTAGCTATGTAGTCAGTCAGAACTGACACTGACTTGATGAAATGTAATCTATCAATTACTGTTTAAATACTGGTTAAAGCTCGTGGTAAGAAATCCTCTCTTCCAATGTTCACTGGAAAAATGTCTTGAGTGAATGAGCTGGGTTTCCTCTTTTCTGCATCCTGGGTGCACGCAGACAGATGCAATCTTTGTAGACTCCCTCTCCCATACACCTTCTTCAGCTCTTCACTTGCTTCAGACAGTGTCATTTCCCCTGGTGTTCTGCTTTTAACACCTGAAGGTCAACAGGCATCCAGTCACCAAAGCAGTATTTTCCAATGGAGCCTTGCTGTCTGCTCTAGTAAATGCAGGTTCTGATCAGAAGACTGTGTGCTCAAACCATGACATGGTGAGGTTTTTGAGAGCCAGTTTGATGTTTAAGATGTTTTTTTTAAAAGACAAAGAAGAAATTGGCTCGGGTCCCCAGCTCGGAGGAACAGACACACCTCAGGAAATGAAGAACAAAGACAGAAGCTCGAAAATAAGGCTTTTAATTGGTCAGAAGCAACACAACATGCAGTTCTGGGACAGCCAACAAATTGATTCAATTAGTACAAGGAATTTTTACACAATTTACAACATTTGATCTCTGGCAGGCCCGAGATAGGGGTTATTCCTCTGTCCTGGTCCTATTAGATCTCTCAGCGGCTTTTGATACCATCGACCAGGGTATCTTGCTGCGTCGTCTTGAGGAGTTGGGAGTGGGAGGCACCGTTCTGCGATGGTTCTCCTCCTACCTCTCGGGCCATTTGCAGACGGTGTTGGCAGGGGGGCAGAGGTCAACCCCTAGGCCCCTTAGTTGTGGGGTTTCTCAGGGGTCGGTGCTCTCGCCCCTCCTGTTCAACATCTATATGAAGCCACTGGGAGAGATCATCCATGGCTTCGGGGTGAAGTATCATCAATATGCTGATGATACCCAGCTTTTCATCTCCACCCCAAACCAACCCAGTGATGCCCTCAATGTGATGTCCTGTTGCCTGGAAGCGGTACAGATTTGGATGGGAAAGAACAGGCTCCGGCTCAACCCGGCCAAGACTGAGTGGCTTTACGTACCGACATCTCGTTTAGTCCAAGAGGTTCCATCTTTGATTATAGGAGGAGAGATGTTACCTCCCGTTGATAGAGCACGCAATCTGGGCATCCTCCTAGATTCACGACTCAGTTTTGAAGATCATATTGGAGTCGTGGCTAGGGGGGCATTTGCCCAGATTCGCCTGGTACACCAGTTGCGCCCCTTTCTGGACCGAGATGCCCTACGTACAGTCACCCACACACTCGTTACCTCCCATATAGACTACTGCAATGCTCTCTACATGGGGCTGCCCTTGAAGACCACCCGGAGGCTTCAGCTGGTGCAGAGTGCGGCTGCACGGGTAGTGATGGGAGCACCCCGATACTCCCATATTACACCCCTCCTGCGTGAGCTGCATTGATTACCAGTTGCCCTCCGGGTGAGATTTAAGGTGCTGGTACTTACCTTTAAAGCCCTACATGGCTTAGGCCTGGGATACTTGCAGGTCCATCTGCTGCCGGGAACGAATTCCCATCGCCCAGTACGCTCACACAGAGAGGGCCTCCTCAGGGTACCGTTGACTAGACAATGTCGGCTGGTGACCCCCAGGGGAAGAGCCTTCTCTGTGGGAGCACCAGCCCTGTGGAACCAGCTCCCCCCTGAGCTTCAGATGGCCCAAGATCTCCAGTCCTTTCACCGCGGCCTCAAAACACTCCTTTTCCACCTGGCTGACCTGGACTGACAGGGATTTTAATTATGTTTACAATTTTTAACTCTAATTTTAATTTATTTTAATTTTTAATTTTAATTTATTGTACAGAGGCCTTTAATTTTATCTTAATTTCTGTATTTATTATATGTTTTGTTGTTAGCCACCCTGAGTCCTTCGGGAGATAGGGCGGGATATAAGTCCCATTAATAAATAAATAAATAAATAAATTTCATAATTTGAAGGTTTGCTTTGTATGCTTCTGTTGTTAGATTTGTTTAGCTTGTTTCACAAAGGCTAGCAGTGGGTCTAAAATACTGACTTCCTTGGGTTTTAATCCTGTCAAACAAACATAATTAATTTTACCCCGTTATCTTTAGTCTGTCTAGTATCTCCATTGAGCTCTCTTTGTGAATCAACAGGCCTGATTCAATGTTTCTGATTTTTGCAATAGCTGAGGGTTTCATGAGTAAAATATTGTTACTGTATTTCTTTTCCTGAATTTTATTCTTGTGATTTGGGGGGCAATTTACGGGAGTACCTTTTGCCGGTGTTAACTTCCCATCGTCCTGTGCGCTCCCACAGAGAGGGCCTCCTCAGGGTGCCGTCGGTCAGGCAATGTCGACTGGTGGCCCCCAGGGGGAGAGCATTCTCTGTGGGCGCGCCAGACCTGTGGAATCAGCTCCCTTTTGAGCTCTGGATGGCTCCCGACCTTCGCTCCTTCCACCGCGACCTGAAGACTTGGCTATTTGAACTTGCCGGCCTGGACTGAGGGACTGGGACTTTAGATCTTAAATTTTAAAAATTTTAAATTTTAGAATGTGTTTTATTGTTTAGGGCTATTGGATTAATTTCATTTTAATTTTTGTATATTATGTGTTGTTTATAGTGTTTAATTGCCCTGTACACCGCCCTAAGTCCCTTGGGAGAGGGGCGGTATATAAATCTAAATAACAATAACAAAAACAACAACAACAACAACAACAACAACAACAACAATAATAATAATAATAATAATAATAATAATAATAATAATAATAATAATAATAATAATAATAATAATGATTGTGAGGGGGATGCATTCTTACCACAGCATCTTTGGGTATCTCACCTTACAAACAAAGGCAGCTGGGAAACCTTGGGAAAGTTACTTTTCCTTAGGTCTAAGAAGGAGGCAATAACAAGCTATTTCTGAAAAACCTTGCCATGAAAACTGCAGGGACTTCTCCAGGCAGTCTTCAAGACCTGGACATGATTGAACAGAAGAAAAAAACTGTTCTAGATTTCTGCATAGATGGTCCCTCCACTTTTCATGACAATTTCCAGTCCATATGGAAAAAGTCATAATGACTAAAATTAGTGGTTTATTCAAATATTTTATTTGTAAATATATTTAAACCATAAACCTTCCTGGCTGGTTTATGCAGCCCGGGAGGGGACACGAGGCTGGTTCCAGGCGGTTATATCTGCCTCTCTGAGTGAGGGTAGTTTTCCCGCCGCCTTGAAAGAGGCGGTAGTGAGACCTCTCCTCAAGAAGCCTGCCTTGGACCCGGCTGTTTTGAATAACTTTTGTCCGGTCTCCAACCTTCGCTTTCTTGCGAAGGTTGTTGAGAGTGTGGTGGCGCATCAGCTCCCTCTGGTCCTGGATGAAGCGGATTATCTAGACCCATACCAATCGGGCTTCAGGCCCGGGTACAGCACGGAGACGGCATTGGTCGCGCTGGTGAATGATCTCTGGAGGGCTCGGGACAGGGGATACTCCTCTGTTCTAGTCCTATTAGACCTCTCAGCGGCTTTCTATACCATCGACCATGGTATCCTGCTGCGGCGTCTCAGGGGATTGGGAGTGGGAGGCACGGTTCTTCAGTGGTTCTCCTCCTATCTCCTGGGACGCTCGCAGTCGGTGTTGGCAGGGGGGCAGAGGTCGACCGCGAGGCCTCTCGCTTGTGGAGTTCCTCAGGGGTCGGTCCTCTCGCCCCTCCTGTTCAACATCTACATGAAACCGCTGGGTGAGATCATTCGTGGTTTTGGAGTTGGGTATCATCAGTATGCTGATGATACCCAACTTTTCATTTCGACCCCAAACCACCCCAGTGATTCCCTCAACGTGATGTCCCGGTGCCTGGAGGCGGTCTGGGTCTGGATGGGGAGGAACAGGCTTCGACTCAACCCTGACAAGACTGAGTGGCTGTGCGTACCGGCATCTCAGGATATTCAGGATATCCCACCCCTCATTATGGGGGGTGAGTCATTATCTCCTGTAGATAGGGCTCGCAACTTGGGAGTCCTCCTAGATTCACAACTCTCCTTAGAAGACCATATCGTAGCTGTGACTAGGGGGGCCTTCGCCCAGGTTCGCCTGGTGCGCTAGTTGCGGCCCTATCTAGACCGGGATGCCTTACGCACGGTCACTCATGCGCTCGTGACCTCTCGTCTTGTTTACTGCAACGCTCTCTACATGGGGCTACCCTTGAAGACCACTCGGAGGCTCCAACTGGTACAGAATGCAGCCGCGAGAGTTGTACTGGGAGTCTCCCGATACTCCCATGTCACACCTTTGCTCCGCGAGCTGCATTGGTTGCCAGTTGTCTTCCGGGTGAGGTTCAAGGTGTTGGTAATGACCTACAAAGCCCTTCATGGCATGGGTCCAGAATACCTTGGGGAGCACCTGCAGCCGGCGTCAGCTTCCCTCCGCCCAGTACGCTCCCACAGAGAGGGCCTCCTCAGGGTGCCACCGGTCAAAGAATGCCGACTGGTGGCCCCCAGGGGGAGAGCGTTCTCTGTGGGTGCACCGGATTTATGGAACCATCTTCCGGTTGAGCTCCGGATGGCGCCCGATCTCCGCTCGTTCTGGCGCGATCTTAAAACCTATCTCTTTAAACAAGCTGGCCTGGCCTGATGGGATGGGGTGGGATTTTTATAAATGACTTCAATTTTAAATTTGTATTAATTTATGGGCATTGTTTAATCATGTTTTAAATAATTTTAATTTTTGTATCTAATTTTTATGTATTGCCCTGTTCACCGCCCTGAGTCTCTTGAGAGAAGGGCAGTATACAAATTAAATTAATAAATAAATAAATAATAAATAAATTTAATTTTTGGAATATCATTTTGCTGGACTTTTTTGCTGGGAAAATTGAAATAACAACTTTCTGATTCTATATAATTACCTTGAGGTAAGATGGGTGGCCTATAAATTTTATAAATAAATAAAATAAATAATTTTATTTCCAGCAATTAATTTTCCATCTCCTGAAGTATCCAGTGAAGTCTTTTCTTTATTATTGTTGTGTTCTTTTTAAGTGTTTAGTCACTGGTTCTTTGTGACAAAAGGGTATTTAAGATCTTCTGCTCTTTATTATTTCTTTTGTAACAAATCGCCATATTCACCATCAAGAAATCATTTGATACACAACTTTTCTTTTTGCAGCCTATATTTCAAATCCTCTTTCTTCTTTTTTTGCACTAGCCTTTACTATTCCACCAAGCATGGATTATTTAAAATGTAGGATTCTGAGTGTGAAAAAATTCTGACAGAGACACATAGTTTTGCATATTCCTCTGGGTTTTAAAGAGCTGACTTGCAGAAGTGGAAAACGCTGAATCTGCTTAAATGAAAAATGAATAAGGAAGCTTTTTATCTAATTTCAGCAGCAAGGCTATGCAGTTGACATACTTAACTAAACTTCTGTTTTGTTGTGTTGTGTTTCATTTTGATTTATACTGCTGTCATTTTGTGATAATTTTAGATAAGGATGTGATAGTTTAGAGACATTGTAATATCCACCCATCTTTTAATTATCTCTTACCCGACTGGAAATTATATGATAGCTTTATTTTCCTTTTTCTGATTCTGAATGGTAAATCCTGAGCCAAAAAAATAAATTCTCTTTTTCTCTCTATTTTTTTTCCTCTTTCTCTCTCTCTCTCCCCCCTCCCCACATCTCTTCTGTGTGCCTCTGATTTTTTTTCCCCATTACTGACTAGGGTGGTAAGATACAGCTTGAGGTTAGGGATTGTGGGAGGGGAAGATACTATAAATGAGGCTGGGCCTGCTTCAAAAATTATTCACACAATATTTTCAGACTTTGAACAAGTAGTCTCTACTATTCATTAAAACAGTCACTGTCTTTTCCAGGCTTCCTTGTCCAAATGATTTATTGTACAGAATGGGACAATGACAAGTACATGGCTATGGCCATTTCACAATGGGCCACCCTCCACAGCCAATCCACTGCAAGTGCTTTGATGGCCCTTTGCCAGCATTCTTCCCCCACACTGTCATGCCAGGTGATTTGCCAAAGGACACTTGTTCCTGGCCAATTCACAGTATTGGACAAGTAGCTGCATGTCCCAGCAGTCAATCTGCATGCTGAAAGATGGCCTTTGCCTTCCCATTGGACACAGTCCCACCTGCTTGGCTTTCTGAAGTGGAAACTGGAAAGGTTGGGGGGGAGCAATGTGTTGTTTCTCCTGGCAAGAAGCAGAATAATATGACCTGCTGTGCTTTGTGTGCATGGAGGGGGCTGGGATGGTGAAGCTATGGCAAAGAGCCATGGTGGTGCAGTGGTTAGAATGCAGTACTGCAAGCTAACCCACTGCTTACTCCAGGAGTTCGATTCTGAGTGGCTCAAGGTTGACTCAGCCTTCCATCCTTTCAAAGTCGGTAAAATGAGAACTCAGATTGTTGGGGGCAATATGCTGACTCTATACACCACTTAGAGAGGGCTGTAAAGCACTGTGAAGTGGTATATAAGTCTAAGTGCTATTGCTATTGCCTTCCAGACATTCCATGCTGTTGCAGGGAGCCCCTTGGCTGAATGCTGCAGATTGGTGGCAAGGCAGCAGGCAGATCCACCTTTCAGTGAATGGATTGACTGCTGGAACACGTGGCTACTTGTCACACACTATGAATAGGCTGGGGACAAGTGTCCCTCAGCAAATTGCCTGGGACAAGGATGCGGAGGAGGAGTGCCGGCAGAGGGCCATCCAAGAATGAACTCCTGTGGTGAGTCGGCTGCAGAGGAGGTGGTGAAATGGATGTGGTGATGTGCTCACCACTAACCCTCCTTGTGATCTGGGGGAAAATGTGTCACTCTTAATGAGCCAGTGACTTAACAAAATGACTTTTTTTCTGTTCTTTTGTCTTAGTCATAGGAGAAATGTGGTGCATTTGCATGAGATTTTTTATTTTCATTTTATTTTCATTGCCAATATAATTATCTTGTAAATTACCGTATATACTTGAGTATAAGCCGAATTTTTCAGCCCACTTTTTGGGCTGAAAAATCCACTTCGGCTTATACTCCAGTGAACAAAAAAAAAAAGAACTGTCCCTTCGTTCGGGCCAGGCTGCTGAGAGAAGGGAGTGGCAGAGCCTTGCAGAGCTGCTCCCTTTGGCTCCTCCGGTGTTTGCGGTTTTTTGTGTGTCGAGCCCCGTGGGCCCGACACACAGGAAGGTGGGGAATGCCGGAATGCCGCTTCCCTACCAGCCATTCCCGTGGGTCTGACACACACACGCACGCACGAGGGGGAGAAACAACGCTGGACTGCTGCCGCCTCTACCAGCTCTACAAGCCCCCTCTGCCCCCTTCTCTCAGCTTCCTGGCAGCACATCCCACAGGGGAGGTCTGCTAGGGAAGTGGCAGTCCGGTGTTGTTTCCCCCCTCGTGCGTGTGTATGTGTGTGTGTGTGTCAGACCCGCAGGAATGGCTAGTAAAGGTGGCGGCAGTCCGGCATTTGCGTTTCTCTGTGTGTCAAGCCCCGTGGGCCCGACACACAGGAGGGGGGGACGCCGCTTCCTTACCAGCCATTCCCGCGGGTCTGACACACGCACGCATGCATGAGGGGGGGAAACGCTGGACTGCCGCCACCTCTACCAGCTCTGCAAGCCTTTGCTGCCCCTTCTCTCCGCTGCCTGGCCTGAACAAAGAGGAGCCGAAGGGAGCAGCTCTGCAAGGCTCTGCCGCTTCCTTCTCTCAGCAGCCTGGCCCGAACGAAGGGACGCCCCTTCGTTCGGAACAGGCAGCGGAGAGAAGGGGCGGCAGATGCTTGCAGAGCTGGTAGAGGCGGCGGCAGTCCAGCGTTGTTTCTCCCCCTCGTGTGTGCATGTGTGTGTCAGACCCATGGGAATGGCTGGTAGGGAAGCGGCATTCCGGCATTCCCCCCCTTCCTGTGTGTTGGGCCCACGGGGCTCGACACACAAAAAAACGTAAACGCCGGACTGCCGCCACCTCTACCAGCCATTCCCGCAGGTCTCACACACACATACACACACACACACACGCACAAGGAGGGAAACAACGCTTGACTGCCGCCTCCCTAGCAGACCTTCCCTGCGGGATGTGCTGCCAGGAAGCCTGGCAGCCTGATGAGCGGACCCTGCGAACCGCGGCCCGAGCCAGCTCCGGGATGCTGCCAGAGTCAACGAGCGGCTCGGCGTGGCACAGAATATAGATATGTTGCTAAGAAGGGGCCAAGCTTATACTTATACTCGGCTTATACTCGAGTCAATAACTTTTTCCAGTTTTTTTGGGTAAAATTAGGGGTCTCGGCTTATACTCGAGTCGGCTTATACTCAAGTATATACGGGTATTAATCAAACTGAATTAATTGAAGTAATGACTTAAAATGTACTTAATTGAGCTGCAAAACTCAATAAAAGAGCAATACAGTGAATTTACAATAAATTATTTGTTTAGTAGCAGCATGCAAAATCCCAACTTAATTCAAGTGCCTGATACTAAATTCTAGAAATGGGCCAACCTGATCTGATTTCACCCAGAAATAATAAAATAAGTCTGGTTGAGATTGCTTTCTGGGAGAGGAATCCCCTAGAGTAAAACCTGTACCAGATCATGTAACTCAGATTTAAATTCAGATAAGCCAGCTAACCATTGGAACTTATTTTTTCAGGCATGCTTAACAGGCTTTGATTCTTCAGCCTTATTTTTCTCTATGCTTTAACTTAACTTTTTTTTTATGTTTTCTGCATTTATTGTTCAATTTTTTTAAAAACTCCCAGTTGCAACATGTTACCTTTTTATCAGACCTTAATTTCTTTATTTTTCTGATGTATTTGTTTTCAAAATAAGCATAGTACGGTATGAATTTCTTAAACATTTTCATTTTGTTAGATAAGAAATAGATACAAGTATACTTTGAGTGAGTCTATTAAGGTTACTAAATATTTTTGTTTGTTTTGATTGGCATGGATCACAAATGCCTGAAAAAATAAGTTCCAATGGTTAGCTGGCTTATCTGAATTTAAATCTGAAAAAAAAATCCTTTTATCTTTGCTCTGAGGCAACTGTCACACTTTGGTTTCTTGTTTCTTGCAAGGACAAACATAAAGTCACCCCTTTGACTTCTGTGTCTAAGGCAGAATTGACTTATAGGTTTCTCTGGTCCTAGTCCAAAGCCTTAACCACTAGACCAATTTGCATCCAGTTCAGGCATACCTTATGCTTCCTGAACTATTTTATGCTTGTGTTCATTATGATTTATCAGGCTTTTCCACTGAAAACTGCCTTTTTCATTTACATCCATTAACCTTCCATTTGCTAAATTATTTTTTTTTCTTGGCAAGGGTTATTTTTGTTGCAGACATATTGATTTGATATATAATTATCCAGCAATGTTTTTCCTTTAGAATTAAATAAGAATTTATCTGCTAATAAAAATGCTACTTCTTTGTGTATGGTTCATTGTTTTTGTACTTTCTGTGCAGGTTTGACTTTTACATAAAGATATTGGACCTTATTATCTTTTCTGTTTTATGCATCTTAGTTTTATAATGTCTGTATTTCTTTCAATGTATCCTCTTTTATTATAATAATGTGAAACTACCTTTCTTCCTTTTAGCTGTTCTAGAAAATTCCCCTCAGTTACATGTTCAAATCATGCTGGCACACCCCCACTCTGGCAATTACATATTCAAGAGAAACTTCATCATAAAGTTGGATTAACTCTAATGCATTTTTATTTTCCAGTAATGATCCTAATAAGAGTTCTTTGATAAAATCATCAAAAGGTTCACACTGTTTTTGACATTTTCTGAATACAGTGGTATTCAGATTTCAGATTTAATTTTCTGAACATCAAAATATTATTGCTCATTTCTGAGCATGTATATATTTGTCTTAGCTTGTTCCGGACCTCCTTTCCTGAGGCATAATTCTCAATCATCTTGCAGTTTTTACAGTTAATTTTCAGAATTATTTTCAAATATTGCCTTCCTTTTCAGGCTTCAGATGCTGTGTCCTTTCCTATTTCCAAGCGTTCCATTTTCACCATTTTCGGAACTCAAAATAAAACAAAATGTTATGCTAACTTTGAAGGCAGGAAAAACTGCTCTGCAATTAGGATATTTTAAGTCCTAAGCTCAGACTGCTGTTTTACATGGAAATAAATTAAAATGTTTTGTGACGGGGATGCTTTGGGTGGTTCAGGTCAATTAGTGCTTAATTCTGGATCCCTGTTGGGGTCATGGTACATTCAGCGATATATCCAATTCATCGTTATTTAAAAAGGTCGTAAACTAGAAATTTGGGATTGAATCATTGCCCAAAGTCATCTTGGGCTAGTAATTTTTAGAGTACTGTAAAATGAACCACATTTCATTGCCAGATGATAGTACCTCAAAATGCAGCCATGAATCATCCAAAGTGGTTTGACATTTACAGATTTCAAGATGCTATGTTTAGATATTTGTGAGTCATGCTCACACTAAATTAATAGTCAATCACTAGTTGTTCTTCCAATATCTGAGGACTGAGAACTTTTAACCAATCAGTGCTCAGTTATTGGCCAAACATCCCTGCAGACACCTACTGGCACTGAAATGTGAGATTCCTGTATTGCAGTATTAACTACTTAAAATTGATTTTCTTCTCAGCAGATAGTTTGTGAATGTCCAAAGATATTCCAGGAAATCTTACCATGGTAACTGTTCAGGCACAACATCATTTTATCAGTTAAATGTCTGATAAAAGGTTTGTCATTTTCTATCATAAGGACTGCATCTCTGCCTGGAAGAGCACTTAGCCTAACTTATTTCAAAAACTTGTCCTGAAATAAAATATTGGCAACAACTGTATATCCTGCCCTGATCTCCTGGAGAAAGTAAAAGTTAAAAAATGAAATAATCTTTCTTTACTCTTATACAAAGATATAAACATAGAATATTAAAAGGTGTATTTAAAACAATTATCCATTATAATTTCTTGCAACACAGTCAAGTGAAAATATTTTAAAAACTAGCAGTAAAAGGTAGACCTTAAAAATGAGTTTTAAAAGTATTTTAAAAATTCCAATTTGAAGTATGAGAAGTAGCAAGGAAAAAGTACTATATAATCAGTTATTCAATAAAATGCATTAATTTTCTCTTATTTGAGCTAGGTGCAAAGGGAAAAACCACAGCAATATCATCAGTGTAGAATACACACACACACACACACATAGACACAGCCTATGAATTATGGTCTTGGAACTGTTGCTTAAATGAATAAACAAGACAGATTTAATGCAAAAAAATCACAAAGTAACATGTATTATACTGAATAAGTGAGAATAATTTCTAACATGCAAATTGTTTGGCCGTGTTTGCAATAATCAATTTAAAATGGACACAAAACAAATATTCTCTTCTTAATTTCTTTAATTGGGCTTACTTTACAATTACAGTGTGTGCATCAGGTAGGAGGTAGGAGATATTTGTAATAGCAAGGATCTTATTTCATGAGGTCAAGAAAATGCCTCCCTTTGCCAAAAAAGACAGAACGTTGCTCTGTGATTGAGTGTGGCCAAAAGATCAACCTCTCACACATGTCTGAAAAAAATATAATGTATATATTTTGTGAATGAATTCTTTTTTCTGTGGAATTAATCAGAAAGATCATCAAGTCAACAGTGTGACACTTATTTAGAGAGTCAGCTATTTATTTTATCCAAGTTGTTAAAGTTGAGTTAAAGACACTACGCCCAACAAGTAAAACACAAAGGAAATTTAGTAGTAGGAAGCAAATGCTTTGCTTCTTCTTAACTCCACTGAATGTTTTCTTGTGCTCAGTAACTGACTGAGTTTCTGACCCATATGTTCTTTGTTCTACCCTTGAGGCCCTTGCCTACAAAGGAAATTCAGTCATTTTTCTTCCAATCTCATCTGTTTACACTTCAGATTAATAGACATAATACTGGGCTCCTCCCCTTGGCACCAACTTTAGTCCAAATCTATTTTCTGATGATGAATCCAGAAGCAATTCATATCTCGCTACATGAAACACACAGCTGTTGCAAAAAGACAAACTGCATTGAAGAAATTTAGGAAAATAAATTTGCTAATCTTTTATCACTTCCAAGAAAATCTAGATTGTGATTACATGCTTGGAACATGTGGTGCACAATCTGATACACACCCCACATTTTCCTTTGACAAGGACACTATGGGAGACTGTGGAGCGCTGGGAAAGGAATGGAAAGTAGAGGAGACCTAAACAATCAAAAGGCAGAAAGTGAATCATAAATAGCAACTTAGCCCAGAAACCTAAGAAGCATTTCAAATAATTTAAAGAGATGCCACTTTCATTCGCTCACTATAAATATCATCTTCCTAGCATTATTCTCACAAGTGCAGTGTTCATTTTTCAGATTGACGAATGCAGTCTTGCATGATCAAATGCAGCATCCAGGTCCAGCTGGGCAATTTTCATATCTGCATTTATTGTGTCTTGCCATCTTTGCTTCAGCCTTCCACGTGGATGCTTGCCATCTGTGTTAAAGTGGAAGGCAATACAAGCAAAAGTGCGGGGTGCTGCTCATAGGACATGGTCATATCACTATAGGCATTTCTCCCACATTTTCTCAGGTATTGGAGCAACACACACTTGTTGATATACTTTGTCATTGCTGACATGGTCAAGAAGAGAAACATCTAATGACCAACAAAAATAAGGATGTGAAATCCATTTTATAATTTCCAAAGTTCTGTATTTACTCCAGACAACATTTAAATATGCCTTAGAAACAATTGTGAGTTCTTGCTTCCTTAAACTTGCTCAGCTAGGTGGGGCTTGACAAATATCCTTTTTTTTCCCCCAACAAGGAAAGATGGCAGGACATGTTCACGTGAAATAGTCCTTACTCTAACTTTTCTTTTACTTACTTTTACTCATTTCCCAATGCAACTTGTGAAATGGTTATCTATGTATAGGGAAAAAAGTGTTTTCTATATGGAAGTAATCCAGACCACCTTTTCTCAAAATTATATTATTGAGGTAGGAAAAGTTTAGAAGAGAAACTGAGAAATCTTTCCTTATCTGGAAGAGATATAGGCTTTTAATTTTTTTAAAAAAAGTGAAAACATGATAGAGCTAGGCTGAAACAGGAAATAAGATTTGTCCCATGTCTGGGACCAAGCAAGTGCATTCTAAATACTTAACAAACATTTAACACATATCTCCCTTTCTCCTCAGCTAACAAAGAGAGAGAGAGAGAGAGAGAGAGAGAGAGCCTGTGGCCTAGGGGTTAAAACAACTGCTTAAGATGCAGAACAAATAAGTTTGAAATGATCATATCTGTCTCCCTTTATTCTTTGTTAGCAAGCAAAAAAAAATTACACAAATATGAGCTGCCACTGCTGTGGCTACTGCCTGTAGATGGCCTTGGGCTAGGCTGAAACAGAAAATAAGATTTGTCCCGTGTCTGGGACCAAGCAAGTGCATTCTAAATACTTAACAAACATTTAACATATATATATATATATGTTAAATATATATATATATTTATGTGCATGTATCAGATTTCTTCACCCTGTAAAATATATATATAAATTCAATATGAAATTGAATAAAAATTACAGAGAATGTGGAGAAATTATTACCTAACTGTAAAAATCATAGCTTCAAATATGCAAAAGAATAAAAAGTATTTTTATTTAGTGATTATATAAAGTATTATCTGAAGAGTTTCATGATACTGAGAAAATAATAGACATGTTTGATACATTTGTATTAATGATGGGTCAAAACAAACAAATTGAAATAGGTATCATTAAGCTATTCCTCATTACTTCTTTTGCATTCCACATAAAATACTAACATCATATGCGCTCTGTATGAAATTCATAAGGAGTGATCGGAAATACCCATTTTAAAAAAATAGTATACTTTCACATATCTCCATATTGTGAATTTTTTTAAAAAAATCATAAGCTATCTGAAGAGAAAATATTTGTTCCTAGTAATATAGCAATGAAAGAATTTGTTTTGCTCAATAATACCAAAAAGCTAATGGAAGTCTTTGACTAAGCAAGCACCAATACTGAGGTGTTATGCAAAGTACTGGCAGAGAATTTCTCCATTTATTTATTTATTAAATGTATTTCTATGCCACTCAATTTCTAAGACTATTTCTAATACAATAATATTATGGTAATGGCTTATGGAAAAATATACCTGGATCTTTAAAAAATTTGATTTGACTATGATATAGTATTGTTGATATGCAGAATTATACCTTTAGATTCAATATTAAAACACTGCCTGGTACGATGAGAATGCCGTTTAATAAATAGAGCAGTTCTATGCCTTAGTCTCCAAATCGTTCGCCCTATCTCCCTAGTAGAGAATTGACACAGGCCATATGCATTTGTTTCAAGATTAGCCAAAATTAGAAATCCAAGTTTATTTTAGTCAGTCTTAAATATGTTACATAGCTTTCTAAGAGACTGTGACAAATATGAAAATAAATAAATCTGTGAAAATGTGGAAGTTTAAATAAAGCATTTATTAAGCAGTTTTTTATCAATGCACCATGAAAGAAAATTTAACAATAGTTTAATTAAACTTACAATAGTTTAAACTTATTATTGGATTAGTAGTTTGGAATGTAGAGCAATCCAACTATTTCATAGAAAATAAAATTCTTCAAATCCATTTTCAGGAAATAAAATAACTTAACATTATATACAGGTTTCAATATTTTTAGTGTTCCATTAAACTTTGTGACTGGTAATTTTTAACCTGGAAATTATTGTCCACAGTTTTGTTATAATTATCAAAAGGCTGAGAAATATTTAGACAAATAATTCATTCCACTTGAGCTGAAGGAATAATAATTGATAAGAGAATTCAAAATGATATAATGGGTGCTGCTTTTAAAATTCATTTCAGAATATTCAAGGACATATATAAAAAGTTAAAGTAAACTTGCTATCTCTGAGAGGACCTAATTTCTGCTAGTATCAAGAATAGTTTATGTACTTTGATTCAGTTTCATGATAGTTCTCTATCCCAGGTAACAATTTATAATTCTGCTTCCCCCCCCCCCGCCCCCTCTTGTACTGGAACATAACTGGTAATCTTCCTTACAACCATCAATGGGCCAACCTAGAATAATTGCATTTAGATCACTTCTACTGAACAGACATTAACAACATTGTCAAACTGTAGAAAATTTTTGACACAAAATGAAACTCCACTTATATCTTTCGAAATTACTGTATCTGATATTAAATGAAACTTTCTCTCATTATTAACCCAGTTCCACTGATGAAAGAAAACTAGCACATTAGTCCATTGCATAAACGTATTTGCAAGACATATACATTTCTGGAAGTTTCCTTTTTTTTGTCCATTTCCGTATATTTCTTCGATTCATAGTCTCCATTTGTGTATCCAATACAAACTTCCTTATATCTTGGATCACTTAATTCTTCTTACTGCATTTGCTAAAATCCACTGCAGATCCAAGGTGCAAAGATACACTTTGATCAGCATTAAAAGTGGTAATCCTTTTTGCTGTAGGCTGTTTTCTCTGATGATGTTGAATTCCACGTTGGTTTCATAGGAGCACAGCTTTTATCCACAGCATTATAGTGTGAATATGGAGTCATGGGCAACAGCAACAGATGCAGACTCAGTCTGTCACTCCAAAAGCAATACAAATATGCTTAAAGCTGCTTCATTTATGAAGCAAACTTAGAACTGTTAGCTGCCTGGAGAAAGAGAAGGGAGGAAAAAGCTTAAAGTCTCAATATCTCAAAAGCTATTTTAGTGAGAGATGTTCAACTTTTCATATTAGTAGAAAATACTTTCACATAGAAATTGCATAGGCTGCCTTGATAATGAAGGAATCGCAACAATGAAGGAATCCTTTATTCAACCCACAGCCACCCTCCTTTTCATTTGTTTTATACTTAAAAGCAACTACCAATGTATTTTAAAACACATAAAGCAAAATATAAAAGTAAGGCAATTGGAATTCCAAATGACTGACTGACTGAAGACATTTCAAAGGCTTGGCTAAAGACAGCATCTTCAGAGTGAGAGCTAAGCATCACTCCTAAGGGTAGGTTGTGGTTTTTTTTAATCACAGGGTATGATTTTAAAAAAAGATGATGACCACAACAATGTTATCAAAACCTTTTTGGTTCTTTATGCACATTTTATGTGTAACACACAAAAAATTCTGATTATATTTTTGTGGCCCCCAACTTGGCTTTTTTGACCATACCTTGTGGATACTCCTGCCTAACAAAGCACAGTCTATAGACCTAGAATGTTATAGGAGAAAGACTTCCCCTACCTGCACGATACAGGCCTCCCAGTGAAAACTCTGGTGGCCAGGGCAGATCTTACATATTTTCCTTACCAGGTACAACTATTGGCAACATATCAATTACATTTTCTACCATTTGAACATCTTATCAATTTCTATGGAATGTATGGTGAGTGATATAGTGATAAAGTGTTGCCACCTTAGGGGAGAAAATCACATGATATGTCGTGAGAGAAAGAACATGAAACAAAAGAAATAAGAGAGTGAAATTTATAGAAAATTGGTGTTTGTGATCAGGCAGAGTAGAATTGAAAATAGAAATATGGTGATAGTAATGATTGTGGGTTCTGTATGTGGGTGCAGATGCATGAACACATGTGCATAATATATGCATTTAATCAATCAAAACATGGCTTTAGTCTTCTATCTGTATGTTTAGACAATTTGTTTAAACCTTTCTAAAGCATCAGCTAAACCTATATTAAAACTTAGCAGTTCAGTTCAAATGTTCAAATATTCAAATGTCAGAGATAAAATGTTCATAGCATATTTCTGTATCAATAGTAAATTGATGCAAATAGTAGCTTGCTCTTTCTTACATGCTATGTGTAGTCCTCAACTTATGACAATTACAACTGAAATTATTATTGTAAGTTGATGCAGTTGTAAAGCAAGATGTCATGTAATTGCAACTATTTGTAATGGCAATCCCAGGGCTCCCCAGTGTGGTTGTTAGCCAGAATTCTGGGTCATTAACTGGGCTTGATCCATACCAACCCGATGTCTCAGTAAGTCAAGGGTCTGCCTCTAACTACTACCTTCTCTCCCCAGCCCCACATATTCCCCAGTCTGACCAAGAAGCATCAGCAACATTCAATGACTCCCAGCCCACTCCAGCAAGCATTTATTCATCCAATTGCCTTCTCTCCCAGTTCCCTGCATGGATCTTTCACCTTTTGCTGTCTCTGTTTTGGACCCAGCTTCTCCAGTGAACCTTTCTTACTTTCCTACTTTGTCCTTCTTCAGAAGGCAGCATGTTTTCATAAAGCTGAGCTATCTTTGGAACACCTTGAGAAAGACAGGCAGCTTTCTGAAGGATGTGTTGTCTTTGCAAAGCTGTGCTGTCTTTGGAATGCCTTTGGAAAGAGACTGCAGCTTTATGAAGACAGTGCAGTTTTACAAAGAAGCACTGTCTTTGGAACAAAGAGAAAAAAAGTAGAAAAGCAGGCAACGTTCCCTTGAGAGGCTGGATCCAAAAACGAAGCAGCAAAAGGTGAAAGGTCGAAGGGGGAAACTGGAAGAGAAGGCAGTTTGGCAAATGAATACTTCCTGGTACTTGCTGGGTTACGGTAGGGAGCGCTTGAGGCTGGGGAGCAAAGACAACTGGGCTTTCTGATGCTTGCTACAGCAGGCTGGGCTGGCTCTGACTTCTCGAGGTGTGGCAAGAAGCCTCAGAGCCATGTCATTCTAAGGCTGCTTGCTGCCTTGCAAAGCAGAATAGAAGCCAGCCAAAAGGGCAATGATGGGGGGAAGGGAAATAGGTGATGGGGGCAGTTGAATTGCTCCTGATGTAAGTGTGGGTGGGCTGTCAAGGACTGGAATTTTTGTCACGTAATTATGGCACAGGTGGTAAGTCCATTTTTTTCCAGCCCCATTGTAACTCCAAAAGTCACTGAACAATTGGCTGTAAGTCCATCAGCATTTGAGATTTTACTTTGATACCCCATGGGCAGGTCTGAAAATAAGCCAAAGCTGCTCAGAAAGTGACAGGAATTCCTTCTGCATCATAGCTGAGCTACGCAGAGGCCAATGATGGGGAAACCCGCCAGCACAAGATGAAATTCCAGTCTTCAAGAGGCAGAGCCTGTCCCTGTGTCCCAGTGCAAAAGGCTCAGATATTTATGTAATAAGCCGTCATTTTAAATGCTTATTTAAAAGAAAGCAAAAAGGGAGATTTCTTTTATAGACTATGGGTCTATTGTCCATGAGGAAGCATGTCAATGTTCTGATGGTATGTATATAGGTTTACATGAGAAAGCCCTGAAACAATTACTACGGAAGTTCAGACAGTTAGTCACTTGACACCCCTGAGTGATATAAACTCAAATGTTCTGTTTCAATACTTGCCTAGACGTGAAGCAGTAACAGTGTATATATAAAAAAGAAACAGCTACACTTGTAGAAGAGATTTGTCTTTGTGCTGCAACATACTGAAAAAGAAATAAAAAGTGCTTTTTCAGTCTTTTCTGACAAATCCATTTTTGAAATTATAAAAATTATTTCAGAGGGAGAACAGCCTTTATTTGTTAAGAGCGTTCCACAATTACGTATTTTAAAATATATTTATATGGAAATAAGGTTTTAGAATATAAGAATATAAAGTGCAGAGGAAAATGTATCAATTAGACTTAAAAGAAAACAGAACTGTGAACAACACAGACTTCTAAGCTCTCTGGTTTGCAATTTTATAAAGCCTGCATACTAGGAATGCCCCATTCTGTAGCCATTCTCTAGTAAACCTGTGTAGAATTGCAACTTTACAAAAGCCTAACACAGGTCATGAGCTACATATCTTACCTAGAATCTTTCAGGACCAAAATTTCCAAAACATATATTGAAATTGAGGAAACAGTATCCTAGCAGACAATGAACTCAAAATTGAATTAAATTACCTTATCTCATTATCTTCTTGGTTGATGTTAGATTGTGTAGTCTGGTGAATTTGTAGTATATGCCTGCAGGTCCTTTTCTATAGAAAAATAACAAAACATGCCTTATAGTAATGTAGAAAAATGAAATATAATCATTTTTTGCATTTTTTAAAACAATGAAATACTAAAAGTATGTTTCTGTTGTCACTCAGCTCAGATCACAACAGTTTGATGCTGGGAAAAGTAATATTACTCTGAGCTAATCCACACAATTAGTACTATAAATGTTATAGAACATTTATAGTCTTAATCGTATGGATTAGCTAAAAGTATGTTCCAGTAGTCTTCTACTGGATAATATTCACTACATCAACCAGGCCTGGCAATCATCGAAGCTTTAAGAACATTTTGCATCATTTTAAAAATATTTATCATTTCAAGTCTATGAAATCACACTACTCTTGCCAATCCCAAACTGGCATTCAATTCTACATCAATACTTATTCCTCTTCACTGGAGAATCTAATTCCACACTGGAGAACTGTCCTCTGCCAATAAGTCATCTGCCTCTAGACAGGGTGGTGACAGGAAGGGAAAGGAAATAAAATGATAAAGCTTTCCAAAAATATAGAAAGTTAAAAAAAATCCTTTCCACAAATCCTGTCTGAAGATGGTTTACTGATATGTTTGCTTAACAGGAAACCAAGGTACTTCTCTCAAGGGCATATATGATACTTCAATTTGTATCCTCTTTAAACAATCATATATTTGATATTTCTCACCTTCCAGCATATGGCTCCCAAAACAAAGCCAAAGACAAAAGCCATCAATGATGAAAGTGCTATGCTCAATACTTGATTGCTAGACTTACTGAGGAAGTCCAATTCTGCTTCTGGAATTAAAAACAATTTGGATTAATGAAGACAGGTTAAAACAAAACAACATCTCCAGGGTAACAATGTTAAGCTTGTGAGTCATACATTTGGTAACACTTTTCTAGTCCTAACATTGTAAATGATACCTTTAAAGTAGTTTGTGGTTTTATTAGGAAGTATTTGGCTGCCTGAAATTCACAGCTTTATTTGCACTTCACTTGGGAAAGGCAAACATTCTGGCAACTTTATAATCTCATGTAACCATCTGCAAAGAAATTCTTACCAAGTTATCTTCTCATTTTCTCTTGGCTGGATTTTCAGCTAAAGTTTCCCCTCCCCATTTAAAACAGACCACATAATTTATCATAAAAACATGCTTAGAAGCTCTCAGATATGAATTCTCAAGATCCAGAGCAGCATGAACTGAAAAATGCCAAGGATTTCCCCCCACACACACATACACACTCTTCATTGAGAAATAGAGTACTATTAGCAAAAGCAGTCCCATTGGCCACAATAGTTGGGGCACTTTTGCTCATCAGAACATTTGAAAAACAAGCTATACTAAGTCTTAGCCTACAACAGTGTTTCTCAACCTTAGCAACCTCAAGACATGTGGCCATCAATTTCTAGAATTCACCAGCCAGCATGCTGATTAAGGAAATGCTGAATGTTGAAATCCACACACATTAAAATTGTTGGCTGCTAAACCATTACTGTAGACCAGGGCTTTTCAACCAGTGGTACAGGTACCACCTGTGGTACATTGGCATCTGGCAAGTGGTACACGACCATCCTAGAAAAGTGGTAGCAGGGGAGGGGAATGAGCTGAACCGGTGGCAGCACCGCACAAACTTGAGCGAGATATGGCTGGAGCTGCAGGGCTGTCAGGGCTCAGTGGAAGCACCAGGATCAGCGCCAGGCTCCAGCTGGAGTTCGGCACTGATCCTGATGCTTCTGCTGAGCCCAGAAGAAGCACCAATCAGCTGCAATGTTGCAGCATCTCCAGGGTCTTGTGATTAACATTCAGACGCTTGGCAACTGATTCATATTTATGATGGTAACAGTGTCCCAGGGTCATGTGAAGTGACAAAACCAGCTGCAACCACCCAGCAGATGGGGGAAATAAAAACCAAACACCGCCCCCCGATCCCACCCCCGCTGCCAATCCTCAACAGAAATGCTCACAACAATGAAAACCTCAGACAGAAGGAAGAGCACCACCGGGCGGGCAGGCAGGTGTCTTGCTCAGCTGTGGCTTGGGGGGCACTTTTTTCAGTGCCATTGTAACTTCAAACAGTCACTAAGCAAACTGTTGTAAGTCGAGGACTACCTGTACTTCATCACTTTTTTCCTTTTTTTTTTTTTGGTCATCAAGTTTTTGACATCTTGCTAGGCAACTGATGGTACTCGGATGTTGCCATATCCTAAAAGTGGTACAATGGGTAAAAAGGTTGAAAAGCCCTGCTGTAGACCAGTACAGTGGTCTACAATAATGGCTAAAAGAAGCAGCAACCTGCTGCCTATCTGAAATCCATTGTGCCAATCATGATCAGCACAGATTTGTACAGCAATGAATATGTTTCTTATTCTGCTTCTGGCAGTATTTTTAATTTGGAATCTTGGTGCGACTCAGCTCCTATATCTATGTATGGTGGCTTCCCATATTTTTGTGTGGTTTGTATGTAGGACAGGCATCATAAGCATGTATGTGTAACCCATAGCAAAATAAGATCTGGTGAGAAAGAAGTAAAGACAGATATGATGGATAGCCATCAGCTAAGATATAGAGACAGAATTTTTGAGTGATTTCTACCTAATTATCTACTATGTTTGCAAAGAACACCTGATGGCTTTAGGTTTCTACAGTTCATTTAGCAAAAAACTTTAAAGTTAATCCTGATAATATAACAGAATTGCAGATTGAGTTTCATCCTCTTTACCACTAGAAATATCTGGAAAACAAGAAAAATAATCACTGGCTATCTTTATTTGTAAGAAACTAGTAAGTATGTTGAGATTTCCTGCAGTCCATTATACCTGTGCTCATTACATGGTTGGAATGCATTTGGATTCTTTGTCATCAGTTTAGAGATTCTCAGACTATTCCTCTTATTCATATTCTTGGACAAGAACTCTAAATCTAGCAAGTATTAACATCTAGTTAATATTGGATCCTAACATGGAAGTAACTAGAGTAGATGGGATATGCATACTATTAGTTTTTGTTAAATGAGCATGTGTTTTCTAAATACATAATTCTTTAATAATATCTCTCTCTACACATATAAACACACATACACACATATATGCATTCTGATGTACAGTTTATAATTAGTTTGAATAATTCACTTTGTTTGCACATTAGTCCTTGCAGTGTATGGTGTCTCAAAACTGCATACAAAGGATACTATTTAATCACCCAAAATTAATATGTATACATACTATTAGAAGGTCTGTTGACTTTTTTGGAAGAAGAGTGCCAAGGGATACAGCACATAGGACAAAAAGGCAAAATAAATAGGGCTACATCACTCATACGGACAGGGTTGGATTTAGGTTTGTTTTAGTACATTTTGTTGCAAGTCTTTATTTTTCATGTATTCTGTATTATAGGACCAATTTTGGGGCTCTTAAAAAAACAAAGATCACACACCTAGCATACAATCTGTCTACTCAACCGTTGTTTTTCAAAGCTGGAGATGCATGGACCAAATTCACCCTCTGCACTCTCTTGTATGAATGGTTCACTGCACTATTCAGCACCATATCTTTCTATAAGCTCCAATGATATGCCCTACTGCAATAGCCATGTTTATAAATGCCCTTGTGAAGATGTTAATTTATACAACTGGTACTTTCACTAATTAGCTTCAGAATACGCTGTCCCTTTCAGACTTCTGTATACCTACAAGGATTATATCAATTCTGCTAACTTTTTAATTTAGCTTTTTGTAAGACTAAATTTGTGTTGTGCATTTTAGCTCTGATTAGTTATCTACAGATGAACACTTAACATTTCAATCTTACTGAAATCAAATTCCAGCCAGTATTAAATTAGATAAGCAGCCACTAAAAATGCTAAAAGGATACTGCCCCTTTCAATTCATGTTATACATGTTTTCATTCAAACTACCTGTCACTTATAAAATTTTATTGCCCATTTTACTTCAACTGAAAAATTCTGCATATTCCTGTTTAAGCCAAATAGTTAGCTTCACTGTAAATACACTTTGGTAATTCATAGCTTATAAACTTATCTAAATTTCTAAATATTGCTTTTATGCATATTTATCCAACATTGTTTGAACTTTTCTTTGACCCTTCAGGCATGCTACCTCCAACAGGAAACTTTAAGCAAGCAGAACAGATATTTTAGGCCTGCATAATTCATAGATCATTATTTTATACTCAATAAACCAACTCTAGAAGATAAAAGTTGAAGATCTTAAATATTTGATCATAGTAGGTCTAGAGAACATAGCCTTATACCAAGTTAGATATGATCAATCAATCCAGCATTGTCAACAATGATCAACAAAGGCTTTCCAGAATTGCAGACAGATGTTCCAATTGCTCCCTTTCTTATATGGATATCAAATTTGAACCATTTAGGCCTATAACCAAATCCATTATGTATATTTTTATTATGTGTGCCAGGTCTTGGCTATGAAAATCTAGATTAACTGCTAGATAGCACAAAAGGCAACCATAAAACTCATTCTGCTATGATATGGTGCGGGGGTCAGGACTTCTCTAGCCCAGATTTGGTAACTGTAATTGCCTTAATTAATACTTTTCTTTGTGCAGTATTAACTGTTGTATTCTTACCATTATGAAAAATAACTACGGTATATATTCTTATGCTGTTTGACTAGGTATGAATCCATTAGATGGTTGTCACTTAATTTTATTGTTGCTTTGATTCCATCAGACAGGTAGTAGGTTTGCAAGTCTTAAGTATAAAAATTTTACTTGTTCATCCCAACTACATTCTTATTAATACTGTCACAAGATCTGAAAAATTGGCAAAATAATTTTGTTTTCTCTGTAACATTTGTTATTCCCCATCAAACAAAGACCAGATACTCTGGAAGAACTGAAAGGCTCTTCTACATTTTTAAAAATTCTAGTTTGTTCATTTTACAATGCTTTCCTTCAGTGATCAGTAATATAAGCATGTCATTTCTTTGGCTATCCTAATTTCTTGTTTATCCTCTAATTTTCTTCTTTAGAAGGTGATTTTTAGCAGTTAGTATCATAACACATTTTAAAAAATCTCTTTGGAGTAGGATATCTGGATCTACTAACTTTCTCATGGCTGTCTGTTAGAATTAAAGTTTCATTTTGTCGGTTGTTAACTAGGTCTTTGTCAAAATTCTATATATATTCACTTTATTGTTTTCTTTGAATCTAGTGATATTCCTGTCTCGTTTCTTAGTTATGAAATATTTAGAGAAAATCACTTGTATACCTGACCCTATACTTTATCCCAGACTGTAAACTGAAGTGGCAGATTAGGGGCTCACAATATGGCAATGAAAGAAACGGATTCCTTGTCCACTTCATCTTGTGATTTATATAATCCAGTAAATGTTAAAATCATAAAGAAGCTTCTTCACCTTCCCAACTAGTATTTATTTTTTTTATTTTAATCCCATTTATTCCCGCCCTTCTCTGAAGATTCAGGGCGGCTTACAATTTAAGCACAAACCAATGTGCTTAGCAATAGCCTTCATTCTATGTATATGCCTGCTTATTAGGGCTTTCCCCCCCCCCCCCAAGCGGCATTATTACAAAGTCAGCTTATTGCCTCCAACAATCTGGGTCCTCATTTTACCTACCTCGGAAGGATGGAAGGCTGAGTCAACCTTGAGCCTGGTAGGATGCGAACCTGCACTAATTGCAGGCAGCTGGTGTTACTTAAGGAGGCATTGGCCCACTGCTCCACCAAGGCTCCTTAATTAAAAAAAATGGGATTGAGCACTATATTTGTTCTTAGACTCTAGAAAAAAACATGTTTTTTTTTTATTTCTATCACAGCTTCATCAAGCTTTAATAATGTAATGCTTCCCAGGCTGAAGCAGAAGGTGGGGGGAGGGGGAAGGAGGAGAAGTAACCTCCTGCTAGTTACTTGAGGCCACTAAATGACATTCAGGGGTATGTTATGAAATAATTAAAAGAAGCTTATGTACATTGTTTCAATTTTCCATTTTCTATAAAAGTCCTACAATTCTAATTACCAAAATTTAACTCCAACCAAAGCAGAACCATGTGCTTCTTCCCCAAACTCTAGGCTTCATGCTGAGAAGGAATATTAATGTTGAGTGCTATTAGACATGTTTACCACTTGCTTCTTTTCTCTGGTGGCAAAAAAGTTTATTTAACCAATGCATCGTGATGATGCAGAACTAGTTTGTACAATACGGCTGCTTTTCTTCTCCACCTCCCCAATTAATATGACAATATTGAATAACAATTGTTTACACTTACTGTTGCTGTTATTGCTACTGCTATCATTCCTAAGGGAACTGGCTGCAACAGGATGTAATAAAAATGGCTCTGTGCTTGAATCTGAGACAGAAAGAATATGTCATTTTTTAATATTTTAAGCAGATAGGAAGTTGCATAATACAGAATGAAAGCCTGGGATCATCTAGTACAGGATTCCCGGCATGATTCTTTTCCAGCCTGATCCATGAGCCGCATGTGAGTTTCCCACTGCAATAAAGCTGGGCCCATTTGGGTGAGTGGGGGGGAGGGACACTACTTTTTTTTTACTGCTTTATACCATTTAGACAATTCAGAAAAAAGGTTTATGTGATCAGAAGTAAATAACTATAATGGAAACAGAGCAGCTAAATTTCCTATATTCTGTGTTCTAAAAATATACCATTCTATAAAATCCTGAATGCTTGCTTTATGTCCCTAAGATATATTGTTATGGAGTTGCAGTGAGAAATCTTTTAGATATCAAAGAGTCAGACTGGAAAAGCTAACATTGTGTCACCATCATTTTTGTGCTAGCCACCTGTCTTTTTGATAAAAAACCTGGGGGAAAGGCTGATCTTTCAAAAATCTGCATGCAAATCCTTCAGGAACCTTCTCAATTGAAGACTGGGATAAAAGTGATGTAAAGAGGTAAATAAATTTATTGCGCGGTTTATTTTGTTTTAAAAATTAAATAGCCGTCATGAGTTTTAAATGTTGATTAAGGTTCTAGAGAATAATGGGGTCAACGGTGTAGAAAGATTTTGATCCCTTCTCCCCACTATGATCCTGGTCTAATTATTTGCATTGGTCAAAAGCAGAGCTGTTGGCTATCATCAAGAGGGTAATGTATGAGGACTGAAATGAATAGAGGGGAAGAGGGCCTCTATCCCTTATTCTTGGAATAGGGAAGGGATACAGGTGGCCACATTGGCTATGCTTTCCTATATGTGTGCCCACATGCTTTTGATTCTCTCTCCAATCTCCTTATATTGATGCAGGAAGTCTGAAGTACATATCTATGCTGTTTAAAAGATAAAGGTAAAGGTTTCTCCTGTCCAGTCATGTCCGACTCTAGGGAGCAGTAAAGGAGTCAGCATTGTCCGAAGACATTTCATGATCATGTGGCTAGCATGCTTATATGCTGAGGAGCTGGGTCAAGTAACAGGAGCTCACCCAGTTGTGCAGCACTTGGCTCTCAAACCCAATCTGTCTCTTTCCAAATGACGTGCTCAGTGTCTTTAGGGCCCTAGTAAAGCAGGGTACAGTTCAACAAACTCAAAGCGTTATTTATTACTGATATTTCTAGATGGCTCTATTCCAAACAGCTATAATTGTGTTACATTTAGCCTGTATAATACAAGTTCATATTGAATTGGCACCAATCCATTAAAGGTGATTCATGACATTTGTGGATATTTTTTATATATAAAAGAGCATTTACCATTTGGAGAAGCTTCTGTTGTTGAGGGAAGAATGCAGTCACTTTGTTCTGGTCTTTTTGAAAAGTTTTTGTAGGCCTCAATAGTGCTGTAAAAGTGCTTAAAGAACTCTTCTGGAACAAATTTATCTTCTTCATATAGATGATCATGTTGGCTATAATTCTGAGAAAGAGGACAGAATCCCATTTTTAAGAAAATAAGGCCACCTAGTCTATCACTATGCAGGGAAGGTTTTAGGGCAGGAATTTCTTCCTAGGTGAATACATTTTTTACAAGTGGGAAAAACACAGAGGTGAAAACTGTATATGCAAATTCATATTCAACTGAAAAGCTTTTTTTGGATAAATATTAAATACACAATTAAAATACTAAACCAGGAATTGGTTTGCTTTACTTTGCAAACTAGAGCAGCTAAGTTTAAAGCTGGCTTTAGTCATTGTAGCTTCTTTATGTTACAATATCATTTTTTTTATCATTATACATAAAAAATGGGTTGGCATGTATCTTGGGGAATGCTTATTCCCAAATTTCTGTTTCACCTATTACTATGAAAAGCAATATACTGTTGTTTCCACAGACTTATTAGCAGTGCGAGCTATGCTTGCTACTCAGAGATTACATTTGAAATACGTTCTAATAAATTTGTCAGAGCTTCAGTGCATCAAATGTATGTATAAAATAATGTGCATATGTTACACAGACATATTTATTAAAATACAGGGCTACAAGAAATTAAATTGCGTGCAAGAATTCTTTATATATTATTTTTATGTTCCACCACAATCATACAAACACAAGGGAGGGTATAAATATGATACATAAATATATATAAAAATTGAAGAAATTATATATAATTAAATATATAAATAACTGAAGGAATTACATATATAAAGTCATAAAGAATGTTTGGCTTATTATACTAGCAAGGTAATCTCTGCAAAAACTTTATGTTACAGTCATCCATTCTTTATACATTAATGTCAAAGGATACTTAGTAATATAGAGGAAAGTTCAGTTTTAGATTATTACCTTATTATATGTGGTAGAAGGTAAGCATGCCATCACACCAATGATGATCCTCCTTAGTTTATTGATAATTGAATAATTACTCAAGACATTTGACATATCTGGAAATTCTTTAAATTTATTGAGAAGATTATTTAGACTGTTTAACAATTCGGGGACCATCAAATGCAACCAACAATGGTAAGGCTGTCAGAGATTATAACAAAGGGGAAAAAAAGATATTATATTCTGTGCGTGCTTTAATAATGTACAATTATAAAAGTAGTTCAATACATTGTTTCATTTATTTGTTTATTTATTTATTTTCTATCTACCCAGCATTTATAAACTACCTCAACCCAATCTGCCTTGGGCAGCATTATTTTGTGCTTTGCTAAACTAGTATTCAACTGCCCTTAATGTGCATGAATCTGTGACTGTCAGCAGATGCATTTCATGTTGCATGTCAGGAATACAAAATAAATGTCAAAAACACTATGCATTAACAATGTTGCTTCATTTATATATAGATTTGGTTCATCTCAACAGTGAACATATTTTGCTAACACAAAGTGTGTTCATACATCACACTAAGTCATAATGAGATTTGTCTAATTTTGATTTACACCACTGTGTGAATCCTAATAGTACCAAAGCAGCAGGACATTGATTTTCAATTATGAACATCAAACTCAGTTTAAAAGTACTATTAGATCTAAAAATTATTAGTATTAGTATTATTAGTATTAAAATATATTATTGAGCATCTATTGAGATCTCTATCCTATATGGCTTTCCCACCTAATTGTTCAATGAAGTGTTGCAGCAATAGCAAAAGCACTTAAGACTTATTATATCGCTTCACAGTGCTTTATAGCCCTCTCTAAGTGGTTTATTAGAGTCAAAATATTGCCCTCAACAATTTGGGTCCTCATTTTACCAACCTCAGAAGGATGGGAGGCTGAGACAACTTTGAGCTGGTCAGAATCGAACTGCTGGCAGTTGGCAGAATTAGCCTGCAATACTGCATTCTAACCACTGTGCCTGCATGGTTCTATGATTCTAGATATGTAGCACTACATATCTATTTTTTTTTAAAATGATTCCAAAGTTGTACCTGGCGGAGCTTCTAAGACCATAGAATACTTCCCCTATATGGCAAATAACCCTGAAGGTCTTCACAAAATGTTTCTGAGTATTTACTAAAAAGAAGATGACTATCTTTCTCTCTCACACATGCAAAGTCATTATTCTCTCTGCCAGCAAGTAGATTTAATTAGGCTTTTAATTAGCAGCAAAGAAACAACCTTAGAACATTGCAGTTATATCTTTTTTTTGGCCAGGAAAAATTAGACACTTGGTAGGAAACCATTTATAATATTATGTACTTTACAATTTAATTAGATGAACAAAACTGAATTCTTGATTAATACTGTGAGTATGTCAATAACAACACACCCAATGTTTGGAATGTTAGAGGAGACAAAAAAAATGCAGGAATAAAAATCTTACAATATTCCTACTGCATAAAATCAAAGATTTCCTGTTTCATCTATCATGGGAAAATAATCATTTTATATAACTGAAGATTTAGATAGGTTGAGTCATTCACTCACCTAATTAATATGTATATACAAATAATTAAAATTATATTGCTCCTTTGTACACATTTATTTCAAGTAAATAAAATATATGGGGGGAAAAACCTGTTAAAATGCAGCATGTTAAATTTTAATAGAAATTCAATGGAAAAGTTTAATTTACCAACAGGAATGTAATGGTCTCTGGCCAGAATATAATTTTATAAGAATATCCTTTTGAAAAATCTCTGAATTAAAAAGTTCACAATCTGCACTTCCAAAAATTGAAAAGCAAAAAATAATTGATGCTGCATATGTTTATGTTTTGAAATAATTCAAATAGCTTTACATACCAATGTGTCCGTCTTCTGGACATATTTAAGAGCTATCATATAATCATCTGGAAGATTTCCAACCTACAGACAACAAAGAACACAAAAAATTATTTAGCTCTTTAAGGAAAAAAAATGAAATAGAGAAGGCAATATAGCTAAGCATATAAAGTCCAATCATGTCTGTGGGAACCTGACATGCCGCGTGCATGACAGAGCAATGCAATTTTTTAAATCCTGACCTTTTTTTTATGAATTATGTACCAGCCAACTGATTCAGTTCAAATTTATTTTCAAACATTTTTTTTCAGTTCCTTGTTGAAAATCTCCCTTTCGGGTATTTTTGACTATATATGTTTTAATCCTTTGCTCCTGTGAATGATGAAGGGCACTAGGTGGCTTCCTTCTGGTTTATGATTTGTCCAGCTGTCACTTGTATGTGAAATTTCAAACTGAAGTTGTTCTGCCTATGAAAGAGAAAGAGGTGAAGCACATGATCTAAGTCTCACAATGGCTTGTTTTTCCGTTTTAGCTGTAGTGGGTCAGTATATTTTTCCATGGGTCTAGGACAACTTGCTGCGGTTAGCTTGGCACCACCAACTCACCTCTGCTAACTCACTGCCACCAAATTGCTGCAGGACAATTCCACATGTCCAACTCGCTGTGGGGACAACTTGCCACAAGCAGCTGGAGGGAGAGGCGGGCAGGTGAGCAAACCAGCAGATGGGCAGAGCGCAGAGTGCAGCCAGGAGCTTCTCATTTTCACACTCTGAGGTTGCTGCTGTGCAAAAGAGGTCAGGAGTGGTGGCAGTGGACAGGATGAGTGGCAGGGAAGCAGCAGTAGCCAGGGATGTCCCATTTTCACAGCCTCTGCCACCATTGCTGCTGCCGCACCAAGCTCTGGGACACAGATGCTGGGGACAGCGGTGGCAACAGGGATGTGAAAATGAGATGCCTCTGCCACCACTTTACTGCCCATGGCTGCCGGTGTCCTCAGCCTCTTCAGCATGGTGCAGCAGCAGTGGCAGCAGCAGAGGCAGCAGTCGAGTATGTGAAAATGGGATGCCTCAGTCTCCACCACCTCCTTGCTGCCCAACCTGCCCTACTGCCACTGTTCCCCAGCCACTAAGGCATGGAGTTTGGCATGGCAGGCCACTCTGCACTCTTCCCACCTGCTCATTTACTCACCCAACTCTCCCTCTGGCCACCTATAGTGAGTTGTCTCCATGGCAAGTTGGCCATGTGGAGTTGTCCTGCGGTGACTTGGCAGCAATGAGATGGCAGAAGTGACTGACCATGCTGAGCTGCTGCAACAAGTTGTCCCATTCCTTTTTCCCATAGCCCTTCTTGAAAGCCTTCATATTCTAATTGGAAAGTTGCTATCATAATTTGATTCAGTAATATTTTCTGTAATCTAAATATATGCAGGTCCTATAACCATTCTTCACAGAACCTGATTTCCATACTCCTCGCCAGTTTGATAGTCCTTCTCTAAAAACTTTCTAATGTGTTCTTGTATTTTTTAAAATGTGGTGAACACAATATTCCAAGTGGGATCTGACCAGATCAGTATAAAATGGAATAATTACACCTTGTTACCTTGATTCTATCTTCTGTTAATGTCCCAAAGATAACATTTATGTTTTTAGCAGCTCTATTATACTGCTGGTTCATGTTTAATTTTTGGTCATCCAGTATAACCCAAATCCTTTTGGTACTGTTGCCAGGAAGCCCCCCCCCATTTGTGCCTTACATTCTTCCTATATAGATGCATAAATGTATACATATCCTATTTATTTCAGTCATTTATTCAAGTCTATCCAGAACTTTTTGAATCTTCTCCCTTTCATTAAAATGTATGAGTCATCTGCAAATGTTATAAATGGGTGAGGAAACAACCCAAGTCACCAATAAAAATATTGAACAGCACAAGGACCAGGACAGAAGCCTGTGGCACTCCACCAATCTTCTTTTCAAGATTAAATGGGGCCAGTAATGAACACCCTCTGGATGTGTTCATTTAACCATCTAACAGAGGTATGGTAGCTCATATTTCACCATTTTATGAAGGGGAATATCACAAGGCACTCTGTCAAAGACTTTGCCTAAGTCCAGGTGCATTATGACTGCAATATTTTCCAACCTTGTCAGAGATAAGGTTAAGCTGGCAAAATTTGTTTCCAACAAATCTAGTCCAGGTCCTGTTAACTGTAGCATTCTTATATAATTGCTTCTATAAATCAGAGATTATTATTTAGTAGGCTTCATCTCTGTTTGGACATAAAACAAGCTCATCTTATTGATGATTGCACAGAGAACTGAAAGATCATCAAGTAACTCTAAGCAACTACTATGGCGTAATGCAGTGAATTTGATTTGTGCCTGATTATGTGATATGCACATGGTCATTCTGGTTTATTTATGTGTTAGACAGATATTTATCTTTTCAGGAGCTAAAGACACCACGTATAATATTCTCTCCTCTTACTTTTTCTTTCCAACCACCAACTTGGGAAGTAGCTTGGGCTGAGAAAGAATGAATGGTCTCAAGTCCCTAATAAACTTCTGTGGCTATAGGTAGACTTCAACCTATATTTTTCCAGTCACACTCTAACCACTACACTGCACTGGCTCTTCATGTTTTATGGCTTAATCTATTGTGGGAACCTAGCCATTATGTTTTTTTTTAAAAAAATAAAACAAATCATGCTTTACTGCTATAAATCCTAAATTATAACTGCTGTATGTAGTTCTAAAACTTAAAACACTCCTACTCTACTAACCTATTTCCCTAGAAAAAGAATGAGCAACATTTTCTTTTTATATCCTGCTTACAAGTTATAGGGGATGAGGACCCAGTGATGTCATGACATTAGCAGAGTTGGTAGGAGCAAACATTCCAGATTCTTTTAATTTTAATTTTGAGCTAGGCGAAAGGTTCAGTAGGGGGTTTGCCTTGAAATTCATTTAATTTAATTTATATTGGGCCTTTCAAAAATGGCTTTGTTTCCTTTTTTAAGTGATACAGTTCTAACTTTTAAACAATCCAACAAAATTCTGTAAAATGAAAATGGGTCTGAAAATTATGGTTATGTCTATTCTGGTTTAGCTTTCTAGGCCATTAGAGTTCTGGGGGCTACATGCAGCTTGTACACTTGGCTGCTCATCTGCAATCTAAAATGTAATTTTTTCAGGCATGATTTTTTTTCCTTCAAAATAGATGCTAGAGAAGAGTTTGGCTTCTTGGGTACTGTCCAACAGTTTTCAGAAAGAATGAGTTGATTTAATATGCAATTAAGGATCAGTCTGTGTTAATAAGATCCCTGTTAACTGGTAAGTAGAGTTCACCTAGTACCTAATCAAAGTAACATATCTTCCTATTTAAATTGTTATACTAGACCCATTTGTCTAATTAATAAAATAGGTCACTCAAGGGAAGAGCTACTATTTAGCAAGATCAAGTTATTTACATGTCTTAATCCTGTCAAACAAGTGATATTCAAACAAAAAGAAAACACAGTAAAATTACTTTGAAATACACATTTACTAGGACTGTGAACTTTTTACAAGATTTGTCAATTTCTATTGATATCAAAAGTACTGATATTCTTGCACAAGGCAAGGATGCCCACTATCCCCTCTATTATTCATCTTCACCTTGGAAGTTTTAAATAGAAATATTTGACAAGATACAGAAATTAAAGGATTGGAGATAAAGGGTGAAACATATAAATTACAAGCATTTGCTGATGATTTAGTATTTATTTTGGAAGAACCTTTGCAGATGATTCCTAAATTGTGGGGAAAGAGAACAGTATGGAGAAATAGCGGGATTAAAAATAAATAAAGAAAAAACTAAGGTAATAGTAAAGAATCTTACAGATAAGAAAAAAAAGAATGTCAGAATCAATAGAGGTACAGATAGTGAAAAAGGTCAAATATTTGGGTATATACTTATCAGCCAAATGCTCAACAATAAAAGAAGACAACTATATAAGGCTATTGAAACAAATAAAATTAGACTTGTAAAAGTCTAAACCAGACATTTCAAACACAAGGCCCGGGGGCCAGATCCGGCCTGCGAAGTGGTTTCATGCGGCCTGCAAAGCCATCCTGGAAACAGTGAGGGAACGGCCCCCACTGCCTTGGCCCTGGCCCAGAGACCCTCCTTCTGCCAGAAACCCTCAGATCTGTCCCACTCCTGCCCAGGCCCCCATAGGCACCCTTGATGCGAATGATGTAGAGCTGGCCATGCCCACCCAGTAGGTCATACGCACTCTAGCCACGCCCAACCAGTAGGCCACGCCCACCCTGGCCACACCCACCCGGCCCCCTGAGGGCAACCGCAATGCTGATGCGGCCCTCAATGAAATTGAGTTTGACACCCCTGGTCTAAACTGCCAGTACTAGGAAGAATTGCTACAGTTAAAATGAATATATTGCCAAAGATTTTATTTTTATTTCAAACAATTCCAATAAAACTTGAGAAAAAAATCTTCCAAGATTTAAATTCATTAATTTCGAAGTTTGTTTGGCAAGAAAAGAAAGCTAGAATAAAGATGAAAACGTTGCAAGATGCTAAGGAAAACAGAGGTTTTGGGCTACCTGAGTGGGCTTTGTACTATCAAGCATCTGTATTAACATAGGTGAAAGAATGGATAACTCTCAGGAATAAAAGTTTGTTATATTTGGAGGGACACGATATACAATTGGGGTGGCACGCTTTTTTGTGGTATGGGAAAAATAAAATTCATAAGTATTTCCAAAATCACTATATTAGAAATGCTTTGATAACAGTATGGGAAAAAACTAAAACTAAAATATATGTAAAAATTCCAGGGTGGCTATCAATGATGGAAGCTTTCTCACATCCAAACTTGGTAGACTTTGAAAAAAATTGGACATATAGAGATATTCTGAATACTGGTGGGACATTAAAATCAAGACAAGGACTGGAAAATCACGGTATCAACCTGTCATGGTGGGCACAGCTACAAATGCAAAATAGATATGAAAAAGATCTGAAACTGTATGGGTTTTGTAAAGAACAAACTGTATTTGATAAGATATTGTTAACCTCTGATGAGAAACTAATTAAGAAAATGTATAATTTTTTGTTAATTTTGGAGATGGAAAGTGAACAAACTAAAGAAACAATGACAAGGTGGGCGAAAAACTTTGGTTGTAATATAGAACTAGAAAAATGGCAAAAATTATGGGAAAGAAATTATAAATTGACAGTGTCAATTTTGTATAGAGAAAATCTATATAAAATGTTTTATAGATGGCCCTTGCCACCAGCAAGATTAGCAAAAATGTTTAAAAATATGCCAGACAGATGTTGGAAATGTAAACATAACTCAGGCACGTATTATCATATCTGGTGAACATGTGGTAAAGCAAAGGCTTATTGGAAAAAAAATAAGATGCCTGGTTAGAAAAAAATGTTGGGTGAACATGTAGAATTTAATCCTGAACTTTTTCTGTTAGGTATGATACCAGAAAAGATTAATAAACAAACTTTATATTTGGTTCTACACATTACAACAGCAGCAAGAATAACCTTCGCGCAATACTGGAAAAATGAACGAATACCACCAGAGGAAGGAGTAATTAAAAAAATATTGGAACGGACAGATTAACTATGAGATTGAAAGATTAAGAAGAAACAGAATACGGTACTACCAAACCTGGGAGTCATTCTACAAATGGCTAGAGGAAAGAACCAAAGATTAGGACTTGACTATGTATTAGCGCTTTTGAACCCGTACTATACCCTGGTTGAAAAACTAACATATGTATGTAAGGGGGGAAAAAACTAATAAAATCTCTTTTAAAAAAAGTAGTGATATTCTTAATCATTTCATGTTCCATTTTAACTAATCCATTTTAATTCATTTAGAAATGGATACATGTAGAATAATTTATCAAAAGCACATTCAGAATCTGCATGTGACTTTAATGCAAAATCAAATACTAAATTATATTCAGACTTAGTTGAACTAAAGTAAATTCAGGTATATCAATGATTATGTAAGTTGCCAATGTAAGTCCCAAAGTAGGTCTACTCAGCACAATGTTTGCTTTTAGATCAACTCCCTTTCCAGTAGAGGGAGAGAAGGAAAGAGAGGAAAGTTTTACATTAAAATAAAAGGGCATCTTGCATTAGTTTTCAGTTCCTAAATAATTCTGTATTATATCTTTTTGACTCAAGAACAAATTGTATGATATATATATAGCATAGGCATTGTATAGATGCTTTTCCTTTCCCTTCTTTTTTACACGAAACACATGCTGACTTGATCCAGATTTCATTGCTTTACTTTCTGAAACTCATTCCATCCAAATTAGTCCCGGGTCCCATCCACATTTGACTTGTAGCCTCAATAATATCATACAATCATTTGTGAAATCTTGCACCAAATGTAATTTCTTTTTTCCCCAAATAAGAAAACTATGGTTCACAGCTCTGGAAATAGCCAGGATTTTGAGGCAACTTCAAAACCATCTTTTAGATTTGGAAGAAACCCCTTTCCTCATATAGATTTCAGGAGGAGAGGCAAAAGGATGGTGGGATGGTCAAAATAATCATCCAGATTCAGACAACATTTGGGACCCTTAGTCAGGTCCAACATCAGCCACACTTTAAGCAAAAGAAAAATTCCTGTTTTCTTTATTCAGTATCTTCAGAGTGATTAGATGCTGTACAATGTCAGCAACCATGTATTTCTTTAAAGAAGGTCAGTGAAGATTAAATCTGTTCCAGATCGAGAAGCACAACAAGAATTGACATGCATTATGTATATAACCTACTTTACTGGCATCAAAGCCTGTTACGCTCTTTTCATGCACAGCTTAAAAAAACTTAAGTAGCCAAGATTACAAATTCAAGGAGTATGAACATTTTAATAACTACTAAAGAGGAGGAGAGGAGAGAGAGACTGATATTACATAGCTGAAGCCTTGCAATAAATTTAGATTTTTGAAAAGACATGCTGTCTTATTCAGAGAAAATTTCATGAAATTAGAATTACTTATGTAAATACTGACTGAACTATAGCAGTATATTTGCTGTGACATCCATTTTTATTTCATTTGCAAAATTCAGAGGCATCATGCTAGGATTTAATGACAAATTGTAGAAATATCATGTTTGAATTTCCTAGTCCCATACTCTTTCTAATCCTCTAATCTTTTCCCCATCGCAATTTTTACTAGTTTTTTTTAATCTTTTTGCCCTACTTTTGCTGACAGCAGTGCATGCTCTGCTTTAAACTCAAAGTGAACTGATTATTTTATTAATAATGACAAAATATATTTATGTTTCATTGTGTCTTCCAATGCCATAAGATGCCTGCCAACTTTTTAGCTTAAATAATGGCAAAGCTCTAGAAGAGCCTTATAAGATACCATTCCTTCTAATAAGAAGCAGTTGATAGTTAAACTAGCATTATTTACATGCCACAAAATGCAAAAGGAACGTTTTAAAATTCCAATCAATTAATTATTTTCAGTTGATGGATCTGCACATTCATATTACATATTCATATTTATGCTATCTGATGGGAAAGACAGCTTGCTAGGAGTTGCTGAAACTTGGATTTGTGAACTGCTTCGAAACTGATGGGTTGAGGAAAGCATGTAATGAAAGGAAGGATCAAATCTTTAGCAGGTCACAGCCTAAGACAAGTTGATCTGCTTTGGCTTGTTGGGTCTTGACTGCTGCAGGAATGAAACAACTTCTGTAAAAAAGTATCACATCTTTCGATGACTTTTTCTGACAAGAAAGGGACTGACAGCATGCCAAGAAAAAAGGTAACTGGCTGTGCTTGCATAATGTATGACCTAAGTACTGGAAGTTGCATCAATATTTCACTGAGTCTATACTGCCTATGTTCAATGATGTTGACTTTCCTTCATATGCCATTTGCATATGCATATCGTTCACAATGCATGCTGAAAGTCATGCTTTGTAAGGTTGTTCCATTCCTCTGCCTTTTCTTAGAGCAACAACTCCCAAGGTAGCATTTAGCAGAAAATAATGATCACAATATATTCTCCAGCCCCAACTCATTCCATCCACTTATAACCTTGGATGAAAGTGTACAATCTTTTATGAAGCAAAAAAATATTGGCATTGGCTATAAGAAATGGCCCAGAAAGGGAAGGAAGCTAAATTACAGAAGATGAGTTTCATACAGGTAGTTCTCAACTTATGACGGGTCATTTGAGAGTTTAAAGTTACAAGGGCCTCAGAAAGGGTCTTAAAGCAATTCTGACCATTGCAAAACATTGCACCACTCTCCCTCCATCACGTGGGCATTTCTCAATCCATTCACACTTATGAGAGGTTCCCAAGTGCCCCACAATCTCCCATGACGGCTTCCGCAGAAAGTCAATGTTTTCTGTTTGGATTTCAGCGGGGAGGATTTTTAGTTGCACTGGGCCCTCTCCCCCTCGTCCCCTCAAGGCAGCACAAACACCTTGTTCCTAAGGAGTTGCATGCTTGATTTAAGCAGATACCGCAGCAGAGAGGTAGAAGTAATGTAAGGAAGGCTTGGGTCAGGCAGTACATCAATGTCTCTCTTCTTTGGCATTGAAAATCTAACTTGCAGAGGATTTTCATTGTTAGAGCCTTCCAGTGTTTCCTTACCTGAGACTGTCCACTTAATGATGCAAGAAATTGCTTAATGACAGAGTGCTGAGATTGCAATAATTAAGCAAAACAGTCACATGGTTTTGCTTAATGACTAGTTTATTATTATTATTATTTATTAAATTTATATGCCACTCTTCTCCCTAAGGACTCAGGGCAGCTCACAACAATAAAAAATTAAAAAACATAGAATACAAAGATTAAAAAGAATTAAACAATAAATAAAGAAATAAAGGACAATTTAAGCCGATAAATACCAAATTTAAAAACCATGATCAGTCCAGGCCCGCTTGTTGGAACAACCATGTCTTCAGGTCACGGCAGAAGGATCGAAGGAGGCAATTCATTCCAGAGGGTCGGCTCATCCACAGAGAAGGCTATCCCCCTGGGGGTCACCACCCAGCATTGCCTGGCCGATGCTACCCTGAGGAGGCCGGCTCTGTGGGAGCGAACCAGGCGATGGGAAGTGGACATTGGCAGCAGGTGGTCTTGCAAGTACCCCGGGCCTAAGCCATGTCAGGCTTTAAAGGTAATTACCAGCACCTTGAATCGCACCCGGAGGGCAACCGGAAGCCAATGCAGCTCGCGCAGGAGTGGTGTAACATGGGAGTATCGAGATACTCCCATAAGCACCCGCACGGCCTCATTTTGCACCAGTTGAAGCCTCCAGGTGCACCTCAAGGGCAGCCCCATGTAGAGAGCATTGCAGTAATCCAGGCGACAAGTGACAAGGGCATGAGTGACCGTGCATAGGGCATCTCGGTCCAAAAAGAGGTGCAACTGGCACACCAGGAGAACCTGTGCAAAGGCCCCCCTGGTCACAGCAGTTAGATGATCCTCCAAATTCAGCCGTGAATCCAGGAGGATTGCACAATAATCCAGATTCCGGTTCCAATTTATGCCATGAATATTCTCTAAGGGACATTTCTATTTTCAGTGTCTTCATTGTATTATTTAAGATAGGCACACACACATATATATTTACCCCCAATGATTAAAAGCATAGAAAATGTTCCTTATATTTTAGAGTTGAAGAGAATTTAGTAATGGCCCTACCACAGATTTAAGAAGCGAATTCATAGGCAGGCAAAACAAGTGTCCTTGGGAAACACTATAGCTATTTTATGGTTTCAAACAAACCCATGTATTTTATAATGATTTTCAGGGCCCTTTCTCCATTGTTTTTTTTTTTAAAAATAAGAATTTTATTAGTTTTTTTTTACACTAAAAAGATAAAAATAAACAGAAAACTAATAATTAAAACAAGCCAAAAAAAAGAGTTTCCATGTTTCTGCCAAGCATATCTCTTTTCATCTCATGCAGTGTTTAGTGAGAAATTTGGAAAGAAACCACTTACCAGTACTGCAATTTCATTTACATCATCTGTCACCGGATTCCCACAGGGACGTTGGGCTTTAACAAGAGGATAAAGTAGGAGCAATTGAAGATAAAAGCAAGTGATAATCCAAGTCTGAGGAGAGAGAGAGAGAGAGAAACTGGTGAATATAGTAAAGACAAATTACATGATAACTACATATAAATACATTTCAGAGATTTTTTTTTCCTTTTTGGCTCTTTAAATAAAACCATTTTCTTAAGTTATAAAGTGTTAAATAACAAGTGGACTTAGATGGCAATAGTTTCAGAAACCAAAGCAAGCTTCCAAAGGAAATGTGGTAACTTTAAAAGTGGTCTCTTTAAAACTTTCATCATGTCTTCAATCTATCAACATTGCCATCACCTCAGGAAAAAAAAGGAAAATATACCCTTTCCCCATAGATTCTGATAATAATGGATTGGGAAAGACTTGTCTTAAAAACATATCTTGTTTTGTTGTGCTATGGCTTAAATTAAAGGCAAATTCCAAACATGGAATTATCAGGAAATTACCAAGGGACCATACTTTAGTGCCTCCACAGGAACCTGGGATAAGGTTGAAATTAGAATAATGCCTATGATTTTGACTGCCCTGTCTAAAAAAGCAAATTGCACAATTAGGAAAAAAAGTGCAGGGAATACATTCAAAAATTAGTTGGGAAAAAATCAAAATAACTAGCTTCTTTTCATTTTTGTAATAATAAATTTTTTTATCAGCACTGTAAGGTGTTTGCACTGCTTGCATTAGCAATAGCACTTATATACCGCTTCACAGTGCTTTACAGCCCTCTGTAAGCAGATTACAGTCAGTATATTGTCCTCAGTAATCTGGTTCCTCATTTTACCAACCTCGGAAGGATGGAAGGCTGTGTCAACCTTGAGCTGGTGAGGATTGAACTGCTGGCAGTAGGCAGAGTAAGCCTGCAATACTGCATTCCAACACTGCCCCACCATAGCTCATTATGAAGACAGTAGAAATAGATACAGTACATAAATATCCATGTTAATTGGCCACATACAGTACGTGTTTACATAATTCCCACTCTAACAGAAATGGACTATGGAGGTTTATCAGTAATTCATAACATAATACAGGATTATTTATTCAATTAAGCTAAATGGTAGGAGTTATATAACAGGTAAGAACATGGTCATCTATAATAACTAGACTTTTCCTCCTGGGAGATGCTATGTGGCAAAATTAACACCTTAAGCTTTTCTGAGAGTTTGTAGAAAGAAATCAAATGCATAAAGTACCTATTTATTGCTTAAACTTTGTCCAAACACACCAAACAAAGAATTTTAAAATAAAGCCCATTCTGCTGAAATTTAGTATCAAGAGGCAAATTTTCTGTGACCCCAAACAGAGTAGAAAAAGGCTTAAAATAAATTAAAAGACACAAATTTTAAGATAGAGTACTAGATTGGGACTCAGTTGGAATCTCTGCAGAATAATGTCTATATGCAATATGTCAAGAGTAGAATTGAGACAGATGGAAAAAAAGTGTAATCAAAGTTTATCATGGAATACTTATACGACTAGATTTATAATTAGATTTTGATACTGTGCTTTGATTGTGCGCTTTCCAGCTCTGCACCAGAAAGAAAGACAAACGGTATTCTGTAGTGTTATCAGGGGCCTTCTCCTGTCACCAAAGCCACCTCACAAATGGGCATCACAATCAGGAAGATCCAATGCTAGCAGGATTTTGACCATCTGCACAAAGTGCTGGCATATCTTCCCACCAAAGTGGTACTATTTATCTACTCACATATAACTTGCTTTTGAACTGCTAGGTACCATCCCAAATCCTGGTCCCAATTGTGGTCATAACTCGAGGTGAGGCAAGTGAAGGGAGCTCACCCCACCATGTGGTGGGTGAAGGGAACTCATCCCACCATGTGGTGCTAGGACTCAAACCACTGACACAAACATAATCTCCAGGTCATTAAGCTACTGAACTCTATTTTCTATGTGATAAGTACTCTACAAAAACTTCACTTCAAATATAAGTGGTTATCACACAGCATATAGGCAACCACATCAAGTGAACTTTAACAGATAAACCTGGCACCTAAGCCTAATAATCTGCCATTGACTACATGGTTTATATTTCAGAACATTTTTCAGATTCAGAAAAAAGCACAGCTGATAAAAAGTAGTAGGTTTGCATATTACAGGTAGTCCTCAACCTTTGACCACAATTGGGACCAGAATTTGAGATGGTCATAAAGTGAGTCATCATGTAACCAGACCCAATTTTATGACCATTTTTACCAAAGTCATTAAGCAAATCACATGGTCATTAAGCAAATCCAGCTTTCCCAATTGATGTTTTGTTCATGTGAATATGGGATGGTGCAAAAGTCATAAGCGTGAGGACAGGCCATAAATCACTTTTTCCTACGCCATCATAACTTGACCCATCATTAAATATTCAAGAACTACCTCTTTGAACAGTTCCAGAAGTGTCAAAGGACAAGAACATACCAGAATTCAGGAAGATCTAACTGCTTACACCTGGCATAGCTAAAACATAAAGCCATCTTGTAGTTTTTGTATCCAGAAAAGTCCAGTGACTAGGCTGCTTGGGCATTGCTTCATATATTTTTTTTTCATGCAGTGGCATCCACAGGTTTTCACAGCTTTCATGGGGACTGAACAATGACCTAAGCAATGTTGCATTTCAAGCTATGTCTTTCTGGAGCATGTGTTTGATGTTGCAATGTACATAGAAAGACCACACTGTCATGATGCTCCTTTAAATTCTTCCTTGCCCACTTCTTACGTTCTTTTTTTAAAAGTTCATCTTCTATACTTAATTTTCATCATCTTAGAAAATTATCAAAAAAACCATGCATCTGTCATCTGATCATTGGATCTTATGCATGTCCATTCAAATATAAAGTCTGATTTAATTCAATGAGGGTTAATTTACCTCAATCTTCATAAACTAAAGAGGAAACATTTTACAAATCACCAGAAGTTATATTAAGCTTTTGTGTGCTCTTTATGAAAAGTCTACTTTCCTCTTTTACTCAACAATAAATGAAGTGGTAGAGAAGAAAAATATCAGTTCTATAGTTTAAAATGACAGCTTTAAGGTAAAATCAAAATCTTTATCATAAAATGACATTTACCATATTAAACATATTTTGCTTATTATGTGTAGAACATATTGAAGATATATTGCTTAGCTTCCCAAGTAATTAGGAATTTCCTTTAATATCTAAACTGTTTTCTTCTCTTTCTCATACTTGAGGATTATGGCTATACCCCATATTTAGATCAAGGGATATCATATTCTACACAAATTCAAGGAGTACAGCAATTCAAAAAATGCTTTTCATGTTCATTTATATGCCCTGTATAAGAATATGCCATATCAGAAGACATTCTATAAATCTATTTCTATCATAGCAAAACAAAGATATTCTATATGGTTATATATTATAATACCATTTTTTAAATCTTTGCTAGAGTTTAAATATTTTCAAATATTGGCAGTGTTTTGTAATGCTTTATTATACTAACTTTCATCGGATTGATTCCAGCTGCCCTAAATAGTTCTGTTTGGATGCAGCAAGTGCTAGAGTGATGTATAAATTTTAATACCTAGTAAAATAATCTTTGTACTGATCTCTCTCTCTCTCAATTAAAAATGATATTCTGTTAATATTAAAGATTTAAAAGAAGAATATCAGGAGCAATGAGATGCTTTTTTAGGATGCTACCATGACATACTGTATGTCACTGTGCTATATGTGGTTTTCTTTCTGTATTTTAAACAGAAAATTCATATACAGGAACAATAAACTCATTATTTATGACCCTGCAATCCCTTAATTCAGGTTAGAGTCAGGCCATAATTTAACTGCCTAAATAATAATAATAATAATAATAATAATAATAATAATAATAATAATAATAATAATAATAATAATAATAATAATAATAATAATAATAATTTAATTTTTATACCGCCCTTCTCCCGAAGGACTCAGGGCGGTGTACAGGGCAATACAATAAAATACAATATATAAAAATTAAAAGAAATATTAAATACAGTAGCCCAATTAAATAAATTAATACAAAATGTTAAAATACCTCTAAACCCATCAGACCAGGCTGGCTTGTTCAAATAAATATGTTTTTAGGTCACGTCGGAAGGAGCGAAGGTCAGGAGCCATCTGGAGCTCCACCGGTAAACGGTTCCAAAGGTCTGGCGCGCCCACAGAGAACGCCCTCCCCCTGGGGGCCGCCAGTCGACACTCTTTGACCGACGGCACCCTAAGGAGGCCCTCTCTGTGGGAGCGCACTGGATGAAGGGAAGTTGATGCCGGCAGCAGATGCTCCCGTAAGTAACCCGGACCCATGCCATTTAGGGCTTTATAGGTTGTAACCAGCACCTTGAATCTTACCCGGAGGACAACCGGAAGACAATGCAGCTCACGGAGTAGAGGTGTTACATGGGAGTATCGGGAAACCACCACCACCACTCGCGCGGCTGCATTCTGCACCAGCTGGAGCCTCCGAGTAGTCCTCAAGGGCAGCCCCATGTAGAGAGCATTGCAGTGGTCCAAACGGGAGGTCACGAGTGCATGAGTGACTGTGCGCAAGGCATCCCGGTCTAGATAGGGCCGCAACTGATGCACCAGGCGAACCTGAGCGAAGGCCCCCCTAGTCACAGCTCCTATATGATCATCCAAGGAGAGCTGTGAATCTAGGAGGACACCCAAGTTACGAGCCCTATCTATGGGGGGGTAATATCTCACCCCCCATAATTAGCAATGGAATATTCTGAATTTCCCGAGACGCCGGCACACACAGCCACTCAGTCTTGTCAGGGTTGAGTCGAAGCCTGTTCCTCCCCATACAGACCCGGACCGCCTCCAGGCAACAGGACATCATATATAGTCTGATATCCCATCTTTTCTCCAAAAGTTAAAGACAGCTTACATGTTCATTGTAAAGATATGTGGAATGACCTGGGGAGACAAGGGAACAAGAGCCACAGATTAGGCAATGGTCAGACAAACAACTGCTGAGTCCATGGAAGGAATGGAGGTGTAGCAAAGTTTCAGAAGGGAGCCTCCCTTGTTTCTTGAACTGTAAAGGCAAGGCAGGAGAGATTTTTTATTTTTTTATTTTATATGCCACCCATCTCACTATCAATATTTATCAATATACTGTATACCTGAGATAAACTTTCAGACTTGCAAGATTCCCTTAATGTAATATTACAATAAAGAAATACTTATACCTATTATTTCTGGGTATGCTTCTTGTCTAAACTATCTCGCAAGGTTCTAAGTGGTTTACAGAGTCAGCATATTGCTCCCAACAATCTGGGTCCTCATTTTACCAACCTCGGAAGGATGGAAGGCTGAGTCAATCTTGAGCCAGTCAGGATCGAACTCCTGACAGTTGGCAGAATTAGCTGGCAATACTACATTCTGACCACTGCATCACCACAGCTGATCCACAAGTAGTCCAGCTATATGCTTCTCACAAGGTGAGGATAAAACAACAGTCTCCAACAAGTTTAGAGATCTGGCGACAAGGGAATGCCATCTCGCAAGGTTCACATTTATTTATTTCTACCTGGAACCATCAGTGGAACTCTTGGCAGTTAACCTCACAAGGCCTTTGCAGTAACTCAGTTTTCAAAGGTTTTTGAATGGTTAAAGCCAAGGGAGTCAACTTGCTCTCCACTGGGAAATTATGCCCATCAACTACTGTATATGGGCATAGCTACTACAAAAGAAGCAGCAGCAGGATAACAGAGGCTCATAGAAATGGAGAAGCACCAGAAGCACCTTGCACTTTGTTCTACAGATTCTGTTTTACAGCTGTTTTACAGACAGTGATTGGTGTAAAGACTACTGAAGACAGTCCTTTAACTCTTTATCCTTACACCATACTGGTTTTTATTCAGCCATAATCAACTATATAATAATTATATTAAAAAACTGAGATCAGTCTCTTCTCCAACTGCAACATATCCTCTTGTTGATTCAGTGTTTCTGGTTTGTAGTGAAATAATGACCACGAGAAAGCAGGCACGTTTCTCGAACCTTTATTTGGAGGGAGCACCGACTAACTTTGACAAGCAAACAACCAATCATAACATAGCATTCTCCCGCCGCGTGGCTCCGACCAATCCGCTGTCGGCAGCTCTGACAGCCGGGAGCTGTCAGCCGAGCCTCTTTTCCAGCTGGTGGCAACCCTTTTGACAGCTCTGGCTGAGTGTGTATGCGCAGCCGCAGGCAGCTTGACAGATGACTGTTATCTAGTCTGTGAATCCTCCAGGCAATATATTGTATTTGTTAGGCAATTTGCTTCATAGGAATAAGCTTCACAGAAATATCAGGAAGTACTTGCGTACACAAGTAAATGACTTTTGTCCCTGGTGTGACATTAAATGGAAAACACTCAATGCATTGTGGAGCAGAAGAACAGAGGGGGAAAAAAATCAAAACATAGTTCCATACAACCCTGCTCTGTGGCAATCCTAAACATCCTGGATGTAATTTGAGTGAACCCAAGAAAATGGTGTGTTGAAAGAAACAAACATCTCTGAAAGATAACTGATATGTCAGAAAAGAAAACACAAGACGTCTTCCATAAATTTAATCTAGTTAAAAGTTCTTTGCTTCTAAAGTTGCCAGGAAACTATGCCAAATTTTACACTGCTAATAGTTTTGGAATATGTTTTCAACAAGGATGTGTGAAATTAAGAAGAAACTGTTGTTTTAAATGTTGGAACAGATAAGATGCTAAAGCATCTTAAACTAGCAACTGTTCCATTATCATTATTATCACAGAAATTCTGGTGGGTTATACTGATATCATCGATAAACAACAGATGTTGTCATTACTCTTTTGGTGAATAGATATAGCTGTTACAGATATATAGACATTATAAATATAGATATATAGATATATCACATTTTGTCTCCAACATAATTCCTCTTATTTCCTCCCTCCATAAAATTAAGAAAATGCCCCAATAATAAATTATAGTTACAAATTTTAGAATTTGTAAATGTTTTACAAATAATAGTGATGTATTGTTTTGCCTGAGAGTATTGTTTTTATTACTGTGCATTTAAAATTGTTTTTCTCATCAATAGTGACAGAAATAGCATTTCTTCCCAGCTGTGTATGCAGAAAAGATCCAAACAAGTACATATTTTATTAGGACACTTGATGAGAGAATCCTAGAAGAACCCTAATGTGCATCTAATTAGGAGATTCAGATTACAGCAATAGATCTTTTGTAGGAGAAACTTCATGTTCCCAAGTTTGATCTAAATAACTTAATTGCAACATCCTCTAAGGCAGGGGTCCCCAACCCCCAGTCCATGGACCAATACCGGACCATGGCATGCCAGCAAGTGGTCCACACAAACAAGGAAAGCCCCATCCACAGGATGCAGGCAGCACACAAAACCATATCTCCTCTAGGCTGCAGAAAAACTTATCTCCATGTAACCTGGTGCCCAAAAGGCTGGGAACCTCTGCATTAAGGATGTCTTCCTTAATCCCCACTTCTTGCCATTAACACATTAATATTCCAGTATCATATTTATTCATATCTACAGTACATGTTAAACTAAGAAAACAACAATTTATATCTCTTTAGCAGAACAAAAAAACCTTTCCTCTGCCTTAGAAAGAACAAAACTCTCTAAAGAGGTAGAAGAACTTAAACAAAGTCACCGAGCATCTAGTACAACACAAAAATAACAGAATAAGAGTGTCTGTATTGAAGCTTGTTCCCCAAAACAGCAAGCACAAACATTAAAAATGCCAATAATGTAATATCAAATGCAAACACCAGATCACTGCAAAAAACAAACCAACTTATGTACAGCACAACTACAATAACTGAATAACTGGGATGCAATTATTTTTATGGTCTTCCTATTCAGGGCTTTTAGTTCTGTAAAAATTGCTCTGATGCTTTACAATTAACAGACAAGCATCTACCCCACAAAACCCCAAACTAGCTATTATTGATAAGAAATGCAAAAATGTCTGAATGTTATGGTACCTGAGGAGATAGCCAAAGAGAAGAGAAAGAATTGGAAAAAAAAATCACAAAATTCAAAAATCTGCAAATAGAATGACTGTGGGAAAGGAAAGCAAAAGTAGTACCAATAGTAATAGATGCCTTGGGTGCAATCTTTAAACATCCGGAGCACCACTTGAATACCAATAGCACTGTCAAAATTATCAAGAGAAAATTGTAAACAGTGACTTTATAGTTTCCATTCTACTTTTAACATCATGAAACAACATCTGCCTAAGCCAGATTCTTGGGAAGGACTTGATAGGTGAACAAAAGTGCCAAATCCAGTATAAACTTCTGGATGATTGTACAACAAACCATAATAATATAGGTAACTGTACTGAATGTGCATGTATGCCACCCATTATTTACCTTGGTTATGAAAGAAAGAATTCTAGCGGATTCAAATAATTATTTATTTGATGTCACGCTGCAAACTTGACTGAGTCAATAGTCCACAGATTACAACCAAGTTTTATCTACTTAATGAGTAATGTTGGCAATTATTTTGTGCAAAATAGGAGCCTATAAAGAACTATCAAGTAAAGCTATTATGATTCTTTCCCATCCTACTACAAATCTTCTGATGGTAACAATATAAGCTTCCATGTATTCTTCTTGTGCAAGAGACACAATTAATTATTCATACTCTTCAGTCCCTACCTGGGGGAAGAAGGTTATTATTTCCTTTGTTATTTTTATTCTCCGGTTGGCAATCCTATTCTCTGTGGTTGAAGTTAGTTGGTCTCTCTTCCCATAAAATAATTCAGATTCTGTCCAAAATCTAACAATGGAGCACTGGATGACCAAATGGGTGGAGAAATATTATCAATAAGTACATAAAATGATTAATTATCCTTTCATATATTTAAGCATTCAAATTACATACATTTCATCTCTCTCCTTTCCTTTCTGTTTGGTGTAGAAAATATTTCTAAATTGGATTGCTTAACTTCAGCAACCTTCTGATATAAACCATGTAATCTTGCAAACCGAAATGTTAATTTGCTTAATTAGTAAGAAATCTTAAAATCTTACTAACAATTCTTAAACAGAAGTATGAGTTGGGTAATAATGTAAAAATGAAAACTTTGAATGGCTGCTGAATAAGTGGTCATTAAACAAGGACAATCTATATTTCATTAGAAATACATGTCAGCTTCACATATAAAAGTATCATCCAGACCTTCTGTTTTTAATAAAGTACCTGCCACCAGCATTATTATTTAATATTTATGTTTTAAACATGTTTCTGAATATATTATAGAAAATTTGCAAATTAAAGACACTTTGATCGGTAAAAGCCAGATGACAAGTGGGGGGGGGGGGAAACTTACACCACAACACTGCAACACAAACGCTACCTGTTATACATTAGCATGTGATATCAGGATGAAAGGTTCAAGTTTACAAGGCAAACTATGGTGCCCATTCTGTTATTTTAGTATCTTTGTGGTTAGAAATAAGACAGCTTCTTCCTGCCACACAGAAGGAAAAACTATAAGAAACCTGTCAATTTCATCCCTACTTATTTCACCTGGGAGCTGCAAAGTTATTTTTTCCTCTTTCAAATATCTGATAGCACAACCAAGCCAAATAATATGGAAGTAAAAGCGGGTTAAAGAATTTGCATATTTTTAGCCTACAGAAAAGATGACTAAGGGGAAGTATGGTAACAAACTGTCACACAGAAGAGAAAAAAGACTTGTTCTCTGCTGCCCCAGAGTACAGGACTAGAAGGAAGATGAAGGTCAGGATAGACATTGGGAGAAATTTCCTGAATGTATCAGCTGATGTCCAGTAGTACATGATGTGGGTGAGTTCTCCTCTAGAGGCCTTCAAACAAAAGTTGGGTGGTTATTTATCAGAGTGCTTAGTGGATCCTGCATTGAGCATGGAATTGGACTAGATGACCTTTGTGATAATTACCAATTCTATGATCCTATAATGCCATTTCAGAACTGATGCAGAATTTTCAGTTGAAAGGGTCCAGTTGGCTAAGAGAATAGAAATGTCACACTCCTTAGTCCTCCCACACTAATATCACTTTAAATTATAATAAAGAAGCAAAACCATTCTGTAGCATAATTTATCAACACTTGAAAAAGAAATGACTTGGAGTCTCTGGGCAGAGAGCTATATGGGATTATATGCCAACAGAAAAATTATAATCTTGTTCTAGTGGACAGATTAACAATTCATGTGAAAAAAACCCCGAGATTAATATTAATATCCTGTACAATCTGAACCTCGGTTTGCAGATTCTTTACCAGCAGAATGTTAATCTGATGCAAGGATAGTATAGAGCAGGGCTTTTCAACCTTTTCACCCATTGTACTACTTTTAGGATAAGGCAATATCCGAGTACCACCAGTCACCCAGCAAGGTGTCAAAAACCTGACCCAAAAAAATATGATAAAGTACAAGTAGTCCTCGACTTACAACAATTCGCTTAGTGACTGTTCGAAGTTACAATGGCACTGAAAAGTGAATTATGACCATTTTTCACACTTATGACTGTTGCAGCATCCCTAGGGTCATGTGATTTATATTTGGATGCTTGGCAACTGATTCATACTTACAACATTCAGTGTCCCACGGTCATGTGATCAATGGCCAGGTCATCACTCAGATTGTGGAATGCCTGTGGGGGGGGATCCGTGGGTCTCTGGTGGAGGGGAGTGGGACTGGGACTGGGATGGGTGCCTTCCCTCTCTCCCATTGTCCCTCCCTCCCTCCCTCCCTCCCTTCCTTCCTTCCTTCCTTCCTTCCTTCCTTCCTTCCTTCCTTCCTTCCTTCCTTCCTTCCTTCCCTCTCTCCCATTGTCCTGTGCTATGCCACCCAGATCCCAGCCTGGTTTTGGCAGGTAGCGGCGCATTCTCATCCACACAGAGTGGCCGGGCAAAGTAAAACCACTGACATCATGGCCCTGCCTGTGCACGCACAAAGGCAGAGGAGAGCGCATGCGCCTCAGCCTCTGCACGTGCACACAGGCAGGGTGGGGATGTCACCTGTTCACCTCCTGTTTTCAGGCACGTACATTACGAACCAGCTACTTCTCCCAGTCATTTTTCCCCTACCAGAGCCCAGCGTTTGAGCCAGTTCCCCAATCCTCACCGTGTACATCGTTCTTCCCATAGCTCTCCCCAGCGCTGTCAAGAGATACCCATTTCTGGCCACATTGCTACCGTTCTTAAGTTACATTTGCACCCGCCTGAAGGAAGAGAGAGACACTTTTCTCCCTCCTCCAAAGGAAACAAACCCGCATTGCCACCAAGTCACCCTTCCTTCGGGCGAAGTAATCTCTGGACCCAATTTTGAGACAGTTTTAGCCTGAAGCAGAGAGTCGGAGAGCTGCGACACTCTCACCGTTTGGATTCTACTTTTACACCCTGGGATCAGCTTGCCTTTCAAACCTCCGATATATAACAGAAGGGGAAACCCGCTGCAAAGGGACGTCTCGCAGAGTCTTTCCCAAGCGATGCTCGGGCTGAGTGGGAATGAAGCAGCCCTCGGGTTTGTGCTGTGGAAAAGCTGCAAGTGCTGGTGTCATCTGGGCTCCTGCCCAGCTCACTTGCTTGCGGAAAAGAGGCTGCTTGCTAAATGAACTGGGTAGCAGCCCAGGATCAGCATTTCTGAGCGTGATTTCTGAGTGCAACTCAGCTGATCCCGGGCTTCTGCCCGACTCACTTGCTTGCGGAAAAGAGGCTACTTGCTAAATGAGCTGGGAAGGAGTCCAGGATCAGCTGAGTCACGCTGAGAAGTTGCGCTCAGAAACGCTGATCCTGGGCTCCTGCCCAGCTCACTTAGCAAGCAGCTTATTTTCCACAAGCAAGTGAGCCAGGCAGGAGCCCGGGATCAGAGTTTCTGAGCGCAATTTCTGAGCGCGACTCAGCTGATCCTGGGCTTCTGCCCGGCTCACTTGCTTGCGGAAAAGAGGCTGCTTGCTAAGTGAGCTTTTAAGCAGGAGCAGCTGTGAAGCCCCGGGCTCCCAGCTGACTGGCAGCCGTGAGAGAAGGTTGCCGACACTCCCGGCTGTTTGGCGGCATCAGGGCCACCCACTAGGACTTCCAGCTGGCTGGCAGCCTCAGATCCAGAGTCCCAGCCTCCCAGCTGATCAGTGGTGTTCTCTTCTGGTCCACGGCTCAAATCCGGAGTCTCAGCCTCCCAGCTGATCGGCAGAGCAACGAGCAGGTGGCAGGCCAGGTAGCCAGGTTGCTGCATGGATTTCCCCCCCCCCCTTGGTTGATTGTCAAGCTCGGGGCTTGACAGCCACTCCTGCTCGAAAGACAGGGTTCAGCAGCCGGCAAGGCGCTCACGCAGGGCTCTCCTGGGGGTGGCGGGCCAAACGGGGACCGGCCTCACCCTCTCCATGCTAGAATGGCACCGGTGGAGGTGGCCAAGAGCAAGCAGGACAAGGCCACTCCTGCTTGAAAGGCAAGTTCGGTGGCCGGCGAGGCGCTCGCGTGGGGCTCTCCTGGGGCTGGTGGGCAATAGGGGAGGAGAAGGCCGATTGCCTTACAGGTACCATGTGTGTCCCGAAGAAGCGCTGATCAGAAGTCAATTTGGTTGCTGCACAACAAGTCCCTGGGGAGGGCGGGGCCTTGCTCTGTGCCTGCGTGCACCCTCTATAGTGCTCCTGCAGGCCACTGCCAAGCAGCATGTTTTCTGGCAGCAAGTGAGCTGGGAAGGAGCAGAGTGTGTGTGGGGGGGAGGAGGCAGGGGGAGGCAGGGGGGAGGAAGGCGATGCCAGGTGCTCATGTACCACCAGTGGTACGCGTACCACTGGTTGAAAAGCCCTAGTATAGAGTCTGGATCCCAAACTTAGTCCCCATAAGCATCAAAATGTATAGTGACACTTTCTGTGGAAACAGTCAGGCTTCTTGTTCTACCTGATTTTTTATATTTAAAAAATATTTTAGTTATACAAAACGAAAGTTTGAAAGCTACAAACCAAAGTGCAAGCTTTCAGTATCATTTTTATTTCTAAGAACGTTTCTGTACCACTTTTAGGATATGGCAACATCCGAGTACCACCAGTCGCCTAGCAAGGTGTCAAAAACTTGATGACCAAAAAAAAAGGAAAAAAGTGATGAAGTACAAGTAGTCCTCGACTTACAGCAGTTTGCTTAGTTATTGTTCAAAGTTACAATGGCACTGAAAAACATACCCCCCCAAGCCACAGCCGAGCCAGGATCAGTCCTGCTGTAGAAACTCAGTGAAAACTTTTAAAGGACACTAATTTCACAAACTTCACTTTTTTAATCACTATTAAGTATTCTAAAGCCAGGGCTTTTCAACCAGTGGTATGGGTACCACCTGTGGTACATTGGCAACTAGCAGGTGGTATGCAACCATCCTAGAAAAGTGGTAGCAGGGGAGGGGAATGAGCTGAACTGGTGGCAGCACCGGACAAGCCTGAGCGAGAGACGGCTGGAGCTGCAGGGCTGTCAGGACTCAATGAAAGTGCCAGGATCAGCATTTCTTCGGGGCTGTCAGGGCTCAGCCGAAGTGCCAGGATCAGTGCCAGGCTACAGCTAGAGCTCGGTGCTGATCCTGGTGCTTCTGAGCCCAGAAGAAGCGCCCATAAGCTGGAATATTGCAGCATCTCCAAGGTCTTGTGATTTACATTCAGATGCTTGGCAAATGATTCATATTTATGATGGTCACAGTGTCCCAGGGTCATGTGAAGTGACCAAAACCTACTGCAACCACCCAGAAGACACCTTGCTAGACGACAGGTGGTACTCAGATTTTGCCATATCCTAAAAGTGGTACAATGGGTGAAAAGGTTGAAAAGCCCTGTTCTAAAGCTATCTAAGACATTTGGAACCACAATTGGAAGTCACTTCTTTATAAATCTCTTCCTCTTTTTCTTTATATTCTTTTTCTAATTTCTTTTTATCTTTTATTGCACTTTTTATTATATTATTTTTTTAATTCTCTTCTCTAAAGTTATTTTATATTAGTTTATACTATTCTAATTAAAATTCCTAATAAAATTATTCTTTAAAAAGTATAGGAGCTCTGGGTATAAGAATTAAAGTGGATCTTAATTTGGATAACTGGAATTGGAATATAAGGTATTCTTAGAGCAAGAAGTTATAGATACAGAGTTTAACAAAGGCTGACTTTGCTGGTGGAACACAGGAAAGAAATTCAAGAACAAGGGACAACTAGTTTCATCTCTCTGAATGTGTCCTAAGGAAGTAAATACTTTAAAATGAACAGATAAGGTTCATTTAAAATGAACATGATGTCTTAAAATAATTGATATTTGGTAAATGTCCTTGAAAACCCAACAGGTGTAAGAGAGAAAAACTGTAGCAACAATTTTGAGACATCTAAAAAGTGAAAACGTTTATCTGAGGGTATTGCATTTTAATCCAAAATATTTTAAACTAACCTATCAGAAAGAGACTGGTTGAGTGGTGGAAGGAGTCAAGTCGGGAGTTAGTCTGAAAGACTAACACAAGAGGGCACAAGAGGGCAAGGTCTAACACCTTCCACCACCACCACCCCAATGCCATTGAACCTTATCTAGTCAGGCCCAGGTGCAAACTGCCAGTCTGGAAAGATTCCTGTGAAATAGGCATAAGTAATAAAGTAGCTAATTGAACTCCTCTTCAAGTGTGGATCTGATTGCCTCCACCTGACATAACCCTCCAAAGTACTTAGCATAGTCTGGAATCTCTCTTACTGTACATAGAAGGCACATGCCATAGAATAATGAGAAACAATCTCAAGGATTTCCCCCAACATGGTGTCTTTCAGAAATATTGGATCAGAACTCCCATTATACTTAAACAATATTGACAATCAGGGTGTGGGAATGAGAGTTGTAACCCAAGGTTTCCAAAGGGCACTAGGTTGTGAAATACACATTTTAAGCAGCCAAATAGGGTTTCCAGATTGCCACATGGGCAAACAAATTTTTAACTACAATATATATACACTACTTACAGTCACTCCTGCTTTAGTTATCACAGAGTTGGACTATTATAGTTCACTTTATATGGGCTAATCTTGAAGACTTTTCAAAAGGGACAACCACCGCAACAATAGTACAACTGATTATGTGTGCTCTCTAATTCAATTTGATATGTACTGGTTGCCAGCCACCTGTGGGATGAAATTCAAGGGGTGATTGTCATCCATAAGATCTCTTTAGGCTCAGAGCACGGTTTTGTGTAAGTTTATCTCTTTCCAGTTATTTTGATAGTCCTATTAAATCCAGTATAGCATACTCCAGATTCCATTGTTAAAATTATATTATCTTATAAGTTCTTGGAAATGTCACTTTTCTGAGGCTGCCTGTGTGCTGTGAGATAATACATGCTCCCTTCAAAATCCACAGGACCTGGCTTTGCTGTCATTTAGGAAAACTCTTAAAATGAGCCTTTGGAGAAGAGCAACTTGTGATCTCAGTTTGATATTGAGATTTTATTCTTTGGTTTTTGGTGTGTGTGTGAGAGAGAGATAAAGAGTGGCAAGGCCTGGGGGAGGAGTCAAAAAAGGAATCAGTCTAGACTAGAGCAGACATGTCAAACTCGCAGCTTGCTCGCCACTGCCGGCAATGGGGTGGGCGTGGTTTCCTGGTGACGCGAGCCGGCAGTTTGACACCCCTAGTCTAGAGTTTCTATATTATCACAAGTGCAACCCCTCTTGAATTCCATTAAACTTATCTACTGACAAAATAGTGCTAACCAGTGGTGGGATTCAACTAGTTCGCACCACTTCGGCAGAACCGGTAGCTAATTTTTTGTTGCCCAGGCCCAGAATGGACTTCCAGAAGTGGCAGCCACACAGAGAACTGTTAGTTGACTAGATTGTTGTACATAGCCAAGAATAGTAAATCAGTTTAATTAGAACTTGAAGTGTAGCCCTGGTCTTTTGCTCCTGAAGCACACATATATACTACACACAGAGAGACAAACCGAGAGAGAGAGAGACACACACATGCACTTTAATATTTTTAGAGACAATGTGTTGAGACAGTTGATATGTTCAACACAAAAATAAATAAAACCGATGTGTGTCCTTGAAATCACCAGGAGTAAAGTCAAATCAGAGAAGTAACAGTAGGCAACATATACAGTAGTCAGTAAAATTATAGGGAAAGACTGCAATTCAGCAGCTGCGCACAATACAAAATTATCACTTCTTGTGGCTCTCCTTGGAGATGAAGGAAAGGGCAGAAGGATGAACTAAAATCAAGCTAGCATTCTTCCTTTATTAATGTGTATAACTACGTTTAATTTAAAATAAACTTATTGAGTCTAAAACTACAGCAGTAGATTTATTTATTTTTATTAAGAAAATTTATATGACTGCCCAACTTACTCATGGAGACTCCAATTATCTTATAGAAGTAAAACCCTACATACAAAACCCTAATAAACCCTTCCCCCACTGAGTGACAGCACTCAAACAAACCACTTGATGGGGTCTGTATCAGTCTGGGGTCCCCAGGCCAACTAGCAAAACCATGTCTTCAGGGCTTTTCAAAAGAGTGTCAAGGTGGAGGGCAATCTTATCTCTGTGGGGATGATGTTCCACAGGGAGGGAGCAATGGAAAAGGCCCTTATTGGTCCCACTAGATGGGCCTCATTAATAGAGAGGTCCCATAACATACCGTACCTCCCCACTCTGGTGGATTGGATAGATATAATTGGGAAAAAAACAATCCTTCAACTAATCTGGCACCAAGTCATGTAGGACCTTAACGATGGCAACCAAAACCTTGAATTGGACCCAGAAGCAAATTGGCAACCAATGCAGTTCCCGCAAGTGAGTTGACACATGTGCCAAGCTAGATCTGCACAAAACCATGTAGGCTGCCACATGTTGAACCAAATGAAATTTCTAGATACCTTTCAATGGCAGTCCCATTTATAAGCACATTGCAGTAGTCAAGGTGAGAGATGACTAGGGCATAGATGACTGTGAGGAGCTTTTTTGGTTCTGGAAAGGGTGTAGCTGATTCACCACCACAGTTGCACAAAGGCCTTCCCGGTCACAAGTGCCACCTGCTCCTTCAGCAGGAGTTGCAAGTCCATCTGGAGCAATGCAACCCCATCCAGGGCCAAACTAGGTAACCCTCTGTGGACCAAAAACCCCTAAAACAGAACCTGTCATACCTGTCCCAGCTTGGACCTGGTACAGGTCCATTTCAATCCATTTGTAGTGAAAGGCATACTTTTATTAAGCCAAGCGGTTACAGTGTAGGACAAGCCAGATTTGAAGATTCCTGTGCAAAGGTGATATTTTCCCCTTCTCCTTGGGCCTCCTTGTCCCTCCCTCCTTGGTCATCTTGCTAGTGTCCAATAAAGTTCAAATTAGTTGTTTTGGTAACAGTTCTAAGTTTGGTGCCTTTTTGGTGGGTATTTGGTGGGTATTCACATTCTGTTCCTATACCTGTGTCCTTGGATCATTCAACCAATCAATCTCACCTTTAGGATTTTTTATCCATGGAATTTTTCTTAGACTCTCTCTGAGTTTATTTATTTATTTATTTATTTATTTATTTATTTATTTATTTATTTATTTATTTATTTATTTATTTATTTATTTGAATTTCTATACCACCCTTCTCCCGAAGGACTCGGCGGTTTGTTAAAATCAGCTCTTTTAAAGTTTAAGACTGTATCTATTGCTTGTATTTGCATTATATTGAATTCCAATATGACATGGTCACTCTCGCCCAAGGTTCCGGCAACTTCAACTCTCTTTATTATTTTTCTCAATCAGTAAGAATTAGGTCCAGTATAGCTTTTCCTCTAGTTTCCTCCTCTAACTTTCGGATGACAAAGTTGTCAGCTAAGTTGTTTAGGAATCTTCCGCTTGCTACAGTTTGTCTCCCAGTTGATATCAGAGTAGTTAAAGTCTCCCATTATTACGGTGGCATGTTTCCTACATACATTTGTTAATTGATTAGCAAAGAGTTCATCTATTTCTTTTCCTTGGCCTGTAGTATATACCTATAGCAATGTTATTTTTTCTTTTATATTGGCCCATTTGGATTCTAGGAGGTTTTTATCCTTGGTTTTGTGGATTTCTGTAAAGATGTAGCAATCTTTTATATATAATGCAATGCAACTACACCTCCTCTTTTGTTAGGGTTGGGGTTTTTTTTGAATAGTTTGTATCCTTCCATCTGTTCATTCCAGTCATGAGTTTCATCCCACCAAGTTTCATCCTGTTTGTTCTCTAAACTTTGAGCATTCATGTATAGGCATTTGAGTCCTTTATGGGTCTTGCGTATGTTTCTTGTATCTCCTACTTTGTAACTGTAATTTCCATCCTTTCCATTACTTTCTACTTCCTTATGTTTTTCTTTCTACTTCCTTATGTTTTTCTTTTTTTATTTCTTCTTTCACTTTACTCCCTACCTCCTTATGTGATTGGTTTTTCCTTGGAATTAAATTCTAAAGATCATGAAGATTACCCCCTCCTCCTAATTTTAGTTTAAAGCCCTTTTGATAAGATGAGCCAGTTGTTTTCTGCATATATTCTTTCCAGTTCTTGTGAGGTGCAGTGCAACTCTTTCCAGTAGCCCTTCATGTAGGTAATGCAGACCATGGTCTAGGAAGTCGAAGTTCTGTTCACACCGGTTTAAGCCAATGGTTTCTAAAATCCTTTGCTCCTTCACTGGACTTTTGTTGGAAGTATAGATGAAAGCACCACTTGTACTCCTAATTCTTTTAACATTCTTCCCTAGATGTTTGTAATATCTTGTTATTGTTTCATTGTTGTACCAATGGTCCTCACATGTAGGAAAACAAAAGGGTAGCAATCAGTGAGGTACTCAGTTACATCTTTGATTTTTGCTCCCTAGATTGACTGCCTGATCTGCAGACTATAGTTTCTGTTCCTCTAAGAATTGAATCTCCTATCATCAATATTCACCTTTTTTTCCTTAGGAAAGTCTGGGATACTTTTCATCCTGTCGCAGGAATGCTGGCTTATGCCTCCTTTTTTGAAACTATTGCTGAATGCTCTTTTGTGGGTTTGTGGGTATCTGCATATTTTCTTGCAGGGGAAGGCTATGAAAGTGATTGTTCAGTTCTAGAGGGGCTTCATTGGAGTTGCTAGGATAGATAGGCGAGGCTTTGCTCTTGATTGTTGCTTTCTTCTAAAAGTAACAAGTTTTCATTGGTCTTGCTCTTTGGGTACATACATATATGGGGTAGGGAGGGGCTGTCTTCATCCACTTTCTTTCATAAATATAATCTGGAATTCACCTCTTCCTTCCTGGGAATTCATCTCCCTACTATATTCCATTACAGTATCATCAGCATACTGATGACATCTCAGGCAATGATGATGAGGCTTTGCTCTTGATTGTTGCTTTCTTCTAAAAGTAACAAGTTTTCATTGGTCTTGCTCTTTGGGTACATACATATATGGGGTAGGGAGGGGCTGTCTTCATCCACTTTCTTTCATAAATATCATCTGGAATTCACCTCCTCCTTCCTGGGAATTCATCTCCCTACTATATTCCATCACAGTATCATCAGCATACTGATGACATCTCAGGCAATGATGATGATTTCACTCAACGGTTTCATGTAGATGTTAAACAGAAGCAGAGAAAGTATCAAACCCGGGAGAAGGGGAGTGTCAGACTTTTCCCTTCCTATCAACACTGACTGAGAATGGCTAAAGGAAGGAAGTGAATTAAGACAACACAGTGCCTCCCATTCTCAACCCCTGAAGCTACTTCAGAAAAATATGAATGGTGTTGAAGACCACCAGGGGTGAAGTAGAGTGAGGATAGACACACTACCCCCATCCCACTCCCATCAGAGATCAACAAAAAGTAGAACCAATGACATTTCCAAGCAATATCCAGGCCTGAATGCCAACTGAAAGGGGTCCAAATACTCTGTTTCATACAGGAACATCTGGAGCTGCAACACAACCACTTTCTCCAGAACCTTCCTTAAAAAGGGAAGGTTGGAGACAGGACAAAAATTGTCAAATAAGATGGAGTCTAGCTATGGTCTCTTAAGAAGAGGGGAGACCACAGCCTCATAAAAGGCTGGGGAACAACCCCCTCCCACACAGATGCATTAATCGCTGCCAGAATCCACTCACATGCCACCTCCCAGGAAACTTTTACAAGCCAGGAGGGACACAGATGTAAGACACAGATGGTTGCAGTCATACTCTCTAAGGTCCTGTCCACTTCCTCAAGAGCAATAGGGTTAAACCATTCCCAGACAAATGGGCAAGAATCTGCAATAGACACTTCCACTGGATCAGCAGCCGCATCGATATTTAATTGGAAATTAATTCAAGCAACTTTGTCTTCCAGAAACTAGGCAGCCTCTGCATGCCCCAGCAGGTAGACCTCTATATATGCCTTCCCCAGAAGAAAATGAATTTCTTTAAAGAGGGTAACTGGGTGATTAACTGCAGATGCAATTAGCATGGATAAGTATTTACACTTTGCTGCACAGATCACCTTGAAGTAGTCGATAATACCAGCTCTTACCCATGTCCAGTTGAGTTCATTCTGTCTTCTGCCAATGGTACCCTAGTTATTTCTTAATCTGTTTCATCCCTCTCAATTCCACCATATAACATTATTCCCCTGTGACCTCTCCTGACCTGTGGACATCTTTGCCTGTCCACAGGTCAGGAGAGGTCACAGGGGCATAATCCTGTCCAAAGCCTCAGTCACATTTCTATTCCAAGAAGTGACTAGGAATCAGCAGAATTACACACCAGTACTTCAATTATAATCTACAGTTCCTTATGAAGCTCATCTAGGCCCATCAGTCACTGGGAGGAGGAACCTATAGAGGGATATGAGTCTAGACAAGCTAGTTCAACACTGGATGACCTGACCCTCAGACAGATATCTCCACCCCCACCCTCCTGGAATGACAGATCGAAAAGTTCCCCAAAACTACAGGTATAAGCCCAGGGAACTGCAACACCAGCTACATAGTGAGGACCAGGAGTTCAGGCAGGATAACTGCTAGTATGTAGTAGGGAGGCTCATACAGCAACTGTAGTCTCACCTGATCACTCAAGCCCAACTTTTTAAAAGGGTCTCACAATCAGGCATTTGGGCAGCAATGTCCCTGAAGGCCAACAGACATTCTCTGATGACAACAGCCAGACCCCTTCCTGTCTCTGTAGTCTAAGTTGGCATCACACTCAATAACCAGCTAGACCCAGCTAACCCCACCAGCTGGACCCCAGCCTTCTTCACAAGGATCAGATCAGCACTAAGGCAAGCCTTATTATAGGCTGAACTGGCATTTAAAAGAAGCAGCATAAAATCCAAGTATCCACAGATTTCCTGACTAGGGAAATGGGTTGAGTGCAAGGGGCTGGAACACGAGACCAGTACTTAATACTGAGGATGTGTTCCCCACAAAGGCATGTGCCACATTTATCTGACACCACCAAATAAACTGCCCTACCTTGCCTTCCTCACCAGTCATGCCATCCTCCATCCTCAAAACTCTTTTATATCTAATCTGAAAGGGGAACCCCCTTCAACTAAGGAACATCCAGGGATAAGGTGAACCCAACAGGTGCTATGACATGTATTCTCAGCATCTTGAAGTCACTACCATTTCCTTACTGCAACATAAGAGAGGTCACATCAAACACCTTCTCATCTCCTCTATACTCACCCTCTATCCATACAACCTTCAAACACCATCCTCCGGGGTCATTCTCACCCACCAGGCAGGGAGCCACTTACACTCACTCACACACACACACACACCAGCTCTCACCCAGGGGAAAAGAACAACCATAATCATCTGGCTCTCCCCAATTTTCTCCTCCACAACTCCTCCCAAAGTCAGATCATAAACAGAGCAGCTTAAAAATTAATCAAACCAGTAACCCCAAATCCTGTTGCACTGCACCAATCTCTGTTGCAGCCACAATGCAGCCACATGATGTTTCCAAATATCAAAGCTCCCAAACACTAATAAAAGTCCAAACTCCTAAAAGAGTCAAACAAAAACCTAGCCAGCAGCCTATTACACTCCACAAAACCAGCATTAATGTGAGTAGGCCTGTCTGTGGGCCAGGGGAGCCCCCGTCCAGTCAGTAGGATACATTTGGTAATTTAAATATTAAAAAGTTCTATTATGAGGTCTTCTGATGCAATAAGCTGGTAACACACAGTTCGCCAGCTGAAATATTTTACTTAGAATACCAAAAAGAAAAAGAAAATGTAGTGTTAGCATTGCTTAACTGATCTCTACTCTTATGCACTTTGAAGTTAAAAGCAAATTAAAAATTTCTGGCATAGAAATGCAAATGGGTTTAATTAAATTAGTTTGCATAACTTGTGGTTAAAGAAGAGGAAATATTTTGCAGCTTCCTCCCTCTCTGCTATTCAGTGTGGTTCATGATTATATATGAGCTTATGCAATTCTGCCTGCAGAAACCATATAGTCAGTAGTTATGCTGCCTTATGGCTGTTTGTTAAGATTGCAACATTATTAACTTTTACTCCTAGTTGCTCATGAATGAAAGCTATGGCAATCTAATTGAACTGCTTTGTTCTCCATTTTCTGGGTGTTAAACCTTATTCTATTAAAAACATACATCCACATATAAATCACAGCTTTATATAGAAGAATTTTTAAATTGTGGGTAAGAATATATTTCTGCCTGTAACATTACTTGTAAGGCAAACTAATTAATGTCGTTATTTTAACATCAACATTAATTACAGTTATAAAAGTTAGATAGTTTAATATCATCATCATAAAATAATATTTCGCTGTAACAACCATAAGTAAAAAAGGAGATGGGAATATAGACCTATGCATTAGTTCAGATGCAGCCATTTTGCTAATCTCAGAAAGATTAAGAGGGCCCAACGTCACTAAAGCTTGGATGGGAGACTATCTGGAAATTGTAATGCTGCTATGTGGAAGAAGGCAATGTCGAATCATTCTGGGCTGTTGCCAAGAATTTGATTTATGAGTCCTATAATACATTAATTCTATAAAGTTGCTTTATTCAAGGAGAGTGGCAAAGGGTTATCAGAGCCACTGAAGAACAGTAAGCATACATTAGGTCCCTTTGAGAAGGACAAGATGAGATCAATAACCTCTTACCTCTGAAGCTTGGACAGAGGTCAGACAATTTGGCTGAAAGAGAAACCTCCTTTCTCCCTAAATATGAGTGTTGCTGGAGGAGAATGTATCATGTCTCTTTGGATCAAAATATGCATGCATGAGATTGTGAGTATAAACAGTCCAGAGCAATGAACAATATTTTACTCTACAATGGTTAATTAGAATTTCATTGTTGACTAACTAGAACTTCATTGTTCAGAGACCTCCAAGTTCCAATTATTTGGCAATTTGAGGTCTGTGCAGCCATCTTACCCCCTTTCATGTTATTTAAGTTAACTAGAAACATATATTAGCTATTTTTATATCACTGTTTTTCCATGAACAGCCCTCCAGATGCAGAGGGCAAACATTTAAACCGAAGGCAAAGAAAAAGTAGTGGGATCTACATGGGAATAAAAGGAAGTGTTACATTGAAAGAAAACAAACAGAAGTATAGATAGATAATGCAATGAAATTAACAAATTAATGCCAAATAATCTTTGGTAGAGTATAACATAATTATTGTGGAGAGAATTGCTATTCTTCAAGAAAAAGGATACAAATATAATGAATATGCTTAAATTATTGCTGATACACACCAAATGACATGACAAAAATAACATATTAGCAGATCTTAAAGATCTCTCTTGGGGGGGGAAATGGTACAGAAGGAAGCTTGCATTCTGAAATCCTTCCATATTCTTGGTAGATGTTTATTTTACACAATTCTATAATTATTTTCATTTCAACCTTGTTTACTTATTGTGCTTTCTTTAAATTCTCTTGAACTCTATTTGAGAAATTGGACCATGTCTTTACTATACTCAGTTCCCTTCCCTATACTTCAAAATCAAACCTTTACACCATAAGAAATTGCTGTTTTCACATATATAATGTAATTTATAATTCCTAATACCCTAGCCCTTAAAAAGAGATATTCAGGGATTTTTAAAGCATAAACAAGATCAGCAGGAACAATTCTTAGGAGGTGCTGTAGTATTATCTACATTGCAAGAAGCAGCTTACCAGGTTAAAATGTGAGGAAAGGTTTTGATAAAGTATTTACTTTCTTACCTGAGATAGCTAGCTAGATTATATCTATATCTATAGATATATACAGATAGATAGATAGATAGATAGATAGATAGACAGACAGACATATATATATACATATACATGTACATGTACATATACATATACAGACAGATAGAAGATATGGATGGATGGATGGATGGATGGATGGATGGATGGATGGCCAGACAGACAGATATACATATACATATACAGACAGACAGACAGACAGAAGATATGGATGGATGGATGGATGGATGGATGGATGGATGGATGGATGGACGGATGGATGGATGGATGGATGGATAGATAGATAGATAGGCAGGGAGGCAAATAGATGACAAAATCTAAACCATTAGAAAATTACAATGAACAAACATTTATCTACTTGGCATTTTATTACCAATATTGCAATCAATATGTTTAAGAAAACAGATGATCAGAAAATCTTATATGATAGTCTTTTTTTAAAAAAACCTGCTTAATTTGCAGAAACAGTAATAGATTTATTACTTTCTTAATCCTCCTTTCTGAATATGTCAGACAAATTCAGAAAAGAGTTTGTCAGAACATTTCAATATGCTTTTAATATGCAATGTACCGTATCTTGGCTAAACTATTTTCCCTGTCTGCACATTCATAGTTTATATATTATGTACTTTGTACTGAAGCATGCATCTGTCAAAAGACAGCAGTTGTTGCTGAAATCTACTGTCCCTGCATACTTTTTCCTCTGTGATAACTGTATGCATGGCATTTTGCAATTCTGGCAATTGTCCTGCTGATCACCATCCCTCTTGGATTCATTTTCATTTTTTAATCTAAACATAATAATATTAATATTTACACTTAACAATCTTTAAGTGGGCAATGCAAAGATTTTTGGATAAATATTCCCAGGAAATGCTATATTAAAATAGATTATTATTAGTTTCATTAGACTAACTAAATAAAGTATACTTTGAGTTCAAGGAAGAAAAGTGTGGGAATAAAACTCCCTGTTAATATAACCTTTATTCCATCTCTCATTAGGTGCCTTTAAATTTACTGATTTGGCATTTTGCAAATTACAGAACACCCACTAGCAATATGGAGCTTCCCAACAAAACACAACTGAAGATAGGTGAAGTGAATCAATATGCTTTATTTGAAATGGGTGTCATTTTTAAATCTCAACTTCATTTTTACTGAAGCAGGTTGTTCAACTTCAACTACCAAATTTCTCTACTTAAACTGTAGAAGTATAAGTTCATATCACAGAGCTGAATCATTTACATGCTAGTAAATACAGGAAGCTCAAGTCTTTCAGCAACCAAAATGGTTGATGTTTGTTTTAAACACTAAGAATAGTGTGCCAAAAATACCAAACTAACACTACTGTCAATGTTATAAAAGATACAGTCCATGAAATAGTTTCAGTTTTGAAACAAAGCAATATGTAAGGGAAGTGCCAATTTACACAGAATCCCTTCCTCAACCCCAACTCTTACAAAAGTCTAGTTAAGATCCATTTGTCCCAAGGAAACTTCACTTTGCATACATCAATACTGAGAGCCAGTTTTGTCTAGTGGTTAGAAAGTGGGAGACCATGAGTTCTAATTCTGCCTTAGTCATGAAAGCCAGCTGGTGATCTTGGGCCAGTCACTTTCTCTCAGCCCAATTCACATCAAAAGGTTGTTGTTGTAGGGAAAACAGGAGGAAGAAAGGAGTATAAGATATGTTCATTGCCCTGAACTGTTTTTAAAAATAATAAAGGTAAGATATAAATAAAACAACAAATAATTCTATATGTGTATTATTATGCTGTACGTCCTACAGTTAAGTACTTATAGCAACAACAATACCTATCTGAACTGAGTTCTGCAAACACATCCAGATATAAAGCTATTAACAAGACTTACAGTAATCAACATGTAAACCATGGTTTGTGAAATTTAAAAGGATGACTGAAAAATTGGGTATGCATGCAAACATCAGCTTCAGACAAAAATCAAACTAAAATTCTTTATATTTTCAATTTAGCCCTTTTGATTTCTACAGCAACTTTTACCAGTCCTTCACCTGTGTCTTTCTTTGTATGTATTCATTTTATTTTCTAAACTCTCTTAGCAACACTGATTAGTAGATTGTTGTGTTTGCTGTTTCTAACAAATGAGGGCTATGCTTATAAACCTGTGAATTGAATTTATATAGGCTTATCAGTCCCTATGCATAGGGACATAGTTCTTTTCAAAAAAATAGCCTCATTTAATCTACTCCACAAAAGCCTACTTTGAATGGCTCTAAGTCTAAGCTAAATGGATACTGGCCCCTTGCAACATATGTTTTGAGAATAGGATACAATTATGCCTCCATAAATTGCTGGCTTCTCCCAGGATTTTGTGCACCATCTATTTCATTATTTCCAAAAGTCTCTTCCAACAGCAAAAATGCTGTACTACTCGGACTGTCCTCCCAGAGAAGCCCTGAAGGTCATATAACTGCTGGCAATGAATGTACCCATTCAGCAAAAGAAAGCTGTATTCTTTCTGCCTCTAGCTCTTTTCCACTGCTAAGGTCTCCTAAAGTTTGCATGTCTAGCCAGCAGGTCAAATTTCTAAGTCTGCCTGGTGATCTCCAAACTTGTTGCCATCAACCCCACACTTCTAAAAAGTACTTTTCCCCATATATTATGAAATATTGCCTTTAAGTGACAGTAAAAAATGTCTATCAATTGGGTTGCTTTTTTAAAAAATTAAATGCATGTTTATAGTCATTATTACTTTGAAATCCTTCTCTAGTGCAACAATTACACAGATTTGGTTCTTATATTAGTATTCATTTACTGTTGCATATAACTGTGCAAATCCCCTCCTCAGAACAATCCTTCAACAAGATTACATCATCACAATTATCCCAATGAGAATTGGTACAATCAAATTCTAAATGTTGGTAATTATATAATCTCTAACTGCAATCAAATATCCAGTTGAAAATACATTTACATACGTAAGTATTTTTCTGTCAGGTCATCCAATGCATTGCTAATGATTAAATCTAAGAGTTAACACATAGTAAGTATGCATGCTGCTATAGCCATAATTTATGCTACTAAGCAGAAATATAGATGGACTTGCAGTAAACCAAAACTTCTAGAAGAAAAATCTGAATTTAAATATCTAATACCAACTCTAATGAAAAATTCCTACACAAGAAGATTCAACTTGCTTCCCACCCCATTCCTGCCACCCCCACCCCCAGCTTTCAGCAGTACAGAAGTCTGAATAATAGAGTAGATTGATAGGTACAAAACAATGGCTAAGGTAGCATGGAGCAGTGGCTGTTTCCCTCAAAGGCTGAAGAGGCCCCAAGATAGTCCAATACAGAGAACCTGATGACAACCTAAATCCGCAAGAAAACTTCTTCACAGTGCATCATAGGAAAAGAACAAGGAGAAATACACTGTTGACAAGATTGTTTCCACTTGTCTTAAATGTGAAATGTTATCCTGTTATAAACCATTATCTTGGTTTCTTGTATTTTAACTTCTGAAAGTGCATTAAACCTGATCTTTTTCCCCACCAGAGACCTGACCTTTTTCCCCATCAGCTAACACAATATAGAAAGATCAGAAAAATTTGTCTGCAACTATCTACCTTTCTTTCTTTCCTAAAAAATGTTCTCTGTTTAATTACATCTCTGAATTCTGACTAGAAGAAAACTGGTAGGTCAGAAGGTGATTCATAAGCCACAGAAAAGAATTCTTGAACCCACCAAAGACTACCGCATCAGTTTTTAGGGTAAATCAGTATCCCAGCTTCAGTAATCTGCTCTGCAGTGGGTAACTTTCAAAGTCATATTTACATGTGCAAAATGGAACTGTAGGGTGAAACAACAACTTGCAAATTGAACTGTATTCGCCTTCCTTTTTAAGTAACATTTTTGCCTTTTAAAGAAACCCTTTCCATCATACCAAGTACAGCTCGGTACTTTCCATTCTGAGCAGACATTAGCATACACAAACTAAGCAAAATTAAGTAGCAACTGCCACCACTATAATTTGTACGAAATATATATTGACTACACCAAGCAATTTTCCCCCTCAGGACTCTGGTATGATGTTCTTCAATCTACCTGAGCTATCACATCTTAAAATTCCAGATGTAGCAAGATCTCAAATTATGAGAAAGATATATTAATACTTCTGTACACCTCACTGATCCCCAAATATAGGAACTTTCTGTTTCACAACTTTTCCCATTTAAACAATCTAATTTCATTGTTTCTGTTTGAATGACACCAAATGAATTCAAGCAAGGAGATCCCACCTAGATCTCATTGCTTGAATCCCTTCATTTCATTCCTTATATCTGGAAGAACCCAAAATGGCTTATGAGCCAAGACAGCAGGAGATTCCAAAGAAAGTAGCTAGGAAAACATTGGTGGGATGAAAAAGGCATTGCTGTGTTAAAACTGGCAAGGCAACAACACTCAGAGATTCCATCTATCTATTATGTATCAATTTATCATCTATCTATTGCAAGGGAGACCGGTTAAACATTCTTTTAGGGTCCCAAACACATTTAGCTCACTCTCGTCAGCAATTCCTTGTTATTCTGGGCAATCATCTTTCAACTGCTACTCCTCTTCTACTCTACAACCAATCCTGTTATGGAAAGAAATTATGGCACAAAATAGATTGTAGAGAAAGGAGCGGGTTAGATATGGAATGAAAAAAGGGGGGAGGGGTCAACGATAGATAAAAGCAGAGGGGAAAGGGTACCCCAAACATGCACTCTTTGCATGATTATTAAAAGAAGCAATAGTTCTACCCCTTAGTTCTGTCTGGTGTTGAGCAATTTTAAATTTACCTATTGATCTAATATTTGCACGTTTCATCCTATCTGTAAAGAATTATTTCTTATTTAGAATCCTATCAGGTGGAAACGACCAAGTATTCACAGGGAAGGAAAGGAGAGATTTGACAAACCATCACCAGCCCCAATGGCCTTCAAGAATGCTTTTGCCCTCTGCCATAGAGTGGGCCGTCGTTACCAGGATGCCTCGTCCCGTGGAATAGAAGCGTGAGGGTGGTTCAAGAAGGCTTGCCACGCTTCGCCACGCCAATCCACGCGCAAGAGGAGAGGAAAAGTTAGCGACTCTTCTGCAAGAAACTCGGCAGCCTCGTTGCTATAAGGCAACCCGCACCAGGCAGAAGGTGATCTCTCGCCCGGCTCTTATGGAAGGCAACCCGCTCTTTTCTCTCCGCCAAACTTCCACTTGCCTGGACACTCGGTGCCTTCATCCTTCCCCGCGGAGCGCACATCCCGTCCGCCTGCCCGCCTTGTATAAGTCTATCCACTTATCATGGGGTATCATCCCCACCACCATCACGAGCACCACCAAGTCCCTACCAGGATGTAAAACTTCTTCACTGGATACTCACTTGTGTCTTCTTCATAAGGAAAGAGAGCGCTGCAATCCAGCTCTAACAGTCGTGTGCAAACTCCTTTTAGCTGATCTGTAGTTCCAGCATGTTGCAAAGGCAGCTAGACCACGCATTGAGGCTTGCCTAGCGCCCTCTATGGCTTTGCCGTGCACTGGCCCTCTCTTCGCCCCCAAGCACCGCGGGCGGCGCTCCAGCTGCTTTATTCGGCACCGGCTCCGAGTCCTTCGGAGGAAAGCAGAGGCGGGAAATGCTGCTCAAGCCGGCACTCGATCACTTCTTTTATAGCTTTAAGCTGCCTTCCGCAGCGGCAGCAACCGCCCCGAGAGGACACGCCTTCTGTGTGAGTTCTTGTCAGGGGACGGGGAAAGTGGAGCGCTGGAGGAGCCCGGAGAAAGAGGAGAACGAAATCAAGCAGGACCAGACAGACAATTGCGGTATATAAACGCCGACAGGGAAAGCGAAAGAAAGAAAGAGTCCCAGCCTTTCTCCACTGCCTGCTTTGAACTGGTATCCACGCATCACTGAGTAGGCAGAAAACTATGCCGCGTGCTGTTTGCTGTCCCCACCCTCTTCCTCCCCTGTTCCCAGTCGCTCGAGTCACCTGACCTTCCTCCTAGCATTTTACACACCTTACTTAAGGCAAACTTTGGACGCTGTCCAAGGGAAAATGCAAATTTAACACTGGTATAGTGAAGGACAGGGAACGCGGTGGCTCAGTGGGTTAGGACGCTGAGCTTGTTGATCAGAAGGTCGGCAGTTTGGCGGGTCATATCCTGAGTGCCATGTAACAGAGTGAGCGCCTGTTACTTGTCCCAGCTTCTGCCAACCTAGCAGTTCGAAAGCATGTAAAAATGCAAGTAGAAAAATAGGGACCACTACGGTGGGAAGGTAACAGCGCTCTGTGCGCCTTTGGCATTTAGTCATGCCGGCCACGTGACCACAGAGACGTCCTCAGACAAGCACTGGCTCTTCGGCTTTCAAACGGAGATGAGCACCAGGCCCCTAGAGTTGGAAACGACTAGCACACATGTGCAGGGGAACCTTTACCTTTACCTTATAGTGAAGGACGCCTTAAAGTGTGTCACCATGGGGCTGTTGATGGGATAAAGCCAACATCACAAGGACGCACCAGAAAAAAAGTGTTATCAGAGCACGGTTCTGTCACGGTTATAGAAAGGTGGGGGGGAAGCCCACAATGCCACAAGAGATTGTAGCATCTAGCTAATCTTGGAAACTAAGCAGAGTTGTCCATAGTTATGTGGATGGGGGAGATTCAGGTATGTTGGCTGTATTAGGACATTGAAAAATATCCAAGAAAGCAAAATGTGCGAAGGCTCCATGAAGCCATTAGCACTTGAGATGGACTTGAGGAAGATTTTACTTTATGTTATTATGTTATTATGGAAATAAATGTAGAATGGGTTTCAAATTCCATTACCATTGTCTTGGGTTCTTCGCAAGCTTTTTTTTAATTGTTGCAATATTCTTGATCCTTTTGGAACATTCTTGATCCTTTTGGAACAGCTCAGTGCTGTATTCTTGTTTTACTAATTAAGGATCTGATAGAAGTTTCATAACCCAAATGGATTGTTTATCCCACTGAAGACTATGCTAGTGGAATTGTCTGAGACACATTGTGAATGGAGCTGTTCCACCAGGGAACATATATCCAAAGAGTATAGAGCCATCTGAGGGAATATAAGAATATCCCATGAGACTACAGGCAATTCTTGACTTATGACCATTCACTTAACAAATGTTCAAAGTACCTGCAACATTCCAAATAGCTCCCCCCCCAGTAGTTATGCGGCCACCTGTCAAGACACTTGACAACTGGCCAGCATTTATGGCCATTTACAATGACCCTCAGTCACATGCTGTGCTTACAATAATGGTATTGTCAAAACGTGGCATTTTCTTACAGCCTTTGGCAAACCAGTGGTTTGCTTAACTACTGTGGCATTCAGTAGTTAAAAGAAGCAAAAAAAAGGTCATAAATAGGGCCAGTCATGTAGGTGACATGATTCATGACTATCATGACCATGATAAGCAGCTTTCCTTATGGTCATAAGTCAAGGACTCTATATTTCTTTAAATATTATTTTATTTATTAAGAAAAAAATTATATGGTCGATCAACTCACAGTGATTCTAAGTAGCTTACAAAGTAAAACTCCAGATACAAAACCTATTAAACCCTGTCCCCCTGCTGACAACAAGCAAACAAATGAATTGATGAGCTCTGTATCACCCTGCGGGGCTTAGGTGCATTGGCAAAATCATGTCTTCAGGGCTTTTCAAAAGGTGGGGATCAACCTTATCTTTATCAGGATGATGTTCTACTGGGAGGGAACCAACATGGAGAAGGCCCTTCTTCTTGGTCCCAGGAGATGGACTTCCTCAATAGAGGGGACCTGTAACATACCCTGCCCTCCCGTTCTGGTAGGTCAGGTGGATGCTAATGGTAGTTAATTGTAATTTTCCCCACATTCAGGTTATGTCCATGCAATGCACCACTTTATACCACCCTGGATCTAGTACAGGAACAGACAATTACAAATAGACCCTTCTATTTCAGTGATTCGCTCATGTCACCAGGAAAAAACATGAATGTAAATTCTGCATTATCATAAAACTGAAAACTGTTATCAGCACAGTTCCAAATTGGTGATTCTGTTCCTAAGACCTCTTTTTCTGACACTTCTCCCTAACTTCTCTTCTTATATGGAGAGATATTCAGCAATGAAGCACAGTGAAGCTTCAGAAGTGAAGCACTTCATTTCAAAATCACAAATGATGTTTCTTATACCGATAAGATTCCTTAATGTTTCTTTATTAGATAAAATGAATGAATGTTAGATGAATGTTTTGTCATTCATCAGACACAATTTGATTGTTAAACTTAACTGCAATAGCAGTTTCACATTTTAAAGTAGCTGCATTTTTGCCTCCTTTTTTAATCTTCCTTGATAAAAGCATAATAGTCCTGGAAAAATGCACCAGGAGATTTATTTTTTTAAGACAACACTTTTTTCCTTTGTCACTGCTGTATGAGATGCTTTCCTCCATCAGCTCAGGACTTAGAGAACATATAAAGTGGTTCAAAAAGAATAAATCTTCACAAAAATATGACATGAATTTGGATAGAAATTAATATACTTGTAAACAGGGACACCTATAAACATACCCATGAGGCTTTGCCTTTATGGGATATGCAGCAATAAGCATGGTGCATATTCTAACACTCAACCTTTCGGGGGTTTGTGGAAGAGCAAAAAACTGGTCTGTGTATTCCTGCCTGGAATACAGTGGCACTGCATTTTTAAAATTGTGTTCAGCATTACCTCTTGAATGCTTTCAATCAGAAATTTACAAATCAACTTCCAGGCATGTGAAATAAATCCTTGTAGTTTAGTCAGTCATTCTTACTACTTTTCCATCTGTATGGAGAACAGTAATGATTCTTACTGGGCAGAGATGTTATCTTCACTTATTGAAAACTATAAATCATAGAGCATTTATTCTAATGTTTCTCTTGTTATATCACCTATATCACTAGCCTTAAATAACATGACTGTTTTGAATGAAGGCAAATATACATGTTCCAGGATAATGTTGCATGATCCAATCTGGATCGGTCACTGGGACCGGAGATGCAGCATCGGCTCCAGCACAAGTCTGAAAGCTTGGAAGACTAAAGCTCTGGTCCTGGTGACTGACCCAGATTGGATCCTGTAACATATCTGTTTGCTTATGTTCACAGTTATAGAGCAAATCTCCATACAATAAATAATATAGCAAAACGGATACTGTTCAAAATGTAAAATAGTGAATAGCCTCTTAACATGAAAACAATCCATCACATTCAGTTTAAATCTCAAGTTTGGAAAAGTGACAAAACTTTTTTCAACTATTATAATGAAGGTCAAAGTATATTTTTAGCATATGCTGTATTATATACTATTTATCTATCCATACTGTAGAGATTTTCAATTATTCCAGTGTTATGTGTAGCATAGGTGAGGTTCAAGGTTTTGGTTATGATCTTTAAGTCCTTACATGGCATGGGTCCGGGATACCTCGAGGACCACCTGCTGCCGGCGTCAACTCCCCTCCGCCCTGTGCGTGCCCACAGAGAGGGCCTCCTCAGGGTGCCTCCGGTCAGGGAATGTCGACTGGTGGCCCCCAGGGGGAGGGCCTTCTCTGTGGGTGCTCCGGCACTATGGAACCAACTGCCGGTTGAGCTCTGGATGGCATCGGACCTTCGCTCCTTCCGGCGCGGGCTGAAGACCCACTTATTTGAACTAGCTGGTCTGGCCTGATGGGGAATATTAGGGGTTTTTAATGGGTTTTTTACTATTTTATTGTCATTGTATTTTAATTGGGCATTGGTTTAATTTCTTTTTAATTTTTGTACTGTTATTTATATATGCCCTGTTAACCGCCCTGAGTCCTTCGGGAGAAGGGCGGTATAGAAATTGAATAAACCTAAACCTAAACCTATATGTGTGGAGCTGGATGACTGAAGCTACATAAAAGCATTCATAATAAATAAAAGTTTGCATTAGAACTTGCCTTAACATTGTTTAACATTTTTATGCTCTCATAATATTTTTCTCCATTTTATCCATCCCCCCCCCAGTACTAGTGGTTTACCAGTACTAATTCTTAGTGGTTTCTTCAATTCTACTCTGATGTATCATTATCATTTCAGTATAAATTATCATTATCATTTCAGTATAAATCTCTAAAATGCTTCTTCTAGCATTCTCTCCCCTAAGATTTATTGCAAACCATTTCAACATTTTTATTTTTCAGTTCCATTTACTCTGCTGGACGCTTCTTGTTTAGTGCTCTAAAATAAATCATAAAATCCTTTTTACTTACAGTACATCTGAATCATATTTTTAGTCACATCTGAATCAGGCTGCATTTTTTCTTCTTTAAATACGAACCATCCTTCGATCTGTTTACAGTCTTTGCACTTTTTTTTCTCCATCCACATAATAAATAGAATCTTTCCCTCATTCTCATTTTTTTGCAATAATCATTCTTTGTATGCATTCATCCTCATTTTCTTCATCAGTCCGTAAAATATTTTTCCACAATTCCCATATTGTAAGTGTAATTCCACAAAAACATGTTCTGTAACGTTCTTCTTTCCTTATATTCACTTTTCATTCAGTTTGTTGGGAAATAATCTCCCTTCTAATTATTTTTTTTAGGCAGAACTCAAGGTTTCTTGCAGAAATTTTACTTTCAATACTTACTTTCACTTCTTTCCTTATCCCCCCATGCCCTTTCCCCCCAAGGTCCACTCCTGAAATTATTTTTTAAAAATGATATGTCCCACATTTAGAACCTCTCATCATGCTTATAATACACACTCGGCCTAGATGTTTATTGATTCCTTTGCCATGTATATGCATGAATACACTTATGCTTAAATATTCATCATATTTAATTCATTATATTCAAATTCAGAACTGACATTTTTTCTGAACAGATTCTGACCACTTACTAGTTGTTATGTATTCACTTATAATTCACATCGTTATGTATTCATTATTTACATTGTTAGGTATTATTGTAATAGAGTTTAACAGGGCTGAGGTAAAAGCTGCGGCAGCTTTTGACAGCTGTCAAAAGCTGCCGGACAGAACTACGCAGGCGCAACCGACTGACAGTTCTGCACATGCCTCCACTGACAGCTCCGAGCTGTCAAAATCTGCCGGCTCCGATTGGAGGAGACGAACGGCGCGGGAACCAGCTCAGCCCTGATTGGCTAACCTACTGACAGCTGCCAGTATAAATAAGAGTCATGTTCTTCTGTTGTTTGCCTGGTTCGGAATAAAAGTTAACCCGTTTAACTCGCTGTCTCGCCTGCTTCTTAGCTAAAGCACTGGCGACGAGGATGGGATGCCTGCTTGCCTAAGCTGAAGTCACTACCTAAGGGGAGAAGAGATATTTTCCCTTAGCCCGAGCTAGTCACTCGCTGAAGTCACTCGGAAGCCAAACTTCCATTTAACGCAAGCAGCTGCACCCACGGCTCACAGACAGCATGACGAACCATGGCCACATTCGAGAGTTCAATACCCGCCACCCAGAAGGCTGGGAATCTCATCTGGGCCAGGTAGAAGGATACCTGGTGGTAAAGAAGATTACGGACGACCGGGCCAAGGCAGCCGCCCTCCTCTGGCTCAGCGGGCCCACTGTCTATGATGCCGCTGTGGGAATCTTCACTCCTGAACCTATCGCCACTATCTCCTACGCCGATCTTACCGAGGGGCTGAGTAAATACTTCATGCCCATCAAGTCAGAACTCTTCTGGAGGGTAAATTTCACCCGAAAACTACAGCTTCCTGACGAGCCAGCAAATGACTTCATAACCCAGGTCAGACACGCCGCACGGCAGTGTCGGTTCCCGGACTTAGAAGACCGAATCCGGGACCAGATCGTCATAGGGCTCAAAGACGAGCGGCTGAGGAAGAAGCTGATCGGCAAGCCAGAAATGACAATGACCGATGTAGCGAGGGAAGTCATTGCATACGAGGACAGCCACAGTGACAACCGGCGTTCACCTGACAGCGGGCCCAGTGGGTCCGTGCACCAGGAGGACGGCGGGTTCAGCGGTCCCGAAGATGACGATGTCTCCATGGACATCGATGCGGTACAGCGGCGGTTCAAAAAGCTCAGGCTGCAACGCAACTATAGAGGGGGGCCTGCCAACAATCAGAGGGGCGCTAACTTCCAGACAAACAGGGCTAAGTGTGCCAGCTGCGGCGGAAGCCACCCGAGAGCAACGTGCCGGTTCCGCAGTGCCAAATGCCATGGGTGCGGAAAGACAGGTCACCTCAAAGCCGTGTGCCGCAGCCGGAGCCGAGAAAATCTGCATGAACTGGAGGTGACACCCGCAAGTATGAGCCAACACACACCCAGAGCCAGGCACAGTTCCAAACCCCTAGTGCTTAATGTAAGGGGAAGGGCGGGGGAATACACAGTCCACAGCACTCTTAAGCCCAAAGTCAAGGTGGACGTTCTGATTCATGGAATCCCCTGTGAGATGGAAGTGGACTCTGGGTCCTCCAACTCACTCATTTCGTGGCAAACCTACAGGGACATTTGTAACCAAAGTAGAAAACGGCCCGCCCTTCGACCCACCAAACTCTGCCTAGCTGACTTTCAGAAAACGCCCATTAAACTCCGGGGAAAGGCTTCCGTCCCCGTGGAGTTCAAACAATTTAAAGGATCCCTCCCTATACTAGTGACCCAGGAAAACAGAATCAGCCTGCTAGGACTAGACTGGTTCGAGGCACTAGGGATAGCGTTGACAGGCGTCAACGCCATTCAGCTGTCAAACTTAGAATCCGTCTGCCTTCAATTCGCGGACGTCTTTGACAGCTCGCTAGGGAAGTACACTGGACCGCCCGTATCGCTAAAACTAAACCCTAATGTAATGCCTGTCAGGATCAAGGCAAGAAGAGTTCCCTTCGCCTTGAGAGAAAAAATAGAAACTGAGCTAGACCGATTAACTAACTTAGGAGTCCTAGAACCAGTAGAAGGGGCAGAGTGGGAGACACCCATAGTGACCCCAATTAAGCCAAATGGCCAAATAAGATTATGTGCCGATTATAAAGCGACCCTCAACCTCGCATTAAATGCCCATGCCTACCCGGTCCCGGCTGTCAAAGACATCCTCGCGGCCATTAAGTCAGGCGCCATTTTTGCCAAGTTAGACTTGGCGCAGGCGTATTTACAGCTGCCTGTCACCCCTGACACCGCCTTAGCTCAGACAATCGTCACCCACAAAGGAGCATTTAAAATTAACCGCCTTCAATTCGGCATCTCTGCAGCCCCGGGGATCTTTCAAGAAATCATGGAAAAAACACTTAAAGGGATCCCCGGGGTCTGTCCATATTTTGACGACATCCTAATTGCAGGGGAATAGAGAAAGACCTAGCTGACAAATTAACAAAGGTGCTCCTTAGATTCAGGGAGGCTGGTCTCAAATTAAAATGAGACAAATGCTCCATCGGGGTGCCTTCAACAGAGTTTTTAGGATTTAAAATTGATGCTAAGGGAATTCACCCCACTGAAACAAAAATTAAAGCCATTAAAACAGCACCAACCCCTAAAAATAAACAAGAACTTCAAGCCTTCCTAGGGTTAGTTAATTTTTATCATACCTTCCTGCCTCATAAAGCCTCCATTGCTGAACCCTTACACAGGCTATTAGATAAAGGCAAACCCTGGAACTGGTCATCTGAGCATGATAAAAGTTTTAATCTACTAAAAAACTTACTCACCAGCAATGCAACAGTAGCCCTGTTTAACGAACAGCTGCCCTTATGTCTGGCTTGTGATGCCTCCCCCTACGGCATCGGAGCGGTCCTAAGCCACTTAACTAAGGAAGGAATGCAGACCCCTGTAGCGTTCTATTCCAGAACGCTGTCAAAACCGGAGCGTAATTATGCTCAGATTGACAAAGAGGCTTTAGCTATAGTGGCTAGCATAAAAAAGTTTCATGACTACCTATACGGCCGACCCTTTACCATTTTTACGGACCATAAGCCCCTATTAGGACTTTTTACAGTAAACAAACTAACCCCACAAATATTATCTCCCCGCATCCTGAGATGGTCTACCTTTCTGTCAGCCTATTCATACAACTTAGAATACAAGCCAGGGAAATCCATGGGCCATGCGGATGGCCTTAGCAGACTGCCCCAACCGATAGTTGACCCAGACCCAGCACCAGCTGGAAGGATACTGGCTATCTCAGACCTGCCAGAATGCCCATTATCTGTTAAAGACATCTCTGCAGCCACTGCTGCAGACAAAATTTTAGGCAGAGTCTTAGGCTATGTCACGTCTGGCTGGCAATGCACACCCCCAGACCCAGAATTCCAACCTTATATATTAAAGCAAAAGGAATTATCCACCCATCAGGGGTGTCTATTATGGGGCAGCAGGGTAATCATACCCACCAAACACAGACTCAAGGTGTTAGAGAGCCTCCACGAAGGTCACCCTGGGACCGTCAAAATGAAGGCTCTGGCCAGAAGCTATGTCTAGTGGCCAGGATTAGACAAACACATTGAAACACATGTAGCCAGCTGCTATTCCTGCCAACTTGTTAGAGCCGCCCAGCCACAGGCTCCCATACACAGATGGGAAACTACAAAGACACCCTGGTCTCGTATCCACATAGACTATGCAGGTCCATTCCAGGGACAATCATTCCTAATAGTCATGGATAGCTATTCGAGATGGCTGGAGGTGGCACCAGTGACTAGCACAACTTCAGCAGCCACAGTACAAGTTCTAAGGGGGTTGTTCACAACACATGGACTTCCAGATGTTATAGTTTCCGATAACGGCCCCCAATTTACTTCCTACGAATTCCAGAGTTTCACAACGGCGAACTCTATTAGGCACACCACCACGGCTCCATTTCACCCATCCACGAACGGCTTGGCAGAGGTGATGGTGAAATCAACCAAAGAGGCACTGCGGAAAATCATCTCCGGCAACTGGCACCGTAGACTGGCTCAATTCCTTTTATCACAACACACCACCCCATGCACAACTACTGGAAAGTCTCCAGCAGAGCTTCGCTGGGGCAAAAGATTAACTACCAGACTAGACCGTCTACATCCTGACAGATCCCCTCCAGACCCAGAACTGCCCCTCCAGCATAGAACTCTCAGCACAGGGCAAGCTGTCTGGGCAAGAAACTACGGGGGGGCAACAAATGGACACAGGGGGTTGTCATTGAACAAACGGGCCCCCTATCATACATCATAGACACAGGACACAATTCCCACATCCACAGACACATCGACCAACTCCGGCAGCGCAGCCCGCAAAATATGGGGGAAAGGGGGAACGACGAAATGCAGGCAGAAGCCCCACCGCAAACACTTTCACGCCGCAACCCCCCCGATCAGAATGTACCACTTCAAGACCCCACACCAAACGACGCTGAAACGACGGAACCATGCCCCTTGACCCCTGAACCAGTCTTCGAGTTGCCTGGGAAAAAGGGACAACCAGCTGAGATGACCCCCCTGCGCTCCGAAAGGATAAAAAGACCCCCCGCCTACTTACAAGACTTCGAATGGGGAAACCCAAAAAAGAAACAGTTGGGGAAAAATCAACACAATCAGAGGGAGGGGTAAGGGGTGTTATGTATTCACTTATAATTCACATCGTTATGTATTCATTATTTACATTGTTAGGTATTATTGTAATAGAGTTTAACAGGGCTGAGGTAAAAGCCGCGGCAGCTTTTGACAGCTGTCAAAAGCTGCCGGACAGAACTACGCAGGCGCAACCGACTGACAGTTCTGCACGCGCCTCCACTGACAGCTCCGAGCTGTCAAAATCTGCCGGCTCCGATTGGAGGAGACGAACAGCGCGGGAACCAGCTCAGCCCTGATTGGCTAACCTACTGACAGCTGCCAGTATAAATAAGAGTCATGTTCTTCTGTTGTTTGCCTGGTTCGGAATAAAAGTTAACCCGTTTAACTCGCTGTCTCGCCTGCTTCTTAGCTAAAGCACCAGTCTTGTATATTCTTCAGTTTCTGAATGACATGATTAATTTTTCTGTATTCTCACATCTGATTCCCATTCATACAGTAGCAGATTCATTTTCCCCTCAAATCACATTAATTCAAAATGTGACACATTCCCCTCCCCCCCCCAAAAAAAACTTTTTTCTGGTTCTTCCATCATCACCATTCATTGGAGTTGAACATGCAACTGTCGCCAAGCTATGTTGCCTTCCTTCATGCAAACCCACAACTATCTAGATGACATCAGTTTATACTTTCTGACAAGCAATGTGTTGCCTTTTTCATTCATACCTAAAACAAAGGCTTCACTTCCCTGCATGTTTTATCAATTCCATTCCTCAAACTCGGACTACTTTCATTCAAACCTCTTATAAACTTCTCCTTTGTGTTACAGACATCCAGCATTACTATTTTTCTTTCATTTTTTTTTCATTCATTCATTTACTTCCTTTATCATTTATTTCTCTTGCAGTTCAAGTTGCAATCTTCCAATAATGGGGCTCTACCACCCATTATTGACCCACTGGTACTTCATCATAAGTACAACCAATCCCAGTTTTATCCTCAGTATATTTATACATACTGCTTGCTTTCAGAACAGCTTGCCTTCAGAAGTTGTGGGTGCACTATCACCAGAGGCTTTTAAGAAGAGACTGGACAGCCACATGTCTGGAGTGGCAGAGGGCTTCCTGCTTGTGCAGACAGTTGGACTAGAAGACCTCCAAGGTCCCTTCCATCTGTTATTCTGTTACACTATTCTGTGCAAGCTGGACCATTAATCTAGAGAGTATTTTGTATGGTGAAATGCTGTTGTGTGCATTCTACCAATTAAGAGATTTCCGCAGTATATTGGCACATACTCAAGATGCACAGATTTGAAAATAATTTATGTACTTAAAACACACACACTCGTACACACCACATATGCAGAAACATACATGCAAACAAATTAGTGAAGGAGACTGGTTGAATATCTTGTCTGCCTGCTGTTATACTATTAATCAAGTTACTGGCTGACATTTTATTATCTTATGATTCTTATGAGTTTTAAGTATAAATGTAATATTGGGGACATTTATTCTCTTGGGTTTTCACCATCAGAGTATTTGCAGACTGAAAATACCATCTTCTTTAGATTACAGGTTCTCAGCAAGAACATGAGTGGAACTAGATAAGCTGATATACTCATTCTCAATCCTACACTTTTGAAACAGGTTTAGAACACTTATTGGGGCAACTGTGTTTGATATCTGTTTTTCCCCCCTGCACTTCAGTTGGGCCACTGACGATACAGGTTATTCAGCATACTCCCGATTCAGTTTCCTAGAAGTGACTTAATTCTATGAATTTCTTTAGAAAATCTGACTTGTTTTCATTTTTTCATTCCTATTCTCTTTCATGGCAGCTATCTCAGGAGTAAAACTGTTAAAGCTAATACTAATGCAGTGCAGTGCAATATAGTGCACAGTTCTTCAAAATATTTTTAAACTTCGTATAATTTTAAGGCAGTCAGCCAGCCTAAACTAGCACATATAAAAAATAAAATCTTTTTGTATTTCTCTGCCTAACTAACTGAATCAAGCAAGTATTAATTGACAAATTGCTTGAAGGCATGCTTGGGCAAAATCTAGAGATCTGGGAACTCCAAAGAGTTTATAGTCCATCTTGCCAATTCTTCTGATAATGGAGACTTTTCCTAGCACGTGGCTATTTTTGGAAAGAAATAAGTAGCAGCAAAAATCATCCAAGATCTGAAACAGTATGGACAGGCACTACCATGCCAACTTGCTTTCAGTCTAGAAAAAATCCTAGAAGAACTTAACCATAGACATTCAAGAATGAAACCTTCCCATGTATCATACAGACAAATTGCTCTCTGCCCATGGAGACTCTTCAATCACTACTATAAATTTCTGTATCCCTTAAATAGAAAGTTATTCTCCCTAGCCTGGATCATTCTTCCTATTAGGGTGACAGCTACCTGATATGTCAACCTTTCATATGAATGGAATGAATACATGGATATAGAGTATTTTTCACATATCCTTTTAAAGTGTCTTCTGGAATTGCACTGATATATTCCATTCATAATAAGGAGATTGAAGTATTCTTACTGAATGATCAGTAAGCCTAGCAAGGTAATCTAAATAGTTAACATTTGAAACATATATTCCCTTGCAGAAAAAAAAAGCTAACAGAGCGAGAGAGACCTTGTGGCTTAGAGGCAAATAACACTGCCTCATATGCAATCAGCCCTGGTTCGAATCTCAGAAGGGTATGGCTGGCTGAGGACGACTAAGGAGTCAGAAATGCATCTCAGTTTCCCTTTAATTCTTTGTTAGTAATTTACACAAATATATGAATTGTCCGGTGTGACTACTGCCTGTTCGATAGCCTTCAAGATAGGCTGAAAACAGGAAATAAAGATTTGCCCCATGTTTGGGGCCTCATATATATATATATATATATATATATATATATATATATATATATATATATATATATATATATATATATATATATATATATATATATATATATATATATATATATACAGTGCTTTTTTTGTAAAAGAAAAAGGTGCCGGAACTCACACATGTCATACAAACCACGTTGCCTACCCTACAAGGTTCCATCCAAAAAAGGTGCCGGAACTCCGTTCTTAGCGTATAAAGGGACGCGGTGGCTCAGTGGGTTAGGATGGGTTGAATCCCGAGTGCCGCGTAACAGAGTGAGCGCCTGTTACTCGTCCCAGCTTCTGCCAACCTAGCAGTTCGAAAGCACGTAAAAATGCAAGTAGAAAAATAGGGACCACTACAGTGGGAAAGTAACAGCGTTCTGTGCGCCTTTGGCATCCAATCATGCTGGCCACATGACCACGGAGACATCCTTGAACAAGTGCTGGCTCTTCGGCTTTGAAACGGAGATGATCACCGACCCCTAGAGTTGGAAACGACTAGCACGCATGTGCGGGGGAACCTTTACCTTTTAATGTTCGTAAGCTGCTCAGAATTGCCTCTAGATGAGATGGAAGCGTACATTTTAAAAACTTTTCTATTTATCACTACTTCTCCCTGGTTGCTATTTAAATATTAAATATTTTTAAATTAAATAAAGTACTTCAAAGCATGCAAAAATATTTATTTGCCTAGCAACATTTATAAACTGCCCTAATGTGACTGTGTGCAATGTACAAAACCAACATGAAAAATCAGAACCCAGAATCAGATCCAAAAATTATGTTAGTTTTAGATGCATTCCTGATGAAAAAGATGGTGGGAAGTGATCATACTTCTGGGAGGAACAGTTTCAGATCAGAAGAAATGAATTTATTATTCATTTGGATTCTGACAATTCTTTAACCTTTGCTTCTGAAATAAGTAATCCCTTTGCTTCGCCTTCAGTATCGTATTGCCTTACCTTTTTGCTCTTCACCCTTCTTTGCTTCCTCTATATATGAACGTAATATGACCCTTTCATATTGTGCATATCAAAAATTTAACTAATTTTCCTGAAGCATCCCCTGGCTTTTATCAGTTTCATTACTGACATATCTATTTAATCCATTTTATTTTATCTATTTGGTATGTTATTCGAAAAGCATGATTTCTTTCTTTGTTGGTTTTTCCCATTTGTATTTCAGGGATGACCAAAAGCAAAAAGGAAAAAAGCATGTATGTGTTGTCTTAAGAACTTCAGTCTTGGAAGTATTTTGTAACAAGCCGAGGAGTTGGTCAAGATGACTTCACCAGATCTGTTTCAGTCCCAATTATCAGTCCTTCTTGACATAGATTTACAGAGATTTCTGGGATCCTTGAAACAATACCTTTTGAAGGCTGACATAAGGCACTTAACAGCCATTAGCATTTTGATGATGTATTTGAATAGGATTCACATAGTCCCTGAGGACATAGCTCAGGGTTATAGAACCAGGGATTGTAGTTCAAATAATTCTCAGTCCATTTTGGAAGCTGTGATGCTGGAATGTATGATCTCTCCTGCACATATTCACCCCACTCCAGTATGTGCAACAAAGAATAATCTGTGCTAAACTGGGTCTGAAAACGAAATAGAGAGCCTACTTTCTGCCCTCTGAGAAATTCTATGGTCAAAAGGATTTTCTTAGAAACATAATAGGTGCAGGAAACTTTTGAAGTGAACTCATGAACTCTCACCTGGGTTCAGTTTGCATAATCTTTTATTAAACAGTGTTTTTTTCATTTCCATGTTTTCCTTCCAAGGACAATAGATTTCCAGGTATCATCTGAAATTGCTTCGAAGTAGGGTAGGTATGTAATGCAAGTTCCTTCCTGTTTAAGTAACTGAATCAGATTTTAAATCAAACTGCTTTCATATCAGTTTTGTGGACAGTATTCACTGAAATGGCATTTTTCCCCCTAGTGCAACTGATGATTCACACAAGCTTTGGAGAACAGATGGAGACATGATTGGTTGAATCCAGGAAATTGTTAATGCCCCTTTGTTGGCAGCCTTGAAAGAAGCTATGGTATGATCTTATCTGAAGAAACCCTCCTTGGATCAACCTTCCCTTTTTAGAAAATGTTGTGGAGAGGGTGGTACAAATTCAGCTAAAGTGCCTTACTGTCAGTCCTATCAGAAAATAAACACCACATGAAGACTTAAACTATTTTGTTGAGATTGGATGAAATTACAAAATATTTCAAGTCTAATTGTGCTACACCTAGTCCACATTTTTATATACCAATAAATTAGGCAGGTATCTATCAGAGCCACTTCTAAATGTTCTCTCTTTATTCACCACTTGATAGGTACTATTTTTGTTAGTTGATTAAGTTTGCCCAAGGGACTTCTATTATAGTCTTACAATAGATGTTTAAAATGTTGATGGTGAATTTAAATGTTTTATTGTTGATTATTGTTGTAAAAATGCAGTAGACAGTATACAAGTAGTTATATGTACCTCTAGAGTAGAGCTCTTCATTGGTTGAAACCTGCATTGGTTGCTTCTGGATTCAATTCAAGGTGCTGGTTTTAACTTTTAATGCCCTTCATAGCATGAGACCAGATTATCTGAGGGACCACTTCTTCCTTATTATACATCCACCCCACTAGAGTAGGCATGTTGCGGATACCATTGGCCAGGGAACTTCATTTGATGATCTTAGGAGGTGTGCCTTCACTGCTGCAGTGCACCGCCTTATGCAACATTTTTCCACCCAAAATTAGACTAGCTATATCCCTTTGGTATTCTGAAAAACTCTCAGGTCTTTGCTACATTGTCACATCTGGGTCTCCAGGTGACCAGGGACCTGATCAGATGGCTCTATTGCAGGGCTTTTCAACCAGTGGTACGTGTACCACTGGTGGTATGCAAGGACCTGGCTGGTGGTACACGCCTTCCTCCCCCCCGACTCCCCCTGCCTCCTCCTCCCCCCCACACTCTGCTCCTTCCCAGCTCACTTGCTGCCAGAAAACATGCTGCTTGGCAGTGGCCTGCAGAAGCCTTATAGAGGGCATGCGTAGGCGCAGAGCGAGGCCCCGCCCTCCCCAGGGACTTCTTGTGCAGCAACCAGATTGACTTCTGATCGGTGCTTCTTCGGGGCACACATGTCCGGGAAGGCGCGTCGGAGTCCCAGGTACCTGTAAGGCGATCGGCCTGTTCCTCCCCCATCACTCGCCAGCCCTGGGAGAGCCACGTGTGAGCGCCTCACCGACCACTGAACCCTGCCTTTCGAGCAGGAGTGGCCTTTCCCTGTTTGCTCTTGGCTGCCTCCATGGGTGCCATTCTAGCATGGAGAAGGTGAGGCCAGTCCCCGTTTGGCCCGCCACCCCCGGGAGAGCCCTGCGCAAGGGCCTTGCCGGCTGCCGAACCCTGCCTTTCGAGCAGGAGCGGCTGTCAAGCCCCGGGCTCGACAATCAACCAAGGGGGGGGAATCCATGCAGCAACCTGGCTACCTGGCCTGCCAGCCACTCTTTGCTCTGCCAATCAGCTGGGAGACTGAGACTCTGGATCCGATGCCGCCAGCCAGCTGGAAGTCCCGGTGGGTGACCCCACGCCACCGAACAGCCAGAAGCATCAGCAACCTTCTCTTGGGGCTGCCAGTCAGCTGGGAGCCCAGGGCTTCACAGCCGCTCCTGCTGAAAAGCTCACTTAGCAAGCAGCCTCTTTTCCACAAGCAAGTGAGCCGGGCAGAAGCCCGGGATCAGCTGAGTTGTGCTCAGGAATCACGCTCAGAACTGCTGATCCCGGGCTGCTGCCCAGCTCATTTAGCAAGCAGCCTCTTTTCCGCAAGCAAGTGAGCCAGGCAGGAGCCCAGGCGACACCAGTGCTTGCGACTTTTCCACAGCAAAAACCCAAGGGCTGCTTGGTGGAGCAGTGGGCTAACGCCTCCTTAAGTAACACCAGCTGCCTGCAATTATTGCAGGTTCGCATCCCACCAGGCTCAAGGTTGACTTAGCCTTCCATCCTTCCGAGGTAGGTAAAATGAGGACCCAGATTGTTGGGGGCAATTAAGCTGACTTTGTAATAATGCCGCTTGGGGGTGTGTGAAAGCCCTAATAAGCAGGCATATACATGGAATGAAGGCTACTGCTAAGCTTGTAAGCCGCCCTGAGTCTTCGGAGAAGGGCGGGATATAAATGCAATAAAAATAAAAAAATAAATAAAATAAAAAATAAAATATTCTCACTCGGCCTCTCACAGGACCCAGGCTGCCTGCACTGGTGAGAAATGCAGCACATCTTTTTCTGCAGTGGTGCAGCGCAGGCATCGCTTGGGAAAGACTCTGCGAGACGTGCCTTTGCAGCGGGTTTCCCCTTCTGTTATATATCGGAGGTTTGAAAGGCAAGCTGCTCCCAGGGCGTAAAAGTAGAATCCAAACGGTGAGAGTGTCACAGCTCTCCGATTCTCTGCTTCAGGCTAAAACAGTCTCAACGTTGGGTCCAGAGATTACTTCGCCCGAAGGAAGGGTGACTTGGTGGCGATGCGGGTTTGTTTCCTTTGGAGGAGGGAGAAAAGTGTCTCTCTCTTCCTTCGGGCGGGTGCAAATGTAACTTAAGAACGGTAGCAATGTGGCCAGAAATGGGTATCTCTTGACAGCGCTGGGGAGAGCTATGGGAAGAACGATGTACATGGAGAGGATTGGGGAACTGGCTCAAACGCTGGGCTCTGGTAGGGGAAAAATGACTGGGAGAAGTAGCGGGTTCGTAATGTACGTGCCTGAAAACAGGAGGTGAACAGGTGACATCCCCATCCTGCCTGTGTGCACGTGCAGAGGCTGAGGCGCATGCGCTCTCCTCTGCCTTTGTGCATGCACAGGCAGGGCCATGATGTCAGTGGTTTTACTTTGCCCGGCCACTCTGTGTGGATGAGAATGCGCCGCTACCTGCCAAAACCAGGCTGGGATCTGGGCGGCGTAGCACAGGACAATGGGAGAGAGGGAAGGAAGGAAAGAAGGAAGGGAGGGAGGGAGGGACAATGGGAGAGAGGGAAGGCACCCATCCCAGTCCCAGTCCCACTCCCCTCCACCAGAGACCCATGGATCCCCAACACAGGCATTCCACAATCAGAGTGATGACCTGGCCATTGATCACATGACCGTGGGACACTGAATGTTGTAAGTATGAATCAGTTGCCAAGCATCCAAATATAAATCACATGACCCTGGGGATGCTGCAACAGTCATAAGTGTGAAAAATGGTCATAATTCACTTTTCAGTGCCATTGTAACTTCGAACAGTCACTAAGTGAATTGTTGTAAGTCGAGGACTACTTGTACTTTATTTTTATTTTTTTTTGGTCAAGTTTTTGACACCTTGCTGGGTGACTGGTGGTACTCGGATATTGCCTTATCCTAAAAGTAGTACAATGGGTGAAAAAGTTGAAAAGCCCTGCTCTATTGTTGAGGTAACTATTTTATATCCTCCCTTTTCTGTGATTTATATTTTCACTTTTAGGATATTTTTATTATGGGTTTTTATATTGTACATTTTTTGTATTTATTGTTCATACTGATTTTTATTCACTTTTCATAGTTGCCTTTCGTGATTTTTTTTTTGCTGAAAAAAATAAACTGCCATGAGTCAATAATTGATTTAATGGCATAACAATGGAGTGAACAAACAAAATAACCTTATGCAAAAATAATTTTATTAGTTCTTTAGGTATTATTACAAGTCTCTCTGCTGTATTTGTTGGAAACTATTATCTCTCTGGAAATCTTTCCTAATGTGGCATTGATTTCTATCAAAAGGGATTTTTTTTAAAAAAAGGGTATGTGACCTCAGAGACTTTTTGTGCTCTTTTGCTAATATCCTGTGTTGTCACAGTGATTAAATTCAGGTGCAACAAGTTAGAAGAATAAAGCTAGCAAGGAGTTGTGTCACTCTGTGTCAGGTCTTGACTGAATGTGAGGCCTGCGGAATGTCCATATGGAAGTGCCTGGGGTAGGTGCTGATGCCCAGCCAATCCATGTAATCTTTGTCACATTATACATCACTTGTCTATATTTCTGTTCTCACAAATACTTAAATGACGCATGTAGGACATTCAAACAATGAACAGTAACTGCATTCTGCAGACAGTTTAGATCAGTGTCATTATCCTGTCATTCTTTTTGTTTAATGAAGTACAAAGTTCTGCCACATCAGGACTGCGAGAAAGAGTGATACTTAATCTTTCCCATTGAAGTTACTGGAACTAAAGTTGGTTGAAATGGATTCTTAGAATTAGATATTGTTCCACAGTCTTTCAGCATTACCTTAATATAATATAACAATAAAGTTCAGAGCCCAATAGCATTGATTTATTCTATCTTTCTTTCTTTAATCTCATTTGCATTGATAAATATAAAGGTTTTTGCGTCTATGATCATTTTGAACACTGTTTATATTTTATAATTTGTTTGTTTGTTTGTTTGTTTAATGTTCTGAAGAAGCCCAAAGATAAATCCTGATCTTTAAAGAACTAAATTCAGAGTGCTTTTTAGTACTGAAAATTTTCCAAATATATTATCCTACAACAGTCTTATCACAAACTTTGATAGGCATTGCCAAAGGGAAAAGGGAGTACTGTGTATACTACCTAGAGTTTGAGAAGGTTATAGCTCTAATAAATAAATAAATAAATATGAGTCATTCGTTAACATAGAAGGGGTCTCAGTCTTAAGTGAGAAATGTTTTCTAATATCTCTACACTAGTGAATCTGTGTCTCAGGTGTAACTTAAATCTAAAGCTAAGAATTTATAATATAAATATGCCAAAGTATTAAATGATTAATTTATTATATTACAAATCACTTTAACCACACTAAAACACAGAATATTTAAAATCAGCAGGAGCCAATATATCAAATGGAACTAAAATCTGGCAGAAGCCATTTTAAGTAGACACTGAATGTAGAAACTTCCAATGATATCTTTGTATAGCACATAACTTTAAAAGCAGGAATTCTAAAATAAGGTCACCTATTATCTCAGCACCACATGCAAATCCTCTAGACTAGAGTTCTCAAAGACTGACCTGGCATATTTTGGGAGAAACTTTCCAAAACTATTTAGACCACAGCTATTTCTAAATCAATATGGAGCATATCCGCAGTTCAGCTTCCCCCACCATGAGCATGAACTATCTACCAGTACTGGAAGACCAGAATGCATGACTTTATTCTCAATCCACTTCAGTTATATCTTATAATAAGTCTGTCTGATGAAAACTGTAAACTTGAATGTATTTGGGTCAATATAAAAGGGGGGAAAATGACATTGCCATAGGTGTATACTATAGGCTGCCCAACCAAGCAGAGGAAATAGATGAACTTTTTGCTAGTCAGTTAACTAAGGTATGTAGGAAGCGCATCACAATAGTAATGGGGGACTTTAATTACCCTGATATCAACTGGGAGACAAATTCTGCACCAAGTGGAAGATCTAACAGATTCCTGACAAACCTAGCAGAGAACTTTCTCTCCCAAAAAGTAGAGGGGAACTAGGGGATTAGCCATATTGGATTTAATTCTCACTAACAGAGATGAAATGATAGAAAGTGTCGAAGCCACAGGAACCTTGGGGGGAAGTGATCATGCAATATTGGAATTCAACATTCTGGAAGCACAAGCAATAGAACAAAGCCAGACTAGAGTCTTGGACTTTAAAAGAGCTAATTTCAATAAACTTAGAGAGACCATGGGAAGAATTCCGTGGATGAGAATCCTAAAGGGGAAAACAACTCAAGAAGCTTGGGAAATTTTGAAAAGTGAGATAATAAAGGCCCAGTCTAGTACAATACCAACAAAGAAGAAAAATAACACCTCTCAAAAGAAACCAGCATGGCTGCATAAAGAACTCTCTGATAAATTGAAAGATAAAAAGGACAAGTATAAGAATTGGAAAGAGGGGCACATAACTAAGTCAGAATATCAGCAAATAGCCCGTGCCTGCAAAGATGAAGTGAGGAAAGCTAAGGCTCAAAATGAACTAAGGCTTGCGACCAAAGTCAAAAATAACAAAAAATGCTTCTTTCAACATATAAAAAACAAGAAAAAAATTAAGGAAATGATTGGTCCATTAGTGGGGGAAAGTGGCAAGAAGGTGACAAGCAATAGGGAGAAAGCAGAACTATTTAACTCGTTTTTTGCATCTGTCTTTACACAAAGGGAAAAAACAGTCCAACCTTACCAAAACCAGTGCCATAAAAAACAGAATAGAAACGCAAGTTAAGATAGGCAAAAAAATGGCAAGTGAACACCTGTCCAGCCTAGACAAGTTCAAATCACCAGGACCAGATGGTATACCCCAAGGTTCTCAAGGAACTGGCAGACATGATCTCAGAACCACTGAACTATATTTTTCAAAGATCCTGGAGCACTGGGGAACTACCAGAGGACTGGAAAAGAGCTGATGAAGTTCCCATCTTCAAAAAAGGGAAAAAATAGATCCAGGAAACTATAGACCTATCAGCCTGACCTCAATACCTGGGAAGATTCTGGAAAAGATAATCAAACAACAAATCAGCGAACACCTTGATGCAAACAAAGTCATCACTAAAAGTCAACATGGGTTTGTCAAAAACATATCATGCCAGACAAATATTATTGCATTCTTTGATCAAGTGACAAAACTAGTGGACCAGAGGAATGCTGTAGATATAATTTACTTGGACTTCAGTAAGGCATTTGATAAAGTAGTTCACAACCTACTACTTGATAAGATAGAAAAATGTGGGTTATATAGCATCTCCACCAGATGGATTCGTAGCTGGCTGACAGGCCGTACTCAGCGTGTGGTCCTCAATGGAACTGCATCTACATGGAAGGAAGTGTGTAATGGGGTGCCCCAGGGCTCTGTTCTGGGCCCAGTGCTCTTCAACATCTTCATCAACAATTTGGATGAGGGAATAGATGGGGAACTCATCAAATTTGCAGACGACACCAAGCTGGCAGGAATAGGCAATACTCCAGAACAGGGGTGTCAAACTCAATTTCATTGAGGGCCGCATCAGCATTGCGGTTGCCCTCAGGGGGCCGGGTAGGTATGGCCAGGGTGGGCATGGCCTACTGGGTGGGCGTGGCTAGAGTGTGTATGGCCTACTGGGTGGGTATGGCCAGCCCTACATTGTTCACATCAAGGGTGCCTATGAGGGCCTGGGCAGGAGTGGGACAGATCTGACGGTCTCTGGCAGAAGGAGGATCTCTGGGCCAGGGCCAAGGCAGTGGGGACCATTCCCTCACTGTTTCCAGGGTGGCTTTGCAGGCCACATGAAACCACTTTGTGGGCCAGATCTGGCCCCCGGGCCTTGTGTTTGACATGTCTGCTCCAGAAGTTAGGCTTAACATACAGGAGGATCTGGACAGACTCGAACACTGGGCACTATCTAGCAAAATGCAATTATGAAAAAAGTAAGGTTCTACATTTAGGCAGGAAAAATCAAATGCACAGGTATAGTATAGGTGGTACCTTGCTCAATAGTATTAACTGTGAGAGAGATCTCGGAGTCCTAGTGGACAATCACTTAAATATGAGCCAGCAGTGTGCTGCAGCTGCCAAAAAAGTCAACACAGTGCTAGGCTGCATTAACAGAGGGATAGAATCAAGATCACGTGAAGTACTAATACCACTTTACAATGCCTTGGTAAGGCCACACCTGGAATACTGCATCCAGTTTTGGTCACCACGATGTAAAAAAGATGTCGAGACACTAGAAAGAGTACAGAGAAGAGCAACAAAGATGATTAGGGGACTGGAGGCTAAAACATATAGGGAATGGTTGCTGGAATTGGGTATGTGTAGTTTAATGAAGAGAAGGGTGAGGGGTGACATGATAGCAGTGTTCCAATATCTCAGGGGCTACCACAAAGAAGAGGGAGTCAAGCTATTCTCTAAAGCACCTGAAAGCAGGACAAGAAGCAACGGATGGAAACTAGTCAAGGAGAGAAGCAACCTAGAACTACGGTAAGGAGAAACTTCCTGACAGTTAGAACATCTAACCAGTGGAACAACCTGCCTCCAGAAGTGGTGAATGCTCGAACACTGGAGGTTTTTAAGAAGAGACTGGACAGCCATTTGTCTGAAATGGCATAGGGTTTCCTACCTTAGCAGGGGGTTGGACTAGATGACCTCCAAGGTCCCTTCCAACTACTTCTTCTTCTTCTTCTTCTTCTTCTTCTTCTTCTTCTTCTTCTTCTTCTTCTTCTTCTTCTTCTTCTTCTTCTTCTTCTTCTTCTTCTTCTTCTTCTTCTTCTTCTTCTTCTTGTCTGTCTTTCCTCTCTGGTTATGCATCAAAAAATTGTGTTTTCTATCTTGCACTGGGTTTACAAATTATACCTTAGTTTCATCTACACAAACTCTTCCACTCCAGTTGGCTACTGTGGTGTGAATGCCTTCTCCATTGAAATCCCTAGTGACTGCAAGTTTTGTTTTGTTTTTCTTATTTTGTACATTTTCAACAGTGGAACAATGATAAAACGTATGTGCCTTTTTTTTTACACTATTCATTACGGGAACCAAGAAATGAAGGATTTTGTTTGTGTTTTTGGAATGTTTAAGAATTCTGCCATTTACCTCTTCTTGCTCACTAATTTAAAAAAAGTGGGTGGGTAAAGTTCTTTTTTACAAATTTCACTGGTCCAGAAGGAATAAAGAAGCTAAGTAATCTAAGTAATCTACCAGCCAGAGGTCATTGTAAGCCAGCGAACTCGACGGGGTGACCTGGCATGGTATGGGAGTAAGATGTATGTGCCGCAAACCCTGCGAGAGACTGTGCTTTATAGGTGTCATGATGCCAAGCAGGCCGGACACCTCGGGTTCCTGAAAACCCTGCACCTTGCCAGACGTCAGTTCTGGTGGCCCGGAATGAGGCGGCAGGTCAAAGATTATGTCCAGCGTTGCCGCACGTGTGCTATGGCCAAACCCCAGCTCGGGAAGCCAGCGGGGCTTTTACAGACAGTGGCGGACCCGAGCCGGCCATGGCAGGACATCGGGATGGATTTCATCGTGGACCTACCAGAGAGCCGGGGGTACACTGTTATCTGGACCGTTGTTGACCTGTTTTCTAAACAGGCCCATTTTGTCCCAGTGAGGGGCTTGCCTTCGGCCCGGCGTCTGGCCTGGCTATTTATAACCCACGTGTACCGCTTACACGGGGCGCCTAGACGCATTATCTCGGACCGGGGAGTGCAGTTTACCACCAGGTTTTGGCGTGAGTTCCTCCGGTTTATTGGGTCATCCCAGGGATTAAGCTCGGGGTACCATCCCTGCACGAACGGTGCTGCTGAACGGGCCAACGCCGCAGTGGAGCAATATCTACGCAGTTACATCTCGTATCGGCAGGCAGATTGGGCCGACCTACTGGCATTTGCGGAAATCGCCCACAACAATGCTGTGCACAGTAGCACTGGCCTTCCACCGTACACAGTGGTGTCCGGCTACGATTTCCCTCCCGTTCCCGAGTGCAACCAAGGATCGGCCTCCCCCTGTCAACCCCAGGAGTGGATGCTGCAAATCAGAAAGGCATGGGCGGCAACCAAGGAGGCCCTGAACAAGCAAGCCAGTATCGTAAAGGCCCAAGCAGACAAGAAGCGCCAACCGTTCTACACCCCAGGGGTTGGGGACTGGGTATACTTAACTACAAAATACTTGAGGTTGCAAATACCTAGCAAGAAGCTGGGCCCTAAGTACATAGGCCCCTTCCAGGTCACCCATATCATCAACCCAGTCACGGTGCGCCTCCGGCAGCCTAAATTCCTGGGCAAGGTGCATCCCGTGTTCCACGGCAGCTTGCTAAAACCAGCCCCCGTTCCTGTCCGGGGGGAGTCAGTAGGGCCGGGGCCCGTGGGTGATGGACAATATGAGATACAGGAGGTTCTTGACTCCAGGGTGCGAAGAGGGCGGCTGCAATACCTAGTGCTTTGGAAGGGATACCCGGTTACAGAGGCATCCTGGGTGGCGGAGTCGAATGTTCAAGCCCCTAGGCTAATTAAGGTGTTTCACCGGAAGCACCCTGGTAAGCCCTTGGGGAGAAGTCGAAAAGAAGCTGCTGCTCCACTTGGTGCATGTATAACTGCTGTGTCTTGCCTTCCAGGAGGAGCCTTGGTAGGAGGGGCCGACTGTCGAGCCCCTCGGGCTCGACAACACACTGGGATACGGGGGAGCACTTGGAGCAGACGGGAGGAGAGCCAGCCATGCCCACGGCCAGCAGCTGCAAGGCGGCCAGCAGCCATCCCGAGTGCGCACGCTGGAGCCGCGCCAGCCCGCTCAGCTGTGCGGCGGCCGACAGCGTTTACGAGCGAACACGCCGGGGCCGCGCCAGCCCGATCAGCTGTGCGGCGGCCGACAGCGTCTGCGAGTGAACACGCCGGGGCTGCGCCAGCCCGATCAGCTGTGCGGCGGCCGACAGCGTCTGCGAGCGAACACGCCGGGGCCGTGCCAGCCCGATCAGCTGTGCGGCGGGCCCCAGCGACCTCAGGCGAACACACTGGAGCCGCGCCAGCCCGGTCAGCTGTGCGGTGGCCAAAAGCGAGTGTCTGCAGCCGCATAAGACCTGTAGAGCCGCACCCGCTACAGTCGGATGTTTCAGCCGCTTGCATACCGGCGGCGGGGTAGGGCGCTCTACAGCTGCGCCCGGACAACGGAGTCTGCCAGGGAACTGCGGGTGTGGCACAGAATACTGAGTTGGTGGAGGGGAGCACAAAAGGGACTTTAGAGTACGGGAGAGGGGGATGCTGGACTTACACCTTTCTTCACGCTGTATGGACCTCGGCGTCAGGGGAAGAAGCAGGGCGTGGGGCGACGGGATAGGGGGGTGGGGTTTTACGCAGTTCAGGCGGATGCTGGTCTGCACGGGGAAGGGGTGGAGCAACGGGTGGGGCTGTTATTCAATTATTGGCAACGTTTAAAAGAAGCGTTGGGACGAGTGGTTCCCAACGCTGACTTTGTTATTGCTTGGAGATCTTGCTAGTAAAGATACTCTCGCAGTCATCCGTACTACGTCGTGGTTTTTCCTGCTTGCTTGCGTTTCTCGGCGTAGACGAGGTTTTGACACATGTTCCAGACAGCACATTAAGTCATCACCATGACCAAGGCAAAGGAAGGGCTTGAAATTCAGAAAGGGATTTCATAAACTGCTTTTATTTCTATTCAGTTTATGCAAAGGAGACAAATATCTGAAAACTGTGGTGCAGAAAAGGTCATGGTGTTGTATTATACTGGAAATGGGGAGATCCAGGTCCACATTAACTCTCTATACACACTGAGCTGAAATCATTATGCATAAAGAGATTAGGATTTGGAGGGAGAGGTTGAGTCAATGCCTGAAAAATTCTGATTATATTGTAATCACGTAGAACACTAATCTTGACTAGCTATACTAATCACCCTACACAAGTTTATCTAGATTTACATTACAATTGGAATCAAATTTGAATTAAGGGACATTACTTTTGTTCAACTCCTTATACCTTCTCTTCTGGGTCATGAAAAATTCTGCTGTATATTATATAGGAAGGTTATTTTTAGCAATTCTGTGGCTATTTATTGGAGATTAACCTGTATAGAAATCATACAAAAAACAGCCTATAGCTCTATCTAGTTTCTGTTCTCGACTACTAGTGCTCAGTTCAACACAAGCTGACAAAGATACACTTTAGGGAGAAAACACAATGTATTTTTAGAAAAGATGGAGAAAATCTTGTGACCCATTTGATCAAGCTTCGGGAGAAAGGTAGTGCAGTCTGATGTGACCAGAATGAACTTTAAATATTAAACTGACCATATTTGATCATAAGACAACAAAGCATCCAAAATGAAAACAATATGTTCATAACAGAAAGTAAGTACAAACTAAATTTTGTTCAGATATAGTAACTTCTAAAAGACATTGTTACAACGCAAACATTAGCCACTTCAGAATACTGAACATTTAGTAAGAAATACACAGTTGCCTGCTGAGACCAAATAAATAGTATGTGGTTAGAGTGGAGATTATATCCAACCTTCTACAGCAGATTCAAGTTCAGTATCAACATATTCATAAATGACCTTGCTAGGGAAATTACTTAATTTCTCCATCAAAGGCAAAATTCCAGTGTAGGTGCCCTTCTATGCAGGGGTACAAGAATTTGATGAAAGTATTTGAGGGATCATAAGATAATAAAATTGTAATAGAAGTGTGAGGTATTAGCTTTATTCTTTTGTATATCCTCTTTAGATATCAGGATGTAAGATTCTGTACTTGAATCATTAAGAATTATATATGTTTTGAATGGGGAATTTATGGCAAAAGACTTTTCTCAGTCCTTGACCTAATTTCATTTGGATTGGGAGAAGATCAAAAAGTGGAACAGGAATAAGGAAGCCAAAAGATTCTAGTTATTAAAAAGAGATAAAAAGGATTTTCTGACTTTCCCCTTTTTGGTCACATGCCCCATGCAGTCTGAACATCAGGAAAAAATAAAAGTTTCCACAGCCTTGATCCAAATGGAATACCTTTATTTATTTATTTATTTATTTATTTATTTATTTATTTATTTATTTATTTATTTATTTATTTATTTTAAGCATCTCAACCTATTCCTCTTTCCACTGAGTTTAGAAGACACTAGAGCAGACATGTCAAACACAAGGCCCGGGGGCCAGATCCGGCCCGTGAAGTGGTTTCATGCGGCCCGTGAAGCCATCCTGGAAACAATGAGGGAACGGTCCCCACTGCCTTGGCCCTGGCCCAGAGACCCTCCTTCTGCCAGAGACCCTCAGATCTGTCCCACTCCTGCCTCGCCCCCCCATAGGCACCCTTGATGCGAACAATGTAGAGCTGGCCACGCCCACCCAGTAGGCCATGCCCACCCTGGCCATACCCACCCGGCCCCCTGAGGGCAACCGCAATGCTGATGCGGCCCTCAATGAAATTGAGTTTGACACCCCTGCACTAGAGATTTCAGATGCCATGGAAATTCAAAGTGGGCCTCCTTAATCTGTCAGGTTCCCAAAATAACTGAAATTTGGAATCTCACACATCTAAAAATATGTCACCTCTGTTTCAGCATGCAGTGGACTGGTTATGAAAATGATCTGGGATAAGTTGAATGTATTGAGACAGATATGTCAATAGCTTATAATATTATTACAGCTTATTGCTAATTGTTTATAAAATTTAATATCCTCCTATAATTTTTTTTAAAAAGGTCTGCTACACAAAACTTTTAATAATAGTTTCATGGAAAAGGTAAGCAGGGCAAGGAAAGCAGGAAACATGAATCACCTAAGATGAATTCCAAGATTTCAAACAAACAAAAGAAAAAGCTTTCAAGTTCATTTAAACAAACAATGAAGATTAGCTTCAGAAAAGCTGTCATCGGCCCATCTCCTAAAATATGTTTCTGATTATTAGAAAATCTTGATTATAAATAGTATGTACACATTCTAAGTGGCAATTCAGTTCATGCAATAGCACAATAATAGATTTAGGATTGGTCATTTTTCCCTGTATAATTACTGCACTTCCATTACTTCTGACCATTATTTTTCAGGAAAATCTTCGATCATAAATAAAGCATGCATAGCCTGCTTTTAAAAAAAAACACCTTTTATTCTTGTGTCCAGTAATCCTTGTGGCGACAAACTGGTAGGAAAAACTAAAGAAAAAATGTTTATTATTATTCCCCACTTTTAAACAAAATCCAGTTTCCCAATTTTCTCTCCTTCAAAAATCTTGAGCAACAAAACCCAGAGCAGTGAAGTCAAATGGAGAAAGTAATTTGGTTGAAACAGAAATAGCTTTGACTTCTTCCTAAAAAAGAATAAAAAAAACGTGATTGTTTTGTACTATTTGTGCTACAGACTAAGAAAAAAAATAATTCTAAAAGAACTTGAGAAGAGCAGTTCAATTCACCTTTAAAGTCCTATAATGAATCTTCCTCTCTGTTCTCTTCCTGGCATATAATCCAGAGTAAGAGAACTGCAAAAAAAGTCCTCCTTGCTTCACACCAATTGCCCTTTTAGGCTGATGACTATCATAATTAATTGCAAAGAGCTTTTTAGCATTGTCAAATGATAGGAATGTAGAGGGAATTGTGTACTATATGACCTCATTTTAGTCATTAGACTCAAGACCAGATTTTGAAGTTAGGTGTTCTTAGAGTAATTATGGATTCAAACATTTTGCTAAGCTACAGTATGATTTGTTGCTTTCCATTTGTGTACAAAAATCCCCACTGAATATACTATTGCTTATTTTTGAGCAATAAATCACAATCTTTAATCATTACCTAAGGTGTCTTGTATTTATGATGTGTCCTTGACTCATGTGATCATCTTTGCAAACTTCTGACAGAATCAATAAGGAACACAAATTTACTTAACAACTGTGTACTAATTTAACAACTGCAATGACTCATTTAACAACTGTGGCAAGAAAGGTCATAAAATAGGCACTCAAGAACTGTTCTGCTTAGCAATGGAAATTTTGGGCTCAGATGTGATAAGTCAAGTATGTCCTGTATCCAGTTCCACTATAATATAGATCAAGATTACTATTCTCATACTGCAGATGATAGAATCAGAAAATGACTTAGCATAGGATACCCTGTGATTTCATGTTAGAGCTAATACCTTTTATCTTAAAAAAAATCATATTTATTGCTCATGCCTGTACTGCTCTGGTCTCCCAGCTCTTTGCATTATCATTTAAGCTCAAAAGTAACACATAAGATCACATAAGATGTTACCTAACTAAATCATTTCATGTGGAAAAGTGCAAATTGCATGGATCTCATCAATTTAAGCTGTCTTCAAATTGGATTAGAAGATAATTTTAGTAAACCAATTTACACTGTCTTTACTAAACTGTACACTGAGAGCTTATGCATCAGAGACAAATTTCTTGTGTGTCCACTCACACTTGGCCAATAAAGAATTCTTCTCTTCTCTTCTCTTCTCTTCTCTTCTCTTCTCTTCTCTTCTCTTCTCTTCTCTTCTCTTCATTATTAACAGTGTACCTTTCACCAATTCATTATTTTTAGAATAGCTTATCTAAGAGGACCAAGGAAGGATATGTGATAAGAACAACTTAATCTATCATTTTAATAATGACAAATTTTATAGAACAATAAAGCTAAAGAAATATTAATTAAAAGTTCAGACTTAAATTGATACACAGTATATAATCAGAAAATATTCTCACTAAAATGCTTGCTTTCATTGGAGCTTTCTACCAAGTAAGCATATTCCAAGATAAAGAGATGGACATAGCCTTTATGGAAAAGAAGTGCTTAAGCTCTTCACCTAGTCTTAAGCTATAATGATCTTCTCTGACCCTGAGGCAAAGCTATGCTTGTTGGGAAAAAAGGTCACCCTTATTTACAAAAAGATCAAAAGATGAATAATTGTGTAGCGCAAACTCAGTTAAATAATGTTGTAAAAAAAGATCAAACAGACTTGTTCTGATCCTTTATTGTGCTGAAAGTGTGTTATCCTAACAATCAGCTGCTTCTCAGGAAAATATGGTCTTTGTTAACACAGTGTAATTTTGTGGAAGGTTAAAGAGTTCTATTTATGTATTGTATAATATATGTTGTGTTTTAGATACTTCACTTTTATTTAGTTTATATTTGCATGTTGGCAAACGAGGATTCTAAAAATGTTGCTTTCCATGAATGTAGAAGTTCCATCACACAGTTTTCCAACTCTCCCAGTAGCCGTGCAACATAAAGAACAATGTGTATAAGATTTCTTGACTATGTTCATATCTTTCAAAGGTCGTTGAAGTTGTACAACATCAAAGTCAAAGTTTCCATCACATCTACGTAGTGGATCTTTAGATGCCCTCATCAGGGGTTCATTTATGAACGTGCAAAGAGTTATAAAAAACACATGAGACCTACTGTAGCCTCTTGATATGCCATGTACAGATTCCATTTTATCTGGAATCTGAAGCAGAATGGAACATTTTACATAGGTTTACAGTGTTGCCAAAAGAGCTCTGGCCATTTTTATTTCTCATTTCTACAAGTACAGACTTGAATCCAGATGGGCAGGAATCAGGTTATGGGATGTTTGGCTGTAAGTCTTTAGCACAATATAATTGTAAAATCTTATCTACCTTCTTGAGAAAGAGAATGTATGTTTTCCAAGAAAAAAAGAAATATAAATAACTGCTAGATGGTACTTTTGGATTTTGATATTTTTACTCAGCTATAATAAAAAACAATAACATGTCTCTATAGGAAACTTGCAATTATTCATATAGTATATTATTCCTGCCTGACAACTGCCACTACGGATCATTAAATACTCCCCAACAGTGAGGAGGTACTCAAGAATACCATAATTTTTCATTTTTAATAAAGCCTGATTTGCCCTGGCAAAAGCTGAATTCCATACATTCAAAATCAGTCTAAAACTCAGGAAGGTTATTATTCCAGTAACCATGTTGTCATAAAAACTGTGTGGGTGTGCCCATTGGTCATTAGGAATCAACCTGAACTTGGGGGAATCTTTATCTTAAAGAGTAATGAATTCTGAGTGCAAAAGCAATTTGATTTTGATTTTTTTATACATTGAAGTCCAGGATATCTTGTTCTTAAATATCTTAAGATTCTTTTGTAAGACTTTAAAATCCAACAAATTTATCATAGTATACTATTTTATAGAAGTAAAGAAACTAATTGAGCTTTCCAAAATCTCCTATAGTATAGTTCTTTCGAATTCTGAAAAATCTTTTATGGAAATGGATGGCAGTCATCACACAGGCCATCATGTTTACTGAAACAGAAAAGAGCATGGCAAGCGTAAAGCTGCTGCCTCCAATATATCTCCCACTAAAACCAACAAACATCTGCTGAATTACCTTGAATGAATGATGACTTGATTCTATTTTTATAAAATGTATAATTGAAATAGATTTTTCATTCCATGAAAATAAATTTTTATTTAGGGGAAAGAAGGGAGGGAGGGAGGGAGATCCTGGGGAAAAATGTGTGAGAGTGATCTGTCCTGAGAATTAATCTGGGCTAATAATTTTCAACAGATAACCTGAACTTTTATGTGCAAACTGATTGAATTTTTAGGTAATAATTTTTTAAAAAAACAAAAATGTCCCAACTAGACTTTTAAGTACTAAACTGGTGAGCTACATAGGTTCATTTGATGTCTATCCTCTGTTTAAAGGGTCTTCCATTCCAATTTTTATTTAAAGATATTTTTTTTAAAAAGTCAAACCTTGATTTCTCCAAATGAGCATCTCAACATCTAACAAACACACAATTCATTTCTATTACGGGCTTGATCTCTCTACCCCAATCAGTATCAAGTAGAATCATCTATTCAGGTAGAGTGGAAACAGAATAATCTTTTTTCATGCCAGCTCTTAAGTCAGCTAAAGAAACAACAATAGTGGCATTGACTGCTGCTATGAAATCTAAAAAATCAAGGAGGGTTCCCCCATGCTCATCCAGGTCCTGCTACAGGTCACCCACAAAAGTGACAAGTTTGGTTTTCATCCCATATCCAGTCCTGAACTCTGACTGGAAAGGATCCAGATAATCCATTTCATCCAGGATTTTTTGTAGTTACAACCCAACCACCATCTCAACAATCTTACCTAAAAAAAAGTGAGATAATTGTTCTGGGCATCTGGGTTGAGTGATCATTTTTTTAAAAAAGGGTGTACTGTGGATAGTTTGATGGACATCAGCATACAGCTGCTTTCTGTACCCATACTATCATGTCCTCCTGCCTGCACATATCATCCAGAAGAAGTGTGATTCTAATTTACTGGTGCCTTGGCTCATCCCACAGAGGATCTTCCTGAGGCATCACAGGCTATAAGAATGTTAAATGGCCCCACAGGATATTACTTCCGTCATTTCATAAGATCATATCCACCCAGCAGTTAACTCAGTGAAGAGATGAGCAATTTGATCCTTAATGTCACCAGTTTTTTTTCCAGTGAACAGCCCAAAAGGCAAGAGGTCACCTTAAATAATGCTGCTACCTGACACTCTGTCGATGTAATGTACAAGGATGTGTTGCCCCTTTTACTAACAGTCGGTTCAAATTTTAGTTCATACCTGCATCCAATCATTTTCACTCTTCTTCTCTCAGCATTGCTCCAGGTATATTCCAGATGTTTTATTTTCTTATTAAACCAAGGAATCTCCTGAAATTATCACCCAAGGACATACTACCCAGGAGCAACCGTAGCAACCATATAGTGTTTGCTGCTTCAGTAGTTCAGAACTCAAGTAAGTACCACCATGGAGGTATCTGCTAACCTGCTGGAAAATTATCCAAGCACCCTCTAGAAACCATTTGGAGGCATACCAACCTATAGGCCCATCTCCCCTGCAGTCAAGCATTCTCTTTTGACTTGTATTTGGTGATTATTTATTCTTTTCTTCTTCATAATGCATAAATAACTGCTAGAGTGCCCACTGAGTTAATTATTGGAAGCTAAAATAATAAAAATAAAATTTGGGAAATTGACATCCATCTAAAGCATATTATGGTGATGATTATTACTTGATATCATCATTATTATTACTTTGTTGTTTTGAATGTGCACTGAGAGCTTATGTACTGAAGACAAATCCCTTATGTGTCTATCACACTTGGCCAATAAAATGTTCTGTTCTGTTCTGTTCTATTATGTGTAAGATGGTACATAGGGAAAGTTGAAGACACATGCTATGTTCTTGAGAAATAAGCACAAATAAGAGCCCCTTCCACTATCCACAAGACAAAAATGAACTACTAATGCACTACTAATCATAGTCACTAGGTCTTATTTATTATGGGGAAAGGGACCTATGGGAGTTTGAATGCAAGCACAATTACATTTCCTCTTCCTTTGGAATTAGAGTACCTCTCTTCTTCCACTAAATGTTTGATGTGGGAAAATACTCATAATGAAGTAAGTTTGATTTAAAGCACTCTTTGGTCAGGATAAAAAAAATCATTCCAGAAGAATATCTAATTGCCATATTTAGCTGGGAGGGTGCCAGGATATAGAAAGCTGAATGTAACTGTAATGAGATGGTTTCAAAGTAGCATTGGTATGATTTAGCAGTGGCCACTCATTAGAAAAATGTAAAAAAGTTTTTTATGATGTTTGAAATACTAACAGAAAACTGTGTGTTTGCTAAAGGGCAGAGATGTGTGTAGTACAGCAGATAAAGTGAAACCCTGGGGTCACAGAGAACAATAATCCAAATGTAATCTTCCTTTGTTGTACTGCTATGCATGCTTCAGGGCTTATTACCATATTTTGCCTTAAGCAAGACTGATTTCATACCTTAATACAGTATGTCATCAAATCATCCTCCCCCTGAAAGTAAGGTTCTACATTTAGGCAAGAAAAACCAAATGTACAGGTATAGTATAGGGGGTACCTTGCTCAATAGTAGTAACTGTGAGAGGGATCTCGGAGTCCTAGTGGACAATCACTTAAATATGAGCCAGCAGTGTGCTGCAGCTGCCAAAAAAGCCAAAACAGTGCTAGGCTGCATTAACAGAGGGATAGAATCAAGATCACGTGAAGTATTAATACCACTCTGCAATGCCTTGGTAAGGCCACACTTGGAATACTGCATCCAGTTTTGGTCACCACAATGTAAAAAAAGATGTTGAGACTCTGGAAAGAGTACAGAGAAGAGCAACAAAGATGATTAGAGGTCTGGAGGCTAAAACATATAAGGAATGGCTGCTGGAATTGGGTATGTCTAGTTTAATGAAGAGAAGGACAAGGGGAGATATGATAGCAGTGTTCCAATATCTCAGGGGCTGCCACAAAGAAGAGGGAGTCAAGCTACTTTCCAAAGCACCTGAAGGCAGGACAAGAAGCAACAGATGGAAACTAATCAAGGAGAGAAGTAACCTAGAACTTAGGAGAAACTTCCTGACAGTTAGAACAATTAACCAGTGGAATAACCTGCCTCCAGAAGCGGTGAATGCTCCAACACTGGAAGTTTTTAAGAAGAGACTGGACAGCCATTTGTCTGAAATGGTATAGGGTTTCCTGCCTGAGCAGGGGGTTGGACTAGATGACCTCCAAAGTACCTTCCAACTTTACTATTATGATTATTATGATTATGAATGGTCAGTCAAATGGCAAATATAGTTCAATTTAAGTAAGTATAAAATGTTACCAATTGGAGCAAAATATGTTTAATTTCTTTTCTCCCTGACATTTCTAAGATGTTTGAAATTAATCAGGAAAAAAATAGACAATCATAGCGGTTAGTTCAATGAAGAAATGCACTCTCCGTGTACATCATTGGTGAAATGGCATATTCTATTCTAAGACTGCTAATCTATTTATTTCCTTATATAAATCCATGATATTTAGAACACTGGATGGTTCTGATTATTGCACTTGACAAATCTAGCTGAGAACAAAGCAGAAGTCAACCAAAATTATCAGAGGGCTCAGATATATTCCTTATGAGGAAGACTAGTAGGAGACAACTGAGTAATGTATCTAAGGGAATCTAAAATTACATATTGCATGGAGAAATAGAAGACAAAAATAAGATAGGAGAAAACAATATGACCAGGCTAATCCAGTCATCTGACTGAAGGATAACAATCATTACCACAACCAGTACTTATAATGAATTTTGATGACTTTCAAAGAGAATTATATAAATTCTAATTCCCTTTGAAAGTCTAGATAAATTCTAAAAACAGAATATTCGTCTTTAAAAATCAGTATTATCTTTAGGGCAGCATTACCCTCATGCTTCAAATACCAATTGTAGGGAAATATGGTGGGATTTGTCATGTCTCCATCTTATTTTATTTATTTTATTTTAATTCCATTTATATCCCGCCCTTCTCCGAAGACTCAGGGCGGCTTACAAGCTTAGCAGTAGTCTTCTGCTAGTGAGTATCTCAAAAGTACTTTAAAACATATTGATCATTTTAACTAAGTCAACATAAAATGTATCTAGTTCAAATTTATTGATAATAAATATATTATTTATTGATTTAATTATTTATTTATATAACATCAACAACTGCCCATATCAGAACAGTAACTCTAGGCAGTGAATATTCAGGGTATCTAGTTAATATGGTGCTGATATTTCCGATATGTATTTAAATGTTTCAGCATTTTTTCCCCTCTTCTGACAGCATAAAAATAATCTTTTCCACAAAGGTAGTCATTTCCTCATTTGACTGAACTACATTAAAATCTGAAATGCAATTTTAGATTAATTTTATTGGTCAATTAATTAGAAAGGTGAACCCAAAAATACACACAGAGATATGATAATTTGAGGGATTGTGTTAGATTAGTCAACCTACAGCATTTTTTTTCTACTCTGGTTTCAGTAAAAATAGACTTCACATTCTTCTAAAATGTCTTTTAGTCTCACATCCAAGAAAGCCATTTGATGATAGGTTTGACAAGCCTTGTTAGAACTGATTAGCAAATATATTAAATAGCTCAATTTATGCTGATCTAAGCAATAGGTGCTCTGACACAACATCATAATCATATGGAAATCCTACTTTTACAGTAATGTAAATTTATGCCAAGCATCAGACATAAATAAGCAAACTAATGAACAGGACAAATCAAGAGAAAAAGAAGATCAAATGAAAAAAGGAAGAAGAAATACAAGTATAAATAAAACAATAATACAGCATACACCTGCATGTACTTATACTATTTTAAAGCAGTGTTTCATATCCCTTCACTCACTCAGCATTTCAACTGGATGTCAATTTATAATTCTTGGCATCCAAGAAAAGCAGAGAAAAAACCACACAAAAACAAAACCAGAGACTGTCAAAGATGTCCCGCTGAGCAACTGCAATGCAGACAGAACAAAGGAATTGTTTAAGTCAAATTATCCTTTCAGGAGGGATATAAAGAACCAGTTTCAACTATTATTATTATTATTATTATTATTATTATTATTATTATTATTATTATTATTATTATTATTATTATTATTAATTAAATTTTTATACCGCCCTTCTCCCGAAGGACTCAGGGCGGTGAACAGGGCATATCTTAAAACTACAAAAATACAAAAATTAAAAAAGAATTAAATTATTGCCCACAATAAAAACAATAAAAATATATATAAATATTAAAACCCTAAGTGATTCCCCATATGATTAGCAAAGTTAAGAACTTTAATTTATTATGACTCATAATGCAATTTGATAGTAGCAAAACCTGAATGGAATTCTCCTCAAATCCAAAAAGTAGAAGCAACATTTAAACAGTGGAGGTCCCTGACAAAAAAAAATAAAAAATCACCAAACAGATGATTCATTCATTCTGACTGCTCGTAGGTAAGCCAGAGAGATCATCTGTTTCTGGATATAATACAGAAAAGATGACTGGGGATGTCCACTTTTTTTTTTTAACTTGTTCCTGCTGTTAAAAGAAACCAAGTGAACGGCGAAAAGCATATTTGGTTACACAACAGCAAACCTGTTTGCTTTTCAGGCTATTTTTTTTAAATCCAGACAAATCTTATGCACAGATAAAAGTTTAATATAGATTACTCTGTTGAAAGCAGATATTATTTCCTTTGCAACTGTCCTGTGTTTTGCACCACATTGGACTTTTATTTTATCACATAATTATTCTGTGATAATTTGAAGCTATAACACTGTAACAACGTGCCATTCAGTAGGGCTCTCGATACTTTATTCTTCATTATCCTTCATAATTGCCATCTGTTCAGTTCCAGATCTTAATTTCTGCAGACATTTATGTATCTTCAGTAATTAAAACTGTGATTCTAGCTTTGATGCATTTCACAATCCTTGAGGGGAAACAGAAATATTCCTAAGAATAGTTTTATTTTGTGGGAGGAGATCAGGTTGCTTAAATAAAACAGCAAAGGCATTGATGTATTCCACCCCAAAATTATCATCCCGATGAACAAAATCACAACAAATACACAAATCTGTACAAACCTTTCATATGTTAATTTTATGCCTGTGCAGAAATTAAAAATAATTGATTATGTACCATCAAGTTGGTATGGATACTAAGTGGCCATACAGATAGATGTTTTCCAGGAAAACTGATCTACATCCTTGTCCTTTAGGTCTTCCAATAATATTAATTATAATTTAAATGAAAAATTAAAAGAGAATATATGTATGTCATGGTTGAACTACATAGTTCTTGGTGCTCTCTGAGCTTAATTGTTTGTTTACAGACATTTCATTTTTCAATTAGGTAGAATCATCTGTGCAAAACTATAGTCAGATGAGCTGTATTCCTCCTTCCTCTTCTCACTTTTAAATATAATTTGTACTGGATGACCCTTTGTAGGTAAGACTAGAACATCTGAGGTCTCTAGATAAAGGTCACAGATAACACTATGGGCACAACAGATTACCAAAGTTGGAAGAGAGAGTGAGCTGAAATCTAGTAGACTTAGGTATGCCTAGTAAATAGATAGTTTGAAAGCTTAAGTTCTAGTTATCTTCCTTTTCATCAAAGCTGCTAGGTAAATTGCCTAATTTGTTTTCTTTCTTCTATTTGTATATTCACATTTTGTATCTCCCTCTCTCCCTCTGTGTATCTGAAAAATGTTCCATATGGCACATTTTAGATTCCATTAAACTAACACATTACAGGTCAAGTTAAGTATAAGTTCTATAAGAAAAGCTGACTCAACGTTTACCAAAATACAGTATGTGGTAAGCATAAGAATTTTAGAAGAGCAGGCACATAGAGCTGAGTATTCTGTTTCTATTCAATCAGTTATATACCTATAAAAAGGCTTTAAGTGAAAAAGAACTTATAGCAAAATGTTTGTTCTTGTGGTTGTCAGTGATGAGATTGAAGATGAAATATGTACTTAATTTTTTACAATAAACAACATAGTCACATATGTTTTTGAATGGAATGTCTTTTCTGGGAATATGAAGATCCAGAGAATGTGTTGGAAGATATTTGAAATCATATAGTCCATCTCTCAGTTCAATGCAATACCTACCATGCATGATACAATGATAATTTGATAATTATTTAATATCTGCTAAGATATCTGCAGCAAAACAGACCTATTCTAAAGCAATTTGTTCAACAGCTTTTATTATTCGACGGTTTCTAGTAATATATAGGGGAGCCTGCTTCCATATTTACTGTTTTTCATATTGTTGACTCTTGAAGGGAATCAAGATTAAATAATTAATAAACTACTTCCATCTTTTCTTCTATTGGTGATACATTTTATTTGTTTGGATTATTGATAGCATTGGTTTCATAGGGGGACCAATTTTCACCATGAGTTAAAACTCCATTCATCTGCAGGTTAATGAACTGAGCCAGGTATTGAAACATCAAACAACCTACAGTCTGAACTAATTTCATGCTTTAACTATTAAACTACTATCCATTTTGAAATGTCTAACTTTTGTGCACTATACCATTTCTTTCTGCTACAACTTGACTAGAGAATATATACATAATATTTTCTGTAATGCACAATTGTATTATAAGTACACATTCTTGACTTTAATAATATATTTGTGGTCTGGGAAACTTGTTTTATTGTTTTAAAAAAGAAATGTCAATTATTTGCAGATTGGTTGAATTTTATTATCTACAATTTTGTATTATTTTTATGGCACTTACATCAATCTGAGTAGCCAGATTTAATCTTATAAAGCAAGCAACTTTAATGTTACTGAGTTCTTATTTTTAACTCTATTTTTTAAATAAAAGAAATCTAGGGATTATCAATAAATGCTAAATTCTTACTCAATTTTAGCCCTATTTTGGAAATGAAAATATCATCTTTCAATTTAAATGTCAGTTTGCTCTGTACTGTAGTAACCTACTTTATATAACATAGGTTTGACATTAGGAAATAACTATTCAGCCATAAATTATTAAAATGACTAAAGAAATAACTGCTCCAAGGCTCAAAAAAAATTCTTGTGGCTCTTTTAATGATTTTTCAGAATTATATGTCTCTATGTCTCCTTTAGACTAGAAAAACTAATCAGAGTTATTGATATATACAAGTACCTTTTTTGCAAACTAATATTTTAGCAACTTTATTGGGAAAACAATTTTGCATTCTTGCATAAAAACTGTCTTTGATTCAAAATAATTGTCAATATAAAATTAGGGTGAAAAGTTAAAAAAATAGACAGCATTGTATGTGTCAAACCTGAAACTTCAAAAACTTGAAATACTACAATCCTCAGGTTTCCAAAATGAAGTGAAGATGCTTTGACTTCAAAGCAGAGCTTTTGATAATGCATAACTAAAATATACCTTGAAGTTTGCTGACCCTCTACATATCTAAAATAAGATAAGGATAACAATGTGAGGTTACTGCCGAGTATAATTCACATGGTCATCCATTTTCAAGAAAGGTAAACTATAAAAATTGAAGGGAGTCAAGCCGTAGGACATTTCACACCATTTAAGCTACAAATAGGTTTGTGGACAATAATGAAAAAGACACAATGTTCACCTATGGTATTATTCAAATACTGTATTTGTCTAAAATGATATAATTTCCTCTCTGAGCAGGGAATTGTACTAGAAAGCCCCCAAGGCCCCTTTCAACTCTGTTATTCTGTTATTCTTCCCAACTATCTTTAACAATGTTTGCTGCTGTTGGCTTATTGTCTATTTTTCCTAAGACATTATGATGATGTTATGCCTGAAATTTAAACATCCTGAAGTTACACTTTGTTATTGCAAATTTCTGTAAAGTCCATCATTCCTTGAATTCAGAAGTGTGGGTGTCATGGTTCTGATAGATGAAACCATTTAAAAGAACTTCAAGGCAAGGATTTCTTCCTTAAAGAACATTTTATTTAGTAAACAAGATATTGGCACATACAAAGGTGAACCCAAGACTAAAATCCCCTCCCTAAGGCTACAAAGTAACGAGCTGCAATTCCCACCCCAAATTGCTGCATTAAATCACATTCACCAATTATTTCAAAACTTGGCTCTCCTCCCAGCTTAACTTACTAAAACTCTTATCAGGACTGACCTTGGTTCTCACACAGATGTATTGTTATGGTTAACTGAGAAACTTAACATCCCCCCTCCCCCTCCTTCATCTAAAATCTCTAAACTAAAATGTGACGACAAAGACAAAATGAAAAATGGCTTCAGTTCAGTTTGTCACAGCATTGACAGTGGGATAAAAAGATTCTTGAGGAATAAAATACAGGTTTATATAGATCATATCACCATTTATTTGATATATCAACATTTTTCCTAAGATAATATACATCTGTACAAACATCTTTCTGACTAATAATGGAACATATATTTACTTTCTTAAAATCACATATTACATACCAATTCATATAAATGCATATTCCAGGGATTTGTTTTTATTTTTCATTTTTTAAAATTCTAGATATTTTTCATTTTTCACTTGCTTTGTTTACTTCACTTAAATCATTTTTTAAAATTAGCCACATTTTTAAAATGTTATTCTTTTTCATGCTCATAAAGATTCCAAATCACATGAATACTTGCTTCTGAATGCCTATATGGCAAATATATGCACTCTCAGACATTTCCCATCTCTCTTTATAGCCTTGCCAGGGAAGATGGTGAAACTGGATTCCAACCACATCTACATATTTGGCTGAAACTTGCTTTAATCTTCCAAACAATATGAGAAACAGATATTTTGATAACTAATTTTCTAAGATTTCTTACAGAAATTTGTTTGTTCTTACCCTTGAAGACTTTGAAATACTTGTGAATCAAATTCTCTGGTGCATAGTAGCACTTTGGTGTTTACTAAAGATTAGGGTTCCATTTCTTGTCCCAAACATTTATTTGAATGTTGATGTTGACTATAGTAGTAACATTTCTCTGCATTCTTGTGTGGGGAAAATTTCATTGTTTAAACCCGGTCATTTGCCTGTTCTCCTGGCACTTATTTGTGATAACTCACTGACAATAGTCTTAAAGAAATAAAGATGGTACATATATTATTTCCTCTGTAAATGTCAAAACTCACATACAGCCCCTGGATTTTTAACCAATATTTTCTTTTAATTTTCATCTCTGTATGCACCTAGTGATATAATTCACACATTTCTTAGGAACAGACTGGGTAGAACAGACTTTTTGTTTTACTAATTAGCAGCTTAGTGGGGGGGATCTGAGAATAAGCAATATGGCACCCACTCAGAGGGCAGGAAGTTCTCTCTTATTCTAATGAAAATGACCTCCCCTACCCCCTGCTGCTGCTAATTAGGAAAACAAAAACGGTGGGAGATCCTAATTCTAGATATACCTTGTGAAAATGGGTTGGCAATAAGGGTTTCTCAGCTTCTGCTATCACTGGCTATCAGTGTGAGGGATTTCTTTCTTTCTTTCTTTCTTTCTTTCTTTCTTTCTTTCTTTCTTTCTTTCTTTCTTTCTTTCTTTCCTTCCTTCCTTCCTTCCTTCCTTCCTTCCTTCCTTCCTTTCTTTCTTTCTTTCTTTCTTTCTTCTTTCTTTTTTTCTTTCTCTTTCATGTTGTTACCAGTACTGTCATGCAGTAATGTTTACTATCTGTACAAGAGTTGGGCAAAGGGACTAGAACTTCTTTGCAGAACACTGTGCATATGTATGACAGTCTGTTTCTTATGTGTTTCATTGAAGTATCTTCAGGGATAAATATAGACCTGTTTGCTTGTAGATATGAATGCATAATTCTGAACTGTAAGGCCCAGATTCAAGTTCTCACTTGATCATGTAGCTTAGTGATTTTGGGCCAATCACTGTATCTCAGTACAGCCTCCTTTATAAGGTTGGTGTGAGGAGAAAATGAGAAGGAGCCTCCGTCTTGAGCTGTCAGGCAGGACAAGAATGCAAATGTAAAATATATTTTCTATGCAACACATCATTTAACAGCACCGTGTTTTAGGAGATTCAAACAGGTCAACCTTAACTTCCCCTACCTCTTTCTTTCTAAACAGTCTCTGCCAACTGAACTGGTTGCTTCATTCTGCCCAATGAGAGTGCCAGCTAGCACAATAATGTGATAATGTAGAAAAAGGACCTAGTGCTCTAAAAATGTTCTTGCTTGTTTAATACATAACTTTCCTCTTTTGCCCTCCTGCTTCATGTTTAAAACCTGAGCCACGGTAAAGGGATATGAACATTGTCCTGCCTATATGAGCTCCACACATTTTGCATTTCAGGAATTATTTTCATAGCTGGTAATGTCAAAGCTACAAATCACACATGTTCTTAATTATTCTAATGGTTTTATTTTTATTTTTGGGATGTGAAATTGGAAAAGGAAGATAACATTTCAAATCAGATCTAAAATTATTTTAGTTGATCATTATGCAATGTCTACAAAGACCAACTGTGATTTTAAGTAATTTTAAATTTACTTAAAATTATTGTATACAATTTTAGATTTCTAAGGATTTTATATGCAGCATGGTATTATGTTCTTTTAAAAAAAATAAAGGTAGCAAATAAAATCTTCAGTTAACTGGACTCAATCATTTTTGTAAAAAATAAAGTTGCAGTGAAGTTTGCTAGATAAGGTATATGTTTAAATACTGGTTCAGGTATTATCAATTAGTGTTTCCTCTATTTATTTACCAGCCTATCCACACGTGTGAAAAGAGAATTGTAACAAGTTTTTTTTTAAATGCCCAATACTGTATTACTGCATTGACATATGTTGTACAGTATGTTCTAAATCTATGTAAATTACTTTAGATTTTGATATGTGTACCACAGGAGAATTTTCCCATTCCTTTCCTAAATACTGCTCCACATGCTTCATTTGTACAGGATTCTTGCATATTCTACTTATTTCTTTCTGTGTATCCTAATTCAGTCTCCACTGAATTCTGAGATTTATAGGCTCAATGCATTAGAAAACATTCTATTGGAAAAGACATTTATGTACTATTGTGATATTGTCTTTTAAAAAAAGCTAAGTCCTATCAAACAGCATATTTTTATTTATATTCAACTGACTATCAAATTATGTATTTTGGCAGAGTAGCTGTTCAGAATCGTTTGATTATGCCCTGGAAAAATGGTTGTATTCTGTGATTATAAATATGCCTGTCTAAGGAATGACCTCAGATCCTTCTTCACAGAGGAAGGAAATAAGGCAATGACATACTTGTTTTAAGTCTCCAGTTAAAGAGTAGATGAGGAAGTTACTACCCATCAGGTTTAAAACTACAGTAGAACCTTTTCCTTTTCTTATTCCAATTCTGGGGGAAAAACTGTGGTGACTAAAAAAATGAAAACATTTGCTGTTCCTTTTTAGAAAAATAATATCTATGGTAGCTAGCATAATATGAACAAAACAAGGATCAAACTCATTGAGTTGTACCTTGGTTTGTTAGTATAGATTATATTCTTGAAATCATGTCAGTGAAAAAGAAAAGTTCCTTGTGATCCAGCAAAAATAAGTAAGGATTAATTCTAAGTGAAAGTAGTGGAATAAGCAAGAAGGAAGAATAAAACAGTGAAGTATAATCATCACTGTCTTTATGTGAATCAGGATCACAATAATAATTATAGAATAATCTTAACAAGTATTGGATGCCTCAGTTTGCCAGGTAAAAAGATCTTGGAGTTATAATGAAGATGTTAATTTAGTGTGTTGCAGCTGTGAAAAAAATCAAATTCAATGCTAGGAATAATTAATAAAGGGATTAACGACTGCTGCAAGAATATTCTATACTTTGTATTAAAAAGTACATATAGTTTCTTCTGCAGAGGAATAGCTATTTAAGTTCTACAGCTTGATGTCCAAAGAATTCTGACTCAGAATTTAACTCAAAGTATATATTTATTAAATTTATATGCTGCCTATCCCACTATCCAAAGTGGCACTGGAAATCATCTAAAATTTGGGTTTTCTTAACATATCTTATTATAACCTTAATTTACCTGTTAAATGAGAATAAAACTTCACCTGCTTGGATATCAATTTAACTCCTAAATTCATTTTATGATTGACATTGGGATGATTATTGCTACTGCCATTTATATTACTTAGATTTTTAATAATGATCTGAAGGTTTTTATTTAAATAATACAATAAATTTGGTTATTTAAAATGAATTAATGAAATACTATTTTTTAACCTAATTCTATGATGCTTGTAAATATCTTGGTTTTTTTTACTTTGTGTTCTGTTTTTTAAATCTTCATATTTATTTTTCCCTTTCTCAAAAATGCATAATGAAATATCATTTTTAAAAAAGAAAATAAAAAATACAGTCACCAAGAATATTATACTGTTGTAAAAAAACAGATATGTTCACATTGTTATCAATTTAAAATTGGAACAATACAACTGGAAAAAGTGCAGAAGAGATCAACCAAAATGATTAGGAACTAAAAAGACTTTCTTACAAGAAAACTTTATAATATTTGGGATTTTTTTTACCTTGGGGGAAAAATGTTAGGGGATGATCAAGATATCTGAAATCATGCATGACACAGAGAATTTTTCCTCCCTTTCTTAAAACATTAAGAAGAGGGGTTGGATGACTTTCAAAGTAGATTGACCAAATTCATGTAGAACTAGAGTATTGATACTTATTGGTCTTAAGGACTCAGTACTTTTGGATTAGTGCAGCAGATCTTCAAATGTCAGGTTCAGGAAAACAGTAATAAGACAGCAGAGCTATTTTTGTTCTTCTGAAGCCATAATTATATTTCCATATCTTTGAGGGATCCTGAGAAAGGAAAATTACATCAGGTGTGCATCCTCTAATCTTACTGCACTGTAGTATCTGGTGGAATTTTCCCTACTATCTCAATATAAGAACACTTTTGAAGGCTGTAGTGAACATATAATGCAACCATTGAATAATATGACTGTAAATTAGATTTTATGTTGTATCATACAGAGGACTAGAGAAGGCTTAGAAGAAGTCTATAGAAGAAAGCAGGTAAACAAGGAGATTTTTCTATCAAATGAACACCCGAATGCTGATGATTTTCCTACTGCATGTCAACAAATGGAAGGATATAATATTAATGGGAAACCTGTTTGAAATTTCTTAAATTGGTAAAAGCAATCTATAATATTGCAGTAAGAGGAAATTAGAAATTCCTGGAGGAAACTGATTATCTGGACCCGTACCAATCGGGTTTCAGGCCCAGTCACAGCACGGAGACCGCACTGATCGCGCTGGTGAATGATCTCTGGCGGGCTCAGGACTGTCCTAGTCCTATTAGATCTCTCAGCAGCTTTCGATACCATCGACCATGGTATCCTACTGCGATATCTCAGGGGGCTGGGAGTGGGAGGCACCGTTTTACGGTGGTTCTCCTCCTATCTCCTGGGCTGCTCGCAGTCGGTGTTGATGGGAGGGCAGAGATCCACCCCGAGGCTTCTCACTTGTGGAGTCCCTCAGGGGTCGGTTCTCTCACCCCTCCTGTTCAACATCTATATGAAGCCGCTGGGTGAGGTCATTCATGGTTTCGGGGTGGGGTATCATCAGTACGCTGATGATACCCAACTTTTTCTCTCTACCTCAAACCAACCCAGTGATGCCCTCGCCATGATGTCCCGTTGCCTGGAGGCGGTCCAGGTCTGGATGGGGAGAAACAGGCTTCGTCTCAATCCTACCAAGACTGAGTGGCTTTGCGTATCGGCATCTCTGGCTAACCAAACTATTCCACCTTTAATGATGGGGGGTGAGGTGTTACCCCCCGTTGATAGGGCTCGCAACTTGGGCGTCCTCCTGGACTCACAGCTCAATTTTGAAGATCATATAGGAGCCGTGACCAGGGGAGCTTTTGCCCAGGTTCGCCTGGTGCACCAGTTGCGACCCTACCTGGACCGAGATGCTCTACACACAGTCATTCATGTGCTCGTGACCTCCCGTTTAGACTACTGCAATGCTCTCTACATGGGGCTGCCCTTGAGGACCACTTGGAGGCTTCAACTGGTGCAGAATGCGGCCGCATGAGTTGTGATGGAGTTTTCCTGATACTCCCATGTAACACCTCTACTCCGTGAGCTGCATTGGCTTCCGGTTGCCCTCCGGGTGAGATTCAAGGTGCTGGTGATGGCTTGGGTCCGGGCTAAATGGCTTGGGTCCGGGATATTTGAGGGAACACCTGCTGCCAGCATCAAGTTCCCTTCGTCCAGTGCGCTCGCAGAAGGAGGGTCTTCTCAGGGTGCCGCCGGTAAAAGATTGCTGGCGGATAACACCCAGGGGGAGGGCCTTTTCTGTGGTTGTGCCTGCCCTCTGGAACCAGCTGCCCGTGGAGCTCAGGACTGCCCCTGACCTACGTTCATTCCACCGGGACCTGAAGACTTGGCTCTTTGAGCTCTCTGGCCCAGGCTAAGAATTTTAACTGGGGTTTTATTTTCAGGGATAATTTAATCTTTTAATTGTCTTTTAACTTTGTATTTTGTATTGGTGTGATTTTAAAATGCCCTGTAAACCACCCTGGGTCCTTCGGGATAGGGCAGTATATAAATCTAATAATAAATCTAATAATAAATAAATTTCTCTAATATTATATTAATATCAGATAACTTAGCTAAGGCTGGTACTGTGTTCTACTATTAAACACAAATCTTAGTAAATTCACTTGAATTTACCTTTGGGTAGACATTAAATATTACACAAACCCAAAATTAATATAAGTGGTCTTTTAATAGTCTCCGTTACATTTATGACTAGAGAAATCAGATTCCTCCTTTGTGAGAATAGTAGCATTACTGAAAAGCCCTATAGGAAGAATTCCATCATGATTTCTTCAAATGAAATTGAAACTTAGGAATGCTACAGATCACTAGAGAGTTCACTAAATTAAATTCCCTTCTTTGAAATAATTTCTAAAATAGTACCTGTCAGACTGATTGACAACTGATAAAAGAAATGCAGATTTTCTATGTCTGGCATTAATTTGGGTGTTAATTCAAAAGAACATTCTTTGCATTGGCATGCAGTAGAAACTATTCTTGGTTGTCCAGAAAAATCTACTGTATTTATGTTGACAGTTATGAATGTCATCCAGTGAATATCATCTAATGTAACAAAATTATTTCTCTGAAATTCCAATAGTGTACAAGAACATAATGGCTATGTTCATGGATTATTGTACAATATTGTATGACGGGTTTAGTTTTGGCTTAGCATATGGTAAGCATATCACAGTAATTTGTAAAGCTATGTATACAGACATTGAATATCATTTGGGCAAGGTCTCATTGATGCTAATGAGGAAAATGAAACCAGGTATTTGATTCCTTTAGGCATGCTGGCTGAGTAATTCTGGGAGTTGAAGTCCACAGGTCATAAAAGGGCCAAGTTTGAAGACCCCTGAAATAAATATTTAGAATTTAAAAAATTGAGCACAGTGAGCGATCCAGGAAAAGTTAAAGTAATATGAAAATTTAACATAAAGTAGTGTTTATTAGTTTTACAGAATACATAATAGAGTTAGAACAGACCTTGGAGGTCTTCTAATCCAACTCCTTGCTTAAGTAGGTAACACTATATAAATTGCCCAGTATTTTAAATGCCATAAAAATCATAGAGTTTAATTGGAATAGAGTACAGAAAACATTTAATTAATGTTTAGATAATGGCTTAAGCAGTGAGGCAGAATTCTTCATCTTTATTATATGAAAATCTAAGAAATATCTGTATGTAGAAATTATATAAATGAATTGTTAAACTACTGATCTCACAGCTTCCATTAGGAATCCAAATCATCATTCACAGACATTCAATACCTTAACAAGATTATTATTTGAAGTAAAATACTTATCCAGGTAAACCTTTTACAGGAGATTCTGGGACAATACAGTATTTTGGCAGGGATAAATCTAGCCTTGGTATTGAACAGCAGAATAACAAGATGCAAATGCATTACAAAGAAAAAGTAATCTGCCTCCCTTGTGTACTGTGTTCCTTTTTAAGACTGCTGTTAGATCTCTGATACATCAAGAGGATCAGCATTCTGAAATGTATGCAATAATTAATATCACTTTCAGGAAATATAAGAAGGCATTTTCTCTGAAGAAAACTGTTAGACAGGCAAAATACCCCTAATAGTAGAAACTCTTTTAAAATGCTATTGAAAATCATAAGCTATCAAGAGCATTTTGTTATAACATTAGATAGTACAAATAAGGGCCCTGAAGGAAAAGATTAAAATTTCTTGACCTTAGCCTTCCATTAGCTTATTTATTATTAGGCATAGTTATCAACTGTCCTTTATTAGTAGTAAGAAATATGCAATTTAGATAAAAGAACAGTAAGAAACTCAGTAAAACACAATACATTTAAACTATCAACTAAAAACAAGAACAAAGATTTTCCCTAGGATGAATCAGAAAGCAAATATTAAAAGATATTGAAAGCAACATAAAGCCATGTAAACTTTGCTGGAGCATCTATGAGAGGAAGTTCGCAATACATTAAGAACATCTTGCTTAAGTTGGTTTTAAACATGATGTGACTACGTATAAGGAGATTTTAAGTTTGGAAAGAAATGTCTGGTGTCTGAAACCGTACAGTCTCTTGCGAGATGAGAAGATTGTTCAAACTTGGTTCCAATATATTCAGCTACTGGCCAGGTGGAAAGAAGATCAGAAAACTGGTTTTACAATGACTGATGAAAATCTGATAAAACAAATTAGAAAGCAGGGTCCAGCACATATCAAACGGATATATCTTGCATTGATAGAAATTGACTCAGAAACAGAACTTGTGAAAGATTGTATGATAAAATGGGCCCAAAACATCCAAGAAGTTATTACAATGGATACGTGGGAAAAGATTTGGGTGAGGAACGTAAAATTTACACAAGCTCAAAACTTAAGAGAGAACTTTTATAAAATGTTTTATAGATGGCATCTAGATCCTAAGAAGCTTGCAAGTATGTATCCGAATTATCAGCCCAAGTGTTGAAGGTGTGGCGATGAAGATGCAACATATTTTCACATATGGTGGACTTGTAAAAAGGTTAAGGCCTTTTGGATAAAAGTTTGGTGGAACATGCAGAAGATTTTCAAGCAAAGGATAAAGTTTTGTCTGCAACTTTTTTTGTTAGGTGTAATTACAGATGCTACGGTTGTGGACACTAAGCTGATGTTGAATTTAATTACGGCAGCAAGATTCTTAATAGGTCAATATTGGAAGAAGGAGGAACTGCCGACTATAGAAGAATGGACTTTAAAGGTTTCTGACCTGGCAGAGATGGCAAAGATCTCGGCTTACTTGAAAGATCACTCGCAAGAACGTTATATTATGGAGTGGAGAAAATGGATTGAGTATATCCAGAACAAATATGGGACTAAAAAGTTTCATGTAGCATTTGAATAAGTCTTCCTTTCTTTTTCTTTTTTCCTTTTTTTATATATATTTAATAGTAATAGTGTTTGTAGTTATCCTATATGAGCTAGAGAGTGATAGATTTTAGAGTTTATGGTTGTTAGCATATGGATGTTTATGATTGTTTTTTTTTGTTTTTATACCTTGTACTTAGCTCTGGGAAGTCGGGGGGGAGGGGGGAGGGGTAGGGAGGGATGGGTATGGGAGGGGGAGGGGGGATTGTTAACGATAAAATGTATGTTAAAACTTTTCAATAAAAAAAAGAACATCTTGCTTAACACATATACAGGAAAAGGAAAATCAGGTGTCAAAGACGTCTGCTGGATGCCAGGATGTTGACACTGCAGGCATCCAAACAATCTTTGGTCCACTCAGAAACTGGCTACGTATTCTGTTTTGGCTGAACATGCTGAGATTCCTTTGGAGCTGAAGCCATTAAAGGCCACAAACCCTCTCTCTGGTACCACTTTCTTCTGCTTTTATTACCCCATTTAATGTTGATTAATCCTGCTTTTCACATTTGTCCTAAACACACACACAAAAACTTCTGTTCAGAAAGAGGTAGCAGTAGACTGCAAGGTTAGCAGAGGAGAACTTTGCTTTTCAGTGCAGTCTTCATTCTCCTGGTTATTTGAGTTGTTGTTTCAATCCCAATCTTGGGTCTTGTCCCACTTAGAGCTTCTTGAAAAACAAACAAATTAATAAGCAAAATAAAATCAAATAAATATGCTGACAGAAGATGATAATAGGAAGTAGTGACTAAGAGGGTAAAAATACTTCACCCTAATATTTTAGTGAAGAGCTTCAGGTCACTCTCTACCCAACATTTTGAGTTTCCTTAAACTAGACACAATTACTTTTCTTTCCCCCCCCCCTTCTAATCATTTTTATTGTTCTTATGTGTCCAGATGGCTTCTTACTTCCCCAACTGCTTTCTGTACTTCTATTAAAATTGTGAACTTGAAAGAGTTTTTAAATTGCTTTCCTTATATTGCTAGAGGGGTTTTTTTTGTAACGGAACTCAGTTTTTGTCTACACAACAAACTCTCCTAATCCTAGCATACAAAACAATCCCTAAGCCATCCCTTAATCTTTTTGTATCCTCATGTAACCAACTTTTGAACAAACTATATATTTAAATCTACTTTCAAAAAATCAATTCTGCCTCAAGCAAGACAATTATATTTGTTAGTTTTCCCAACTACTTCAAATTTGTTCATTGTTTTCTTTTTCTTACATGCCAAGTATTATATTGTGTTCCAAATATAATTTTATTAGAAACATGAATATCATTTTCTTGTTTTGTAAATTCTGCAGATCTTCACTTTCCAATCTCTCACATTTACAAGTTTTAAAATTAATTGTGATTAAATATTTGCATTTCATATTATTTTTCTGTACAAAAGCTAAAAGATTTTCATTTGCCCCAAAATGAATCCAATTTTGCATGTACATTTTGTCAGAATTGTCATTATTGAGAATCTTGTCTCCCCATCTACATAAATGTATAGAAATTAGCATTGTCTGCTAGAGTTATACACTGTTGCCAAGCATCTGTGGGAAAGTGTTGAATCAATGCAACCATCCTTCCTTTCCCTTCATTGTTGAATTACTCTTGACATAGTAAATCTTTCTAAATATGGCCTAATAAATGATAAAGGAAAACAACCTGTGACACTGTAAAAACTACTTTAAAAATGTTTTGACTGTAAAAACTGTAAAGTTTTATGCAGTAGAAGGGGAATGCTTTAAACATTAATTCAGTTTAACTAATAACAATTATATTTAATCAAATTCTTCTTGTGCAACTTACTTCTTGCTACCAGCCAAGTTACAGGGCATAAACTACACAGCATTTCACTTTATCAGTAAATGCAATCTCTCTCTCTCTCTCTCTCTCTCTCTCTCTCTCTCTCTTTCATATACACACACGTACGCGCGCGCACACACACACACACCATCTAGAACAGGGATGTCAAACTGCTGGCCTGTGGGCCGGACGTGTCATCCGGAAGCTGCACCCATCCCATTGCCGGCAATAGCAAAACCATCCTGATACATTGTGCGACATCACATGACATCGCGAGTTTGACATGTCTGATCTAGAGAGACCCTCATAAGAATATCTTCCTATTTCAGAGATTGAGGGGGGACAGGGCAGGGGGGGATAGACAACTGGCAGTTCTCACTAGTAGTACCCCTCTCTCTCTGAGCCCATGTAGTTCTAACTCTCCTTGCATTCTGAAAGCAAGCAAAGGGAGTACTATTCCATCAGTTTGGGGGCTGAGCTGAAGCTGACTGGTGGTACTATCTTAGGATGGGTTTGTTACGGAATTACTGTACTTTACTGGAATTTTGCATTGACTATGTATCCTTCAGAATGCAATAAATAAATAAATACATCTTTATATATGCCAGTTTCTACAAGATTAATCAGTAAAGTTTGCCAACAGGAAATTTTACCCTGTAAAGTGATGGTAGCCACCTATGAACAGACCTCTCTCCCAATTGTGTGAAGTTTCAAGTCTAGGAATTGTGAGAGAAAGCCCCAGGGATTTCTGTATGCAGGAATCAGTGCAGCCAGCTGACCACATGCAAAATTGTATACACCATTACACACTATTTCTCAGAGGTTTTATAATAGCATGTTTTTTCTTTTCTTTTTTTTACATCTACATCTTAAATTTAAGGGTGTTTATCTTGGACAAATGACATTTTTATCAAATTGAGTTTGATGACATGCCATTTAAAAGCCATAGCAATCCTGTGTGAGAAGTATCGGTGAGAGACAGATTTTAGCCTCCAAAGATGACTAGTCATTTGGTACCATTGTAATATTAAAGACTCTTTAATATTACAATCCAGCTGTAACAGCTTGTAAAAATTACATGGTACTATAAATAAGAAAATATATTTTTAAAATGTTATTTCCTCTTTGTTTGTGGTGTTGTATTCTTTTTCAATAATGAATAACAAAAAGCTCTGTTCTGTAGTTTAACTACAAACACATTTTGTCTAGTTAGCATCTAAAGGCAAGACATGTCACATTTGGACATCACAAAAGTCAAGGAAGGGTTTGATTGGCATTCATCAGGCCTCCAATGAAATCAATTAATAAAAGCTGGCTGGTATTGAGAGAAATGCTCCTTTAAGACTCCAGGTGCTTGACAGACCATTTGATGTTTTAAATGTAAGTGCCAAAATCTCAGTTTGGGCCAAAATAGATATGAGTAACTAAAATGGATGCTGATGCTGTAGCTGGCTATATTATTATAAAGCTACATTAGAGCTGTGTAAAAAATTTGTTCAGAATTTTTTTCCAATCATTTTTATTCAATCCAGAATTTTTTAAAAAATCATTTTTCCCCCGAAGTGAAGTGTGGGTTATTGCTTTAGTTAAGAAGTATGTGTGAAATTAAACTTTCATCTTATAATCATCTCTCCAGTGGTTTGCAGCCACTTTTTACAGCTTGTCTTTAAAACAACACAATCAACCTGTTCAGATGTTAACCTTGACCTTGAGCTCTTTAATGGGTATTTTAATGAAAAGCTAAACCATAATCAAAAGCTATTTCAAAAGATCTTTTCTCACACATACTTCAAAAAGTCAGTCTTCAACTGTCTGGACTTCTGTTATTCCTTTCTCCACAATTTGTTGTGGAAAAGTCCACAGGTAAGTTTATTTGGAATGATTTTTTTCCCTCTAGCACAGACATGTCAAACACAAGGCCCAGGGGCCGGATCCGGCCCACGAAGTGGTTTCATGGGGCCCGCGAAGCCATCCTGGAAACAGTGAGGGAATGGCCCCCACTGCCTTGGCCCTGGCCCAGAGACCCTCCTTCTGCCAGAGACCCTCAGATCTGTCCCACTCCTGCCCAGGCCCCCATAGGCACCCTTGATGCGAACGATGTAGAGCTGGCCATGCCCACCCAGTAGGCCATATGCACTCTAGCCACGCCCACCCAGTAGGCCACTCCCCCCTGGCCCCCTGAGGGCGACCACAATGCTGATGCGGCCCTCAATGAAATTGAGTTTGACACCCCTGCTCTAGCATGTACTATTTTAAATACATATCTTTATTTTTATTTTCTTTTAATTGTATTTCATCTCTTAGATGGTAAGAGATCAAAGCTGAGAGAAGGAAAAGGATAAGGCTTTCATGTGATGTTGTATTTATTCACAGATAATTAGGACATGTATATAGACACACATAGGGAAAATTTGTTAAATGTTCCATTTTGTTCAATTTCCATAGGACAGAGTTTTGAAATGGCTCATGGGAGACTATTCACATGTAATTATTATAATAGCTGACAGGACGCTCCAGATGTAATTCTTTTTTTCAGCTGTGCTACCAGACATGACCAAAGTTCCATATGAAATGCTCCTGCCTCAGTGACTGCTTTATTTCCCAGTCCTTTTCTTCTGATACATCTTCTTTCTCCTTTCCTTTTCCAATCGTGACTTCATTAAATATATGGTGTTTACATAAGATCTGTGAATTAATGGTAGAGGTGTTTTATCACAGGTTATGTTCCCTGGATTGGCGGGGGGGGGGAAGGGCTGTATGCCCCTTGCAAAAGAGGGAATGGGGCAAGGAACAGAAGGTGAAACCAAAAGCCACCTCTTGTAGGTTGGACAACAGTTTTGATTTTTTCCCCTGTTGTTTTTGTTTTCTGACATACCTTTTTCTGATACTTTCTTCTTTCTATACACCTGTTTCTGTCTCTGACTTCATGCAGCACACTAAGAGAGATGATTTTCACCATTGGGCCCTGGCCCAGGTATGAGAGGTTGCTTGTTTTTTCTCAGGGCACAATTGTCTATTCTTCTTTGTATTGTTCCAGGATTTAGCAGACAGGCAAGCCAAATATTCTATGCTAAGTTTACATTCTGCCTATTTTTCAAGCTCCTTGACCTTCTGACTATAAATAGAGAGCTTGCAAAGCTAATAAATATAGATTTATGCTTATTTTATAATTACATAAATCGATAAATACAGATTTATGTCCAACCTATAATGCTTAACTTGTGATACCTAATATTTTCCTGAAAATATTAATTAAAATATTTATTTATTTTATTTTAAAATGACTCTAAGCAGCTTACAGCATTAAAAGTATTAAAACCATAAGATAAATATTTCTAAAATGATAAACATGGAACTATAATCAAAAATAAACATTTTAGTTAAAAGATGGGGAGGGAGGGGGAGGAATGCTCAGTGGGGGGAAGGTGGGATGGTCTCTTAAGTCATCGACCACCTCCAATGTGCTGTTTCCCAGGTCTTCAGGCTCTTGCATAAGGTCAGAAGGGTGGGAGAAGATCTCACTTCATGCGGAAAGATTTCCTGAGGGCAGGAGCCATGGCATGCCTTCTCCACTGGCGTGGGTGGGTGGGCCAGTCCCATTGGAATACACGGTTCCTCAAATATTACCTGGACCCATGCTATTCAGGCTTTAGAGTTAATAGCCAACATCTTGAATTGTCCCCAGTAGCAAACTGGGAACCAGTAGAGATTGCAGAGCAATGATGTAACAAGGACTAAGAACAGCCTACATTGTGCACTCTGTGCCACCTGAAGCTTCTGAATGTTGTTCAAGGAAGTCCCATTTAGTATGCATTGCAATAGTCCAAACATGGGATGACCAGGGCTTGAATGACTGAGCCAAACCAGGAAAGGTCGCAATTGGCGCCCAACATACAGTTGTGCAAAGGCTCTCCTAGCTCTCCTAGCCATGACTGCCACCTCTTTTAGGAGCGATTTTTGAAACCATTGTTTTAATTGTAGTGTATTCTTTCTTTTCTTCTGTGCTTGTAGCTGCTGCTCACTCTGCTTGGGCCTCATTCTTCAGAAAATGCACCACATGGCTTTTGCTTCCCCACACAGTTGTCACTGCCATCACTATGCTAGTCATACATGAAGACCACTTCCTTGCACTACCTTCTCATATCCTTTCAGGCCTTTATTGCTCCCTTATTACTCTCGCCTTTGAAAGCAGTTCCTAAAAGTCCTTTCCATATTATTTCCATTTGTTCATGTGTCTATTATTTGGATGTGGTTTCTTTGTGGTTTCTCTGCTGAGTCATGTGTGTTTCTATCTCTACTTGTGACATGAATCAGAAATATCATATAATGGCTGTTGCAATTTGGGAGCATACTTTTCTATAGTGTATATTTCCAGGTATATTTATTTGGTCTATTCATTGGCTCTAATATTTGAGTTATTCCTGGTGACTGAGAAGACATGTTCTTGTATTTTGGGGAGTGAGAGTTGGAAAGGTGGGAGTGGCAGTGGTTTACCATTATCATGTTCTTAGGGTTAAGAGAATGTGACTGGCCCAAAGTCATCCAACTGGCTTCATGCCTAAAGTAGAACTAGAACTCATGGTCTCCCAATTTCTGGAGGTGAAATTTCAATTTCAGTGCAAGATAGAACAAACATGCCTATTAGATACTCATGAAGGTGAATTGTTCTGATTCCATTTAAAGCATCTTTCAAGGAGGAGAGGATGCATCATATTTAGGAATCACTAATATAAATAATTATCATACAAATGATTTATAGGTCATAAACCTAGCTTATATATTTACAAGTTACTTTTTGCAAGAAAAAATAAGAGTTCTATTTTAAAAACTAATCAATTTTGTTTTCATATAAAAAGACATGGTCCACAAAACCCAATGCGATAATAAACTTTAGTTTCCAATGTTCTAAAAACCCTTTGTTTACTTGAACAATTTTTATAACATGATTTGTAACAAAAGTAGTAGAAAGATTATTATGTATTTTAGCAATATTGTATAACCATCCAACAGAATATTCACTGATGTTTGCCTGATTAGATAATGAAATACTGTATGTCCCTGTTGGAGAATGTGCTAAAATCCCCCATATGTTTGCCTTATTGTGGCATTAAGCCAAGGGTGTCAATTGGCACAAAAAGAAGGCGAGAGTTAGATTTAAAAAAATAGATTTGTCTCTTTCTTGGGATTTGTAAGAATAAAGCTTAATAAATTTATTTTAATGGGCTAAGGGAAATCCTTAAAAAATATAAACTGATTTTATGTTTAGGTTTTAGATTGTTAAGGGAAAACAAAATTAAGCTATTAGAACATAACTCTGAACTTTATTATAGAATCTGGAATGATATAAATAAAATACATTATTTTAATAATTGATGAACTATTAAGATGACATATAGAATATATATTTGTTGTGGCGGAGCCAGCTGTCAGAGCGGGCGGCTGTGTGAATGGAGTTCTCTCCACGCACAACCTCTCACCCAGTGTTCGCGGGGGCTTTTCGGAGCTTCAGGAGGTCCTGTAGGGACATCCGAAGTTGCAGGCAGCCCGGAGAACCTTCATGAGCGGCGGTTCGTGTTGGAGATCTGGAGAAAGTCTGATGCGAGCGAACCGGGGAGAAGGAGGCCAGTAATGGCTGACATGAAGATCTGACAGAGGGACGGAGCTAGCACGTAAGCAGCGGGACAACGGTAGAGCGGAGCTGACGGAGAGTATATCCGAATATCTAATAGGAAGCGCTTGAGAAAGAGGTACTGGTTTGAAGTGGGTGCCTCACGGAGAGGGAATAAGCGGCGATAGAAGTCTCGAGGGAGGCGTTTGGCAAAAACAGCAAGGAAAAGAAATTCGAAGACTACATGACTGCATACTAGCTGGAGATAAACTACAACAGGTCAAAGTCTGAGCTTGGAGCCTTAGAGACTGAACTCTGGATTGTCGGGCATGGAAAGCGATCAGCTTGGTCTATTCTGGTCTATCCTGGTAAATTTTGAACTTTTGAACTTTTGAAACTTTTGAAATTCTACTCTACTTGTCACGGGCGGCCATTTGATATAGCAATTTAGTAATTGGAGGTTTGTTTAGTGGGACACCTACTGGTCTTTGACAGTAGAGGAAGAAGGAAAAGGTGTCAATTTCTGCGCCGGAAATGAAAAAAAAAAACGTGACTTTGAATATATCCAGACATATATATTATAGAATTCTATTATATAAATTGCTTAGTTGGTAATAAGTATCTGGTGGTAACTGTTCTATATACTTTTTGTCATAGAGTTAAAAGGTTTATATAAGACTCAGGGTATTACATATTGATAAAACGCGTGTTACAACCGGGAAAACATGACAAGTATTTCGGGAGCAACTAAGCCTAGCGCTGGCAAAAAGGCGGCAGCACAGGGACAAGGGATGGTCTCAAGTCCCTCCAATCAGAAATCTATAGAGGATATGCTGCAAAGGGAAAGATCTAACTCGAATTCTTTTAAAGATCTACATGCCCTCTTGCAAAACCTACACGAGGTAATGGCCAAAAACCATGAGGAGATGAAGAGAGAAATAGGCCAAATAAGAAATGACACTGGTGAATTAAAGGGGAAAATCCAAGCGATAGATGATAAATTTGAAGGGATTCAACAACAATTAGTCAAAAACGAACAAAGACTTCAAGATATGGAGGCTAGAATGGAAAAAGAGGAAAAGAGAGTAGATGATTTAAATGAAACACTTCTTTAGGCTAATAAGGAGTTAGAGACAACAGTCATTTTTCTGGAAGCAGAAAAGGCTGCTCATTATCTACGCTTCCAAAACGTTCAAGAAAAAAGAGGGGAAGATTTGTTGGTCATGATGGCAGAACTGATGGCAAAGGCACTCGGTGTAGGGAAGGAGGAAATGTTGGCGGAAATTGATGAAACATATAGGGTTCAAACTATTTATGCGAGAAGGCACAACCTCCCAAAAGAAGTACATGTAAGGCTAGTTAAAAAATCAATTCGGGATGAGCTTCTGCATAGATCTAGAGAGGAACCATTAGAATTTCGGGGCCAACCAATTACTATCCTTAAACAGATACCTAAAAGGATGAGGGATCTGTGGCTATCATTTCTTAACATCTAAATTAATAAGGGAAAATGTAAACTTTAGATGGCTAACCCCAGAGGGTATCCTAGTTACGTGGCAGGATAGAAGGCATAGACTGGACACGATAGAGAAGGCAGAAGATTTTTACAAACTCCACTTCCACAGCCAAGAGGAAGTAGATTTAGAAGATCAAGATGGAAGGGAGGTAAGAGAAAGAGATACAATACGAGTGGCAATGGATGGGAAGGTCTTAGCAACAGAGGATAGAAGGAACAAATCTGGAGAGTTAACAGAGAAACATGGAGCCAGAGACAAGGAAGAGAGAGAGCCCCGAATTACGAGATCCACAAAAACCAGAAATAAGTAAGATGAAGGGAGGTGAGTGTAGTATCATGTCTGTGAATATTAATGGACTGAATTCGCCAGTGAAAAGGCGGAAATTTTTTAATAGGCTTATTCACCAACAATTGGATATCGTGGCAATACAAGAAGTCCATATAAAGGAACAACAAAAATATTTGTTAGTACAACCAAGAATAGGGAACCTATTTGTTTCCTTAGACCGACACAAGAAAAAGAGAGGAGTGGCACTATATGTAAACCCAAAATTGATTGCAAAACAAATTTATAACGATAAAGAGGGTAGAATACTGATAGTCGAGGTTGTAATAAATCACAGGAAGGTCATGATGGTAGAGATATATGCCCCAAACCATAACCAAGAACAATTTTTTAAAATACTTCACAATAAGATATGTAGCATTGATTATGAGGAGATTTGTTTAATAGGAGACTTTAATGCTATCCTAGATATAAATTTGGATTATATGGGAAAGACGCTTAGGAAAAAGAAGAGAAGAACTCTACCGAGATCTTTTCTCAACTTGGCTAATGACCTAAATATCCAAGATGTCTGGAGGGAAAGAAATCGTAAGGCTAGACAATATACATATTACTCCAATCGACATAACTCATGGTCTAGAATAGACATGGTATGGATGACGAAAGAAATTAGTTCTGAAATAGACGAGGTGCATATAGCGACAGGTACTTGGGCAGATCACAATCCTATTAAACTTAACTGGAAAGGTTCCAAAAAAATACCCAGATGGACGCTACAAAGAGCAATTTTAAAAGAAGATGAATTCAAATCTAAGATGGAGAGAGAACTAAGTTTTTTCTTTAAGGAAAATAAAGCTATAGACACCTCAGTACAAAACAATTGGGATACAGCCAAGGCAATGATGAGAGGGGTAGCGAGGGCATACATGGTATACAAAAATAAGGGGAAAAGACAACAACGAGAAAGATTAGAAGGGGAATACAAGAGTTTAGAAGTTATACTCCAACAAGATCCACAAAAAGAGAATATTAAGCAATCTATGGATCTGATTAAACACAAGCTTAACATTTTAGACAAAGAGAAATTAGCACAACAATTGAGAAACACGAAACAAAATTTTTTTGAAAATGCAAATAAACCGGGCCGTTGGCTCGCATATAAATTGGGAAAACAAAAGGGGAAAAACTGGATTCGCGAACTACGAGATGAGGAAGGGAGAATATTTCACCAGGAAGAAAAAAAAAATCATAGCCCAGGAATTTTATGAGCATTTATACAAAGAAGATAGCCAGGCAAGTGTGGAGAAAATGGAGGAATATTTTCAAAAAGCCAAACTACCCAAGGTCACAGAAGATACCAGAAATATGCTAAACGAGGAAATTCGGCTATCTGAGGTGATAAAAGTTATTAATGCACAAAAGAATAATAAAGCATCGGGCCCCGACGGTCTCCCATCAGAAATTTATAAAGAACTACAAAATATCTTAGCACAACCCCTAGTGGAGGTATTTAACGCAGTATTAGAAGGCGCAAGAACGCCTAAATCTTGGTCGGAGGCAAACATAACCCTTATCCCGAAAGATAACACGGACCATACATTAATCCAAAATTATAGACCCATATCACTTCTTAATTCGGACTATAAGATATTTACATCAATTATAGCGGAACGATTGAAGCGATTTCTGAATGATTTCATACACGCTGATCAGAATGGTTTTCTCGCTAAGAGACACATTAAGCACAACATTAGAATAATATTAGATACGTTGGAGTACTATGAATTACATAGTGGCCAACAGATGGCATTACTTTTTTTAGACGCCCAAAAGGCATTTGATAATGTTAAATGGTCTTTTTTGCGCCAACAGCTTAGCTTTATGAATATGGGTGAAAAATTTATAAATATAATTAGGGCAATTTATGACAACCAGGAAGCAAAAATAATCATTAATGGGGAAGCATCTAGGAAGTTTCAAATTCAAAAGGGAACACGGCAAGGCTGCCCTTTATCACCATTGCTGTTTATATTGACTCTTGAAGTATTAACGAGAATTATAAGAAACGACCCAAAGATAAAAGGATTAACCATTAAAAAGGAAACCTTTAAACTTCAAGCTTTTGCGGACGATCTGGTTTTTATTATGGAGGATCCATGTCAGACGGGACCAAATCTATTGGAAGAACTATCTAAATATGGCGAGGTTGCTGGACTGCGAATAAATAGAAATAAGACCAAGATGATTGTTAAAAATATGACCAATAAACAAAAAGAAAATCTGGCCGGAATCATGGATATAGAAATAGTCAAGAAAATAAAATATCTAGGGATTAACATTACGGCTAGATGCACCTCACTCAAAAAAGATAATTATGATAATGTAGTGAATCAAATAAAAGGTGATCTGGAAAGATGGGGAAATCTAAAACTCTCATTATTGGGAAGAATTGCTGTCATTAAGATGAATATTTTGCCTAAAATCCTGTTTCTGTTTCAGAATATCCCAATACAACTCGATCCTAAATTTTTTCGAAATTTGAATAAATTATCATTAAATTTTGGTTGGCAGGGGAAAAAACCAAGAATTAAATTGAAATATTTACAGGACACGAAGGAAAATGGGGGTTTTGGATTGCCAGACTGGGAATTATATTACCATGCCGCGGCTCTGAGTTGGATTAGAGAATGGGTAATCTTGAGAAATAGAAGACTATTAACTTTAGAGGGTCACGATTTGCAATATGGTTGGCATGCTTTCCTTTGGACGGAGAAACAAGGTCTTTTCTCACATTTTCAAAAACATCGGATCAGGCAAGCGTTACTTAATACTTGGAAAAAAATTAGATCTCACAATTACACTAAAATACCGGTCTGGCTATCCACCCTGGAAGCGATTGTTTACCCAAATCTATTTGATTTGGGTAACATAATCTCATACAAGGATATTCTGAATGAGGAGGGGGAATTGAAACTTAGGAATGAACTAGAATTACAAGGTATAAAACTCGATTGGTGGGCCTACTTACAAATCCAATCGAGATTTAGGAAGGATAAAAATGAATGGGGGATATATACCTCTGAAACAGCATTGGACAAAATATTATTGGGACCAGACTCTAAACAAATAAGGAATTTATATAAATTGCTTTTGGGATATAAGCTGTTTGAAGAGCAAGTCAAAGATCCCATGTTGATCTGGGCTAACAATTTAGGACATAACATTGACTTAGGTACTTGGCAAACAATTTGGGATAGAAACAAAAGGATAACACTGGCCTCATCGTATAAAGAAAATTTATTTAAAATGTTTTACCGATGGCATCTTCCCCCAGCCCGTCTAGCAAAAATGTATACAACAGCATCTCCCAAATGTTGGAAGTGCTCTGAAGAGATAGGCACATACTTCCACACGTGGTGGTCTTGCAGTAAAACACAAAAATTTTGGAGAATGATTTGGATTTGGCTGAAAGAAATATTGAAACAAGATATTGAGTTTAGTCCAGAACTTTTCTTGTTGGGAATTACGAAAGAGAAATATCCTAAAGATGTGCTATATTTAATGATTCATATTATCACAGCAGCTAGAATATCATTTGCGCAAAAATGGAAAAAGAATGAGATCCCAGGAGAAAAAGAGGTTATTAGGAAAATTTGGGATTGCGCTGAAATGGACAAATTAACTTTGGAACTAAAGAATAAAGATCAATCAGACTATTATAGAATTTGGAACAAATTGTATCTTTGGATGGATAAAAAGAAAGGTCTCTATTAGGTTTTACAGACTAGCTCACTGGTTTAAATATTGTGTTATTTCACCGATTTGTAATTTAAGTGTATTTAAGTGTATTTTTGATGTACATATATACATGTATATATATATATATATATATATTTGAACATTGCAGACAAAAAGGTTTGTCAGCTCGCTGGTACTGTGTCCAATGTTTTTAAATAATAAATTTAATAAAATAAAATAAAAAGAATATATTTGTTGTAATGATAAAGATGTAAATTAACTTTATATTTAACCTTTAGGTGTTTAAGGGAAAGGAAAGTGGGCTATTAGAAGTTATTTATATTATATAATTTGGAAGGATATAACAAAAGATATTTTTCTAATAATTGGTGAATTATTTAGATGATACTTTTAAAAATAAGAATGCATTGAAATGAATAATGTAAGTTTTGTAGACAGGATAAATACTTTTTACTGAAATATGGAAATGTGGGTTACCCCAAAATTAAGTTTTTTCTTTCTTTTTTTCTTTATATATCATAGGCTATTCCAGGATATTCTATTGCAATTAGGTAAAAATTAAAAACCCCATTGCCAGCAATGGCAAAATAGTCCCGATACGTCTCGTGACATCACGTGATGTCGCGAGTTTGACATGTCTGCATTAAGCATTCCATAAACCTGGTTTTAATTTAAAATCAAAGTTTCATTTGTCTTCTTTTTTGCATTGAAACACCAAGGAATATTTTAGTATCAAATGTCTCTTGAGATTTTCTTTGAAAAGCCTTTGCAGACTGGGAAGTTTCTTTCATTTTGATTTTTATAACTGTCAGTTACAAATGTCTCAGTCATCCAGGTCATGGTTGTCCCCAAGGTGCTTTTTCAGGAGACAACTGGACTTTCTCATTTTTCTTTGAAGCTTCTCATCCAAGAAGCTTCTTCAGCTCTGATTGGATGGTGAGGAACAGAAGGATTTATATTTATCAAATGACCAGCTGTCTACAAGGAATATAAATTGTCCCATTCCCCACCATCCAGTCAGTGCTGAAGAAGCTTCTTGGATGAGAAGTGTAACATTTTCAAAGAAAAACAAAAAAGTCCACTTTCCTCCTGAAAAAACACCATGAGGACAGCCATGATCTTGATTATTGAGAATCTCCACAGACATAGCTATGCACTTTGGGATGAACACCCTTCGAATGGTGCAGCAGTATGAATGGATTTCCAGAAAACATTGTAGACTACAGGAACCATTTGCACTTAAGTTTGAGATGCAGACAACACAGATTTACCCCCAACAGTCTGTGCCTGTTTTCAGCAGCCAAGAAGACTCCACACACATCTGCACTACTCAGGTGACCCTTAGGACACAGGTAAACCTCCAAATGGCCTCAACGATTCTCTAAAAGAATGCAAATGACCAGCTGTCTGCAAAGAATACAAATCCTTCCATTCCCCACCAGTCAGTCAGAGCTGAAGAAGCTTCTTGGATGGAAAGCAAAATTTCTTCAAAGAAAAACAAGAAAGTCCAGTTGCCTCCTGAAAAAGCACCTTGTGGACTATCAGTTACAAATGCAATGAATATTATCAAATATTAGTATCTTTATAGTAGTTTCTTCCTTTTCCTCTCCATTGGTGCCTTAATTGCTCTTTACAATGACATGAAAGTTAATTTATAGAACATATTTCCAAACAATCATTTATTTTATTTTATAAATTCAATCTATATAGTTGCCTATCTCAAATATATACTATGAGAGGAGATGATCTTAGAATTGTAAAAGAGAACAGAATTTGCCATAGATTAAAAACTCTACTATCAAAGACAATGTTGTCCTTATAGCCATATGGGAATTGGGAAAGATTGCATATATAATAAACAACTATCTACATGCAGCCTCAAAGACATTTTGTGCACACTCCGTTCTCCTGGTTGATGATTTGCAAATAAAGTAAACATTATGATTTTAAGATTGAATAATATAGAGGGATGATATCCAGGAAAAGATGGTCAGTTGATGGGGGGGAAAGTAAAGAGGTAACTACTGTTTCACCAGTTCTGGGTAGCTTCCATTGTAGAGTAAAAATATTTTAAAAATGAAAATCAGGACACAGATATTGCAAGATATGGCAATGGAGTTTGGCCTGGACAAATGTGCCATGCTTGCCATAAAACAGGGGAAAATAGTTAAAACTGACCCAGTAAAGATGTCCTATAGAAATAAAATAAAAAATCTGGAAGAAGACAATCACCTGAGCATGACAATCACAAATACACGAACATCCTTCAAGCTGACAACAAACACAATGAAGTCAAGAAAAGGCTTAGAAATGAATACATCAACAGAATGAAGAAGATCTTAAAACCTAAACTCAGTGGCAGAAATACCATCAAGCCAATCAATACCTGAGCAATTTCAGTCATTAGATACACTGCTGGAATAGTGGAGTACATTCAAGAGGAACTAAAGGCCCTGGATAGGAAGACCAGAAAAAAGAGCAAGAAAGTTGAAGAAAGAAGCAGAGGGATTAATTTTGGCTGTACAAGACCAAGATTTAAAAACAAATGCATACAAAGCCAGAATTGAGAAGACACCAACAGATAGCAAACAGAAGCTGAAGAAACAACACACCACCTGGTTAGTTGCTACAAGAAGATCGCACAGACTGCAAACAAGAGCATGACAAAGTAGCAACAATAGTGTATTGGAAGCTCTGCAAGAAATATCATTTATCTGCAAGCATAAGACCATAAAATAAAGTAATAGAAAACAAAGAAGCTAAATTGCTCTGGGGCTTTAGAAATCAAACAGACAGGCACCTGTCACATAGCACCCCAAACTTAGCAATTGTCAGTAAGAAAGACAAAAAGTCTTGTTAATGGACTTGGCAGTACCTGGAGACAGCAAAATAGAAGAGAAAGAACTGGAGAAAATAACAAAATACAAAGACCTGGAAATAGAAATAGAATGACTGTGGCAAAAGCAAGCAAAGGTAGTACCAATAGTAATAGGCACCTTGGGTGCAATCCCAAAACCTCTGGAGCACCACTTGGACACCATCAGCATTGACAAATTCATCATCAGTCAATTGTAAAAGGCAGCTTTACTCAGAACAGTTTGCATCCTGCAACAATACTTGTAACACTATCAAACATCCAGATCTGCCTATCCTTGTTGTTGTTGTTGTTAGTTGCGAAGTCGTGTCCGACCCATCGCGACCCTATGGACAATGTTCCTCCAGGCCTTCCTGTCCTCTACCATCTTCTGGAGTCCATTTAAGCTCACGCCTACTGCTTCAGTGACTCCATCCAGCCACCTCATTCTCTGTCGTCCCCTTCTTCTATTGCCCTCAATCTTTCCCAGCATTAGGCTCTTCTCCAGTGAGTCCTTCCTTCTCATTAGGTGGCCAAAGTATTTGGGTTTTAGCTTCAGGATCTGGCCTTCTAAAGAGCAGTCAGGGTTGATCTCCTCTAGGACTGACCGGTTTGATCGCCTTGCAGTCCAAGGGACTCGCAGGAGTCTTCTCCAGCACCATAGTTCAAAGGCTTCAATTCTTTGGCGCTCAGCCTTTTTTATGGTCCAGCTTTCACTGCCATACATTGCAACTGGGAAGACCATAGCCTTGACTATACGCACTTTTGTTGGCAGGGTGATGTCTCTGCTTTTTAGTGTGCTGTCTAGATTTGCCATGGCTTTCCTCCCAAGGAGCAAGCATCTTTTAATTTCTTGACTACAGTCCCCATCTGCAGTGATCTTGGAGCCCAGGAAAATAAAATCTGTCACTACCTCCATTTCTTCCCCATCTATTTGCCAGGAATTGAGAGGGCCAGATGCCATGATCTTGGTTTTCTTAATGTTTAGTTTCAACCCAACTTTTGCACTCTCCTTCTTCACTCGCAACAAGAGGCTCTTTAGTTCCTCTTGCAAAGGACTTGATAGGCAGACAAAAATGCCAAATCCAGTCTGAACATCTGGCTGACTGTGATGATGATGATGATGATGATGATGATGATAATAATAATAATAATAATAATAATAATAATAATAATAATAATAATAATAATAATAATAATAGCAGCTTTCATGCTATGATGATACCTTTAACACTTAGCAAACATCCACATCTGCCTATCTCAGGTGTTTGGAAAGGACTCAATAGGTGGATTAAAAATGCCAAATCCAGCATGAATATCTGGCTGACCGTGTGACAAGCCATAATAATAATATGAGGCACCCTGCCACATGATTCCCCAGAATTAACAATTGTCAATAAGAAAGACAAAAAAGTCTGGATGGTGAACATGGCAGTACCTGGAGACAGCAGAATAGAAGAGAAAGAAGTAAAGAAGATAATAACAGATAAAAGAGCTACAAATAGAAATAGGACATCTATGGCAAAAGAAAGCAAAAGCAGTACCAATATAATAGGCACCTTGAATGCAATCCCAAAACCACTGGAGCACTACTTGAGCTTTATTCAGAACAGCTTACATCTTGTGATAATACCTTTAACATCATCATAGGCATCCACATCTGCCTATCCCAGGTCCTTGGGAAGGACTCAATAGGCGGTTAAAAATGTCAAATCCAGTATTAACATCTGGCTGACTATGCAATGAACCATCATACAAAAGCCAAAGAGTAACATGAAGCGCATATAAAAATTAATAAATTTTGAACTCCATCCTATAATGTAATAAGGTGGGTGCTTCCTTCTTTTGATGTGGTAATTAGCCCTGTAATATGGGACCATCCACAGAAAAAGCTGACTTGGTTATAGATATCAGACATATCAGTGATATATTTAACCCTCAGTCTAAAAAAGGTCTGTGTATCTGCGAACCATTCAGAAGTAAAAATATTCTGTAAGCTTTTAGAGAAGGTAAGATATTTCTGAAATATTGGTTAATTATAAGAATGACTTTTATCTTAGACAATGCAAGCCTTTTTGCTTTTAAATAAAGCTTCATCATGTTTATGCCATTTTTTCCATGAACAGAATTGGAAATAATATTCCAATTCCCTCCGCAGCCTCTTCTGGGACCTGTGCCAGGAAACTACTTGGAGAATCAGGTGGCCTAATGTAATCATAAAAAATATTTGCAGTGTGCAAACTATGGATTTTTCCTTTAGGCTCTGACCTTGAGGCTGATAGAATCATAGACTCATTTCAAAAGATTTATTTCTGCCATCTGTAAAGACTTTCTTCTTTTAATTATAATATATATGTCTATCTTGGAAAAAAACAGTTAAGAGTACCTCCTACATATGACCACAGCCAACACCTTTTTTGCTATATTTGATTACCAGATTGCTTACCGGAGGAACTGTTATGAGTTTTCTACATTCATACATAATGTGTTACACAAGATTGGATAGATAATTAAACTTTCTGCATTATTGTTGGGAAGGGAGGACCACCCTTCTTTAAATGAAATGTTTGCCTGAAGTAAATACTTTTATTATACTCTTTAGTTTAGGCCCAGACTCATGAAAATTATAAAAAGATTAATCTCTTCAGGTATTTGAAGATATATCTACAGGTTAATGTAAAGCAAGCAAAAAAGTAAGCAGCTCAAATGAAGGGAAGACTCTTTTTCCAATGAAAGTTCTGTTAATTTTAGATTTGAGTTGCTTCATTAAAAAGGTAATTAACAAATCCATCACATTCTTTTTAGAAAAGCAATTAAATAAAATTAAATAATATAATGCTTAGAAACTTGCTAAGTTTTTTTCTGCTGAAAGTAGAAGATGTTGGAATCCAAACTAAAGGTAGCCAATTTCCAATCCTTCAGGTATTGCTGGATGTTAACATCCAGAAGAGCCAGTAGGAGGAGAAAGTTTAAGTTGTAGCTTAATGTTTGGAGGGCTGCAGATTTATACATGTTTCTCTTACAAGCAGGCTCAATACTTTTTCCTGATTCCTTGCACTGTTCTAAGTGATTTAACCGCATATGAAACTTCAGTTTCTGATTTAACATGTACATCTGGTTAATCCATTGGGCTAAGCTTACTCCTGATGAGTCACAAAGACAACTTCTCATTTGTCAAAGGTCCTAATGGATTGGCAGTAAAACTAAACATGGCTATGCAATATTAAAGTATATTTTTAAAATAGTTCATCTTAACAGAGTTCCAGGTGGCTTATAAAATAACAATATTATTAAAACATAGACACAAAATATGAAAGTAATAGAAAGCACAAAAAAGTAATAACACTATTTTAACAATTTAAAAATGCCACAATTGTTCGCATAATTGAATGATTACACAACCAAATGTCCTCATAAATGAAAGGTATTCCTCAATTATAAAAAGAGTGGAAGCGAGCATGTATTTTCAGTAGAATGTTTTGGTGGTCCATAATCAGAACATAACATTCACTTTTTTTTATTGTGTTTTTAAATTCTGAACAGAAAAGCAGGAGATAAAGCCAATATATAAACAAACCTGTGTCAGAAATATAATGAAAATATCTTCATATTTTCATTTCTTGTTCATTAAGAATTTAAAATATTTAAAATGTTTAATCTTGTAACTTTAAGAGAAGGAGAGGGAGAGGTAGGGTTCTCAGAACCATTTAACTCCAATGGTATCAAACATTGGGCCAAATAAACATTACAGATAATCCCTGGATTATGAATGAGTTCTGTTCCTAAGTCAGTCTAAATTGAATTTGAAGGTAAGTCAAAAATAAGAGAAAAATATAAGTCAAATACGAAGCTACGCACTCAATAGGGTAGTAGTTATTGCAGGATGATCTGACTTAAAATGTCAGCCAACATTCTCCTTCCTTGAGCCAACAAGCTGTGCAATGCTTTCATGAGCATCATAAAAGTTCATTGTACTGTTATGCATTCATTCTTATGAACTATTGGGCAACCATTGAGTCATTGTTTACTCAGGCAGCTCAGAAATATTTCCTTATTTAATCAGAGAAACAGGTAAAAAAAAAGCAGTGGGAGCAGGTGTATTTTCCAACCTCCTGCTGGCTTCCCCACTGATGTTTTTTGTGAGAATATAGCAGGTTACTCAGAAGTCATTCCTCTTCCTCCTTGTAGCATGACCATCCCCACTCCCCATCCCATGGGCCCCTTGCTCCAGAAAGGAAAAGGGTTCATGTTAACTATTGGCACACTTCCCAACACAGCTTTAAGCAGCCCACGTTTTATACACACAGGATACCTAATATTTTGGAGCATTATAATTCTCCTGTTAATAATATCCAATGTCACTTTGTAGGGGAGATGGGGAGTATCAATATTAAAAATATAAGCAAAGTATTAAAAGTGAACATATAAGCTACTCTCACAATAAATTTGACCAGGCTTCAAACTACCAGACCAGCACAATTTTCACAGTGCTTAATTAAGGGGGACAATATTTTCAGATGTGCAGAAAATCCCAATTACTACTGCTAGGTGAATCAACAAATAAAGTTATTAATAATTTAAAAAGTGTTCTGTAGAAAACATCATAGCATTCCTTCTAGACCAAAGTTTTGTTGGCAAAATGTCTTCTATTGTAGAACTCTATATAAATAATATCAACTGAAAGTAAGATGGAATGAAGATATGAACTTACAATGAACTTGAGTGAGTGCAGCAAATATGAGAGCACGGGGAGGTTATATAATGTTGTGGCACCATGTCTGTGATGTGTGACTCTTTTGTATGGTTTGTTTATGTATTATTTCTTTATTTAATATTAATATTTCTTTATTTAATATTATTGTGACCTCCAAGGTCCCTTCCAACATTATTATTGTTGTTGTTGTTGTCATTATTTAAAATCATCACATAAAAGGCAGCCATTTAAATTTCTATATAAATAAAGTAACTCATCTAATGGAACATCATCTTGATGGCATACTGTATACATGAATTTTCTTCGTGCAGAATATTGCCAAATGAGTGTTCCACATCTATTTGGTGTAATCAACATTATCTTGTAACAGCAGTGTTTCTGTCACTGGAAGAAGGCAATAAAGTCTTCCCAATTACAGCATGCACCTTTTCATCTTTTAAAGCTGCCAGAACATGATACTATTTCTTTATATAAATAAAGTAACTCATCTAATGGAACATCATCTTGATGGCATACTGTATACATGAATTTTCTTCGTGCAGAATATTGCCAAATGAGTGTTCCACATCTATTTGGTGTAATCAACATTATCTTGTAACAGCAGTGTTTCTGTCACTGGAAGAAGGCAATAAAGTCTTCCCAATTACAGCATGCACCTTTTCATCTTTTAAAGCTGCCAGAACATGATACTATTTCTTCCATGTCCCAAACTTTGCTTTGATTAATGTAGGAGAAGCTTGTAGCTCAACAGCCCAAAAGAAAGAAAGAATCTCTTTTTTCAGAGCTTTATAGTCAACAATCAGAACTTTGAATTGCACTCAGAAACCCACTGATAGCTACTGCAACTTGCACAATCATGGTGTAACGTGGCAGTACCAAGACAAGCCACTAAGCATCTGCTAAGCATTCTGAATCATTTGTAGTTTCTGGATGGACTTCATAGGCAGCCCCATGTAAAGCAAATTAAGATAATATAATTGAAAGGCAAAAAGCGCTAGTGGCTTTTTCTGACTGTCTTACTTTACACTGTTGACAGTATGATGGATATGAGAAATATGTTAGTATATGCTTGCCACATGGGGAAAGCTATTGCATTAGCATTTTTTTCAAAAAAAAATATGTTTGTAATATTATTTCTACAACTGTTATAATTATACAATTATTTCATTACAGATTCATTTGTCTTTTATAGGCAACTTTAGTCATCAAATGAACCTTAAATTTGGAATATTTTAAATTTCTGGGAGTCTACCTCTGTGAAGATCTGACCTGGAAAGTTAATACAACCCAGGTGGCCAGAAAGGTCCAACAGAGACTCCACTTCCTCAGTGTCTTGCGGAAGAACAGGGTAGAACAATGGCTAATGACCCTCTTTTACTGGTCTACTATAGAGAGCGTCCTCTCGTATGGTATTGTGGTTTGGTATGCTGGTCTGACAGCCACGGATAGGAAAGTATTACAGAGGGTGGTACATCCCCTGACACCACTGGATGACATCACCAGGGCTCATTGCCTTGGAAGAATGAGGAAAATTCTCAGGGATGACTCACACTCTGGACAGTATCTCTTTACTCTCCTACCATCCGGTAGGAGATATAGGAGTATAGCCAGCCGTACCAACAGGCTGAAAAACAGCTTTTATCCGTGGGCTGTTAGGCTTTTGAATGAGAAATAACTTTTGTGAATTTTATGCAGAATTGACTTGGGAGGCTGCTGTGTGGTGTAGTTGGTTCAGATGGTATAGTAAGATGAAGGGTTTGTTGTCACTGTGTGTTGGGGGGTGGGAGCACAAAGGGAGGCTCAGCTAATCTCAATGTACACATAGTTGTACTTTGACAATAAAGGTTCATTTTTTTTCATTTTTAAGATTCATAGAGAGCTGATTTTATGGGAATCTGGGCGGTAATAAGCATTCGACATTCCAGCTGAGTAATATTGTTCAATAAGGAGAATATAAGGTAAAGGTAAAGGTTTCTCTGCACATGCGTGCTATTCAGCTAATTTCATTACTGTTTTCAAAGTAAAAACAGCCAGAAAATAATATAAAAGGATTTCAAAATCTCTCTAATACCCCTACAGAGAAGGAATCAGATTTTGTGGGAGGGGGTGTGTGGACAGCTTGTTGGGTGTGTCTGCACATATGCACACACTTACACCAGTTTGGTGCAGGAATTAAAGACACCGAATTAGAAACTGGGCAATGACAAATTATATTTCTCCTTTAGGCACAAAATTTGTGCCAGTCATTCACTCCTGAGTCCTAGACAGGAAAAATGAAAATATCTATCTACCCATTTGCACTGGACCAGCATGGTAGATTATATCCATAATCTTTAAGAAAACAGTCTTCCTCCAGCAGTGGGTCAATTAAGGCTAATCACATGTACACACAGAGAGAAAGACATAGAAACACACACACACACACACACACACACACACACACACACACAAAAACCCCTGGACTATTGTATAAGAATTCAATGTCCTAACCAGTAATTTTTGTGAGATAGGTCAAGCACATTAAACTCACATTCATTCATCTCAGACATGTAATCTACAACTGAACAAGGTACAGTTCCATGCTACTCAGCTTCACTTCCAAAAGCAGATTATCCAATTCCTTCTTTGTTTGTTATAGAGGAGAACCTTTTCCTTTTGAAAACTGTGGTCAGAACTCAGGAGGAAAGTATGAAGACATTGTCTGCTAAAGTCGAGCAAGAATTTGTTTTCAAATTCTATGACTTAGTTAAAAGATCAACTGTCTCTCTCTGAATATATGCAAAGCATTAATGCTTTACCATTTTTTTTAAAAAAATGACAGGTACACACATTAGAAAAGAAAAGTGCATTAATTATGGACCATTGGATTCTACTGCATTAAAGAACAGGGAGAATAGTGCACTCTTATTAATGCTACAATCCTTTACCCACCTATATCTTCATGAGAAGCTGAGTTGAAGTAAATGGGACACATTTCTGAGAAAGCACTTAATCTAAGTACAGTTTTGTCTGTTGAGGTGAAGAACATTTTGCTGCCACTTGTGAAAACCCCACTAAAGTCAATTAGCAGACATTTTTGGCATGCATATTCCAAATGACAATTTCTCTTTTAAAATAAAAAAGTACACAGTAAAATCAGCTCATGCAATATTAGGAAGTATTGCTTACAAAAATATGCCATTTTTAAAGATTATACTGGCTAATTACGTGTCATGACACCCTTTCTAACAATCCAAATGGATTCAAATACTTTTAACTAAAAATTCACAAGAAACACTAAGAAACATTCTACAAACTCAGCATAGTCTGTCATAATTATAATCTGATCTTTTGCCTTTTTAGGAAATGTGCTCACTCAGGAAGCCTGGAATTAATTGATTAAAAAAGTAAAGAACAGCAGACTGATATATCCTTCCAGAGTAGAAACTCATATAAGTTTATTAAAATTTGGAGGAGTGGAAATTATTCTTAGGTAGTTGCCCTAAAAGACAGTATGGGTCTAGTATATTTGTGGGAAGGAAATAATTACTCATGTGAATTTCACACAGAATCTATGAGTCACAGCTACATGTCATCATCTGCAGTATTTAAACTGTCCTTTTAAGATTATTTATTATTACTATTTACCATATAATCAAAGTAACAAGCCACTTTATTACAAGAAATTAGTTTTACAAAAAAAAACTTCAAAACGATTCATAAAAGTGGGAATCAAGCACAGATTCCAAATAAAGTGTGAGAAAGTACACCATAGTGCAGCAATTTTTGTGAAGAAAAGATAAGTTTTATACAACTAGGTGGAATGTGTTGCATTGATTCTTATATAATCTAAGAAAGGCCCTAGTGCCCTAGGCCCTAATGTAAGAAAGGTTCAAGTGCTTATCAAGTGCTGACTGGGACTAAGTCAGGACTTTTATTATATCTTCCACAGGATCTATCATGACCTAATCTCAGGCTTAATTGATGACCTCCAGAAAGCATTCAAGAGTTTAATCTTTCTCCCACCACTGCCATGGACTGAAACTATCCACACAGGCAGGAGTGGAAACATATCCTCCTCCCCAATTCTCAGCCTTTGCAAGTGGCCCAGATACATACTGGGACTGAGGACCACCAAGAGATTCAAGATAAAAAGGATGATAATGCTGTTTCTTCCTTTCTTCTACAGGTGATCATGACATGACCAATACAGTTTCTATCCCATGCCATGGACCCAAATAATCATCTTATTATGTAATTGTAGTTACATTGTTTTCCTAGTAACCATCCCCAAGAAGGATAGGTTGCAAAAGGGATGGTAATTATTCATATCCTCTGAATACAGTCTTGGATTCTTGAAAAATGGAAAACACAGTATATCTTTTATAGCTATTGGGACTTCACCTTCCTTGAAAGAAGCATTGACTACAGTCTGGATTCAATCTCCAGGCCTCCCTAATTCCTTTAACCAGCCGAGTAAGACAGGACCCCAATTTATAAGTGACAGTTGAGGTTTCATAAAATTCTCATATAATTCATTTTGTCTACTTTGCTTCTAGCTGAGAGCAAAAAGGAATGATTTTATCATAAGTTAGTCTGGTTGTGTATATCTGCAGCTTCTTAAAAGTCTTTTATTTTTTGGTTATTAATTATTCATATCATTTTCTTCCATCCTTCATGTACTTGAAAAAAAAGAAGAGGCTTTCCTTTGCTGTTTTAAATATTACATATTCCTGTCTAGATCTATGTGCAATAATGAAACAATATTTGAAAGGATTAAAAAATATCTGGCACCATTTTTCAAATACAGGACCATCTATTCTCATTAAACAAAGACATTAAGTTTGATACACACATCAAAACCAACATTTTCAACACCTTTAAGTAAACACATACCAATACAAATTGAGAGTCACCTTGCCAGATATTTATATTCATCTGATTGATTTAAAACACTTCCTTATTTAGTTCATTTTGGCACCATTTTTCTTATTGTGCTCACCAATAGCCAAGGTTTGTTTCCAGAGGAGGCAGAGGAGGAGAGGACCTGGAGCTTATGGAGCGAAGGAACTGGATGAGGCTGTCGGCAGGCCCAGAGGAAGAGAGAGAGAGAGAGGCTTTTGGAGGAGTTGGTGGTGGCGGCAGCAGCATGCTCCAGGGGTGAAAAGAAGCAAGGCCTCTTTAAGGAAAAGGTGGAAGAGTCGGGATCAGAAAAAGGAAAGAAGACGAGGTTGTCAGAATACAAGCTAACTTGAGGGCTAATTCACATGGAGCCCCATTTCCATCTGTCCTGTTTGCCATCGTTCACTCCCTAGAGACTAAAATGGACAATGTGAAATTTGAGTGGGCCCCGAACAAGGAGTATATATCGGAGGTGGTGACCCTTTGAGAGCTGTATGCAATGAAATTTCATTTTAATGTATGCCGATTGGTGTACATTCAAAGTGACAATAAAGTTATCATCATCATTATTTTTTGGTAAACTGTGACATCAAGGATATAATCTCACAGATGTTACCTTGGCTCTAGATCAGAAATATGCACATTTTTCAAATCAAGGATGGTGCCTGGCCTTCAAGAAGTAGGCTGAAGGCCACATTCTAAAACTGAGCAGTACTGTTTATTCTCTTTTAATTGGCCAGAGATTCCAAATGAAAAAGGATAAGTTGTTTTGTTTACAATAATAGAAAATAGAATTATACAAATTGCAGAGAATTGTCCTTTTTTTGAAGACTTTCCTCTTCAAACAAATTCTGGTTCAGTTCTTTCTGGATTCTTCTTTCACCACAGAGATGAAGAATTGTCTGAGTCAAGAAAAAAGTTACAATATATAAAATTAATTGAAGGTTTTTCACAATTCAGTGATTGCCAATAAAAATTCAAGGACATATTTAGGAGTCCAAATGTAAGATCATTTAGTATACGCCATGCAGTTTTCTGTTTGTTGTTTGTATTAATGATTGGCCTATTCCTGGTATAACAAAATTTCTTCAAATAAAGAATAGAAATATCAGACAATATTTTACTCAAGCTAGAGAAACCTTTTTGACTCTTTCCACTTTAATCAGCTTCTTTAAGATGTTTGAGGAAAAAGTGGCTGAATGGTAAAAAATAAATAAATAAAATTGAAACACTAGAATTTCAGGACGTTTCTGAATAATCTCTGAATATCACAGCATCTGTGCGCAAGTACTATGCTTCGTCACTTAATCATGTTTTTTCAAGGATTTTCTTTTAGATAAAAATATTGCTATGGATAAATAATTGTTTTTTCAAATATAACTATATAAATATATCAATGATACATTTACTGAATTCTGTATCCAGTGAGTAATATTCTAGCCAATAGCTCAGCCATTTTTTCTGACTAGACAGTATGTCTTTAAATAGTTTCTTTTAAATCTCAGAGTTAACAAGGAGTTTTCTATTTTTCCCTTTCTTCTTTTTAGATACAGTTTAATTATATACAAAAGGCAGCACAGTGACTCAGTGATAAGATGTTGTGCTTTTTGGCTGGAGAGCCAGCACCCAGGTTCGTCACCCAAGTGCTATGCAACAGGCGGAGCTTCGATGTTTGTGTCAACTCCTGTCAACCTAGCAGTTCAAAAGCCTGCAAATGCTCCATGGTGCTATGCTGGGCCACATGGCTGCAGAAATGTCTTTGGACAGCACTGGCTCAATGGCCTTGAACCGGAGATGATGATGATGATGATGATGATGATGATGATGATGATGATGATGATGATGATAATAATAATAATAATAATAATAATAATAATAATAATAATAATTAGTTGGAAGGGACCTTGGAGGTCATCTAGTCCAACCCCCTGCTCAGGCAGGAAACCCTATACCAGGGGTCAGCAACCTGAAACAGTGAAAGAGCCACTCGGAACTGGTTCCATCACAAAAAGAAAAACTGGGAGCCGCAAAGAATGTATGCGCATGCACATACATGCGCGCATGTGCAGAACAGGGTTTGACTGAAGAGTGGAGACAAGGCGAGATATGCACCTACCCTGCATATTTGAATTGATTGGTTGAACTTTTTTAGTCCCACTTTTTTGGGGGGAGACTGCACATGGCAGAGGACTGGGAGCTGCAGGACATGGTTGAAAGAGCCGCATGCGGCTCTAGAGCTGCGGGTTGCAGACCTGTGCCCTATACCATTTCAGACAAATGGCTGGCCAGTTTCTTCTTAAAAACTTCCAGTGTTGGAGCATTCACCACTTCTGGAGGCAGGTTATTCCACTGGTTAGTTGTTCTACCTGTCAGGAAGTTTCTCCTTAGTTCCAGGTTGCTTCCTTCCTTGACTAGTTTCCATCTGTTGCTTCTTGTCCTGTTTTCAGGTGCTTTGGAGAATAGCTTGACTCCCTCTTCTTTGTGGCAGCCCCTGAGATATTGGAACACTGCTATCATGTCACCCCTCATCCTTCTATTCATTAAACTACACATACCCAATTCCAGCAGCCGTTCCTTATATGTTTTAGTCTCCAGACCTCTAATCATCTTTATTGCTCTTCTCTGTACTCTTTCTAGAGTCTCCACATCTTTTTTACATCTTGGTGACCAAAACTGGATGCAGTATTCCAGGTGTGGCCTTACCAAGGCATTGTAAAGTGGTATTAGTACTTCACGTGATCTTGATTCTATCCCTCTGTTAATGCAGCCTAGCACTGTTTTGGCTTTTTTGGCAGCTGCAGCACACTGCTGGCTCATATTGAAGTGATTGTCCACTAGGACTCCGAGATCTCTCTCACAGTTACTACTATTGAGCAAGGTACCACCTATACTATATCTGTGCATTTGATTTTTCCTGCCTAAATGTAGAACCTTACTTTTTTCACGATTGAATTTCATTTTGTTAGATAGTGCCCAGTGTTCGAGTCTGTCCAGATCCTCCTGTATCTTAAGCCTATCTTCTGGAGTATTGGGTATTCCTGCCAGCTTGGTGTCGTCTGCAAATTTAATGAGTTCCCCATCTATCCCCTCATCCAAATCGTTGATGAAGATGTTGAAGAGCACTGGGCCCAGAACAGAGCCCTGGGGCACCCCACTACACACTTACTTCCATGTAGATGCAGTTCCATTGAGGACCACACGCTGAGTACGGCCTGTCAGCCAGCTACGAATCCATCTGGTGGTGATGCTATCTAACCCACATTTTTCTATCTTATCAAGTAGTAGGTTGTGGACTACTTTATCAAATGCCTTACTGAAGTCCAAGTAAATTATATCTACAGCAATCCTCTGGTCCACTAGTTTTGTCACTTGGTCAAAGAATGCAATAAGATTTGTCTGGCATGATCTGTTTTTGAAAAACCCATGTTGGCTTTTAGTGATAACTTTGTTCGCATCAAGGTGTTCGCTGATTTGTTGTTTGATTATCTTTTCCAGAATCTTCCCAGGTATTGAGGTCAGGCTGATAGGTCTATATTTTCCTGGATCTATTTTTTTCCCTTTTTTGAAGATGGGAACTACATCAGCTCTCTTCCAGTCCTCTGGTAGTTCCCCAGTGCTCCAGGATCTTTGAAAAATATAGTTCAGTGGTTCTGAGATCACGTCTGCCAGTTCCTTGAGAACCTTGGGGTGTAATCCATCTGGTCCTGGTGATTTGAACTCGTCTAGGCTGGACAGGTGCTCATGTACCATTTTCTTGCCTATCTTAACTTGCGTTTCTATTCTGTTTTTTATGGCATTGGTTTTGGTAGGTTGGACTGTTTTTGCCCTTTGTGTAAAGACAGATGCAAAAAATGAGTTAAATAGTTCTGCTTTCTCCCTGTTGCTTGTCACCTTCTTGCCACTTTCCCCTACTAATGGACCAATCATTTCCTTAACTTTTTTCTTGTTTCTTATAGGTTGAAAGAAGCTTTTTTTGTTATTTTTGACTTTGGTCGCAAGCCTTAGTTCATTTTGAGCCTTAGCTTCCCTCACTTCATCTTTGCAGGCACGGGCTGTTTGCTGATATTCTGCCTTAGATATGTGCCCCTCTTTCCACTTCTTATACTTGTCCTTTTTATCTTTCAGTTTATCAGAGAGTTCTTTATGCAGCCATGCTGGTTTCTTTTGAGAGCTGTTATTTTTCTTCTTTGTTGGTATTGTGCTAGACTGGCCCTTTATTATCTCTCTTTTCAAAATTTCCCAAGCTTCTTGAGTTGTTTTCCCCTTTAGGATTCTCCTTCATGGAATTCTTCCCAAGGTCTCTCTAAGTTTATTGAAATTAGCTCTTTTAAAGTCCAATATTCTAGTTGGGCTGTATTCTATTGCTTGTGCTTCCATAATGTTGAATTCCAATATTGCATGATCACTTCCCCCCAAGGTTCCTGTGGCTTCGACACTTTCTATCATTTCATCTCTGTTAGTGAGAATTAAATCCAATATGTCTAATCTCCTAGTTCCCTTTTCTACTTTTTGGGAGAGAAAGTTCTCTGCTAGGTTTGTCAGGAATCTGTTAGATCTTCCACTTGGTGCAGAATTTGTCTCCCAGTTGATATCAGGGTAATTAAAGTCCCCCATTACTATTGTGATGCGCTTCCTACATACCTTAGTTAACTGACTAGCAAAAAGGTCATCTAGTTCCTCTGCTTGGTTGGGCGGCCTATAGTACTGTATACACCTATGGCAATGTCATTTTCCCCCCTTTTATATTGACCCAAATACATTCAAGTTTACAGTTTTCATCATTGTTGTGCTCTATTTCTGTAGAGATAAATTTATTTCTTATATATAGAGCAACTCCACCTCCTCTTTTGTTTAGTCTGTTTCTTTTAAATAATTTAAATCCCTCTAGCTGTGTGTTCCATTTGTGGGTTTCGTCCCACCTTGTTTCCGTAATGGCAACAATATTGTATCCACCCTCATTTACCTGAATTTCTAGTTCACCCTGCTTACTGTTCATACTCTGCGCATTGGTGTACAGACATGTGCTTCGGTTTGCATTGCATATCTTCATTAGTCTTTGTAAAAAGACCAATAAAAGAGAGTATTTGTAGCTCGGGATTAAAATGAGGGGTCCTTGATACTCTCTGAGGTTGGTTGTTCTCTTGCAGAAATTTCATTACCCAATCAGTCTTTGTAAAAAGACCTTGAAGCACACAACCTTTTTTTTTTAAATTAACTTGCCTCCAGGTTTTAAGTTTTGCATAAGCAAATATAGGTAGATAATGGTTCGCTTCCATCTATTAACATTCTATTTGATGCTATGCTTGAATTGACTTGTTGTAAACTATTTTTATTTTGGAATAAGGAAAAATGAGCCTGTATTTCAATTAATATAAATACTAATGCATTTGATAACTACTTAATTGTTTTGTTTAATTAATTCTGGGTGAGAAAATGCAGTACAGTATTCAAATTTTTAGAACTGTCACATGTTTAGCTTTCTTCCAAAAGTGTTTTCTAATAACAGATGTGAGAACCTGCATCCAATTTTAAAATGTGAACTAAATATGTTAGTGATCCAAATTATCTTATTTAAATTCAGCATACTGGTAGATAGACTTTATCAACATTAGGATCATTATAGATTCAAGCAATTAACCACAATAATGTTACACCAACAAGAAATGTAATTGCTTGAACAAAATAAGCTGAATAATAATACATTTTTTTTAAAAAAATAGCTATTGCAGATTTTCCAAACCTGGGACTGTTCAAATTTATAGGGACTATGGTTTTACTTCTGGTGACCATTCTGTTTAGGAATGTTGGGCTTTGCAATAATAAAATACTAGAGAACACCAGATAGGAGAAGACTGTTCTACAAGTAAATGACATGATATCTAATCCAACTATAGATTGCTGAAGTTTATCCCATTACTAGCATCATGCCTGGCTCTGATACAAATACATGAATTCAAGTTGACATGCAATAAATGTCCAGGATAACGCATCTTTTTTATATGAGATTATTCGTACCAATTGCCTCTTTGGAGAAATATATAGTATATGTGATGTAGTGGGTCCGACGCAAGGAAGAGATGCCAGCCGGAGTACGTGTTCAGCTCTTTATTGGAGAGTGAGGGTTATCTGGCCTCCTTAAATACCTAGCCAGGTAGGCGGACAGCCAATGGGGTTGGCCCTAGGTTTCCTGCCGAAACTAGGTTTCCCGCCAAAACCGTTCAGGCCAACGCCCCCTGGTGGCTGTTGCTATGCAGGTGCCTGCATACATAACACCCCTCCCCCCTTAGAGAAGAACCACATACAACTATGGAACAATGTTATAACTATATACACTGTGTGTTAATACAAGGCAAATGTGGGGTGGTCACTTGCACACATAGTCTGCTAGATAGGCAGGCGTCCTGTGGGGCCGGGTGAACCATCTGGGTGTGGCTTGGCCCTGGACTTGGACAGCCGGCTCGTGAAACCTCTGTGCTGGGTTGAGCCAAACTGGTTGCAGGAGGCCCTCCTCCTCTGGTTCCGGTTCTGCGTTGTTCCCGGTTGGGCTGGCCTCCCCAGGGGTGTGGCTATCCAGTTGGGCGTGTGTGGTGTACTCAGGGACCCTTCCTCTGAGCTGGTCGATATGTCGCCTTATGTGTTTGTCCCCCTCCACCCCCATGATGTAAGAGAGGGGTCCAGTTTTCTCAACCACTGTCCCCGGAATCCATGGATGCCCTGCCCCATAGTTCCTTGCCCAGACTAGGTCCCCCACGTTGAGAACCCTGTGTGCTGGTGGTGATGATGCTGATGGTGGCCTGTCCGTCTCTGCTGCTACTCGGTCCGGGTGTAAATTGTCCAGCTTGGTGATGAGACGCCATCCCCATCGAAGTTCTGCTGGGCTCTTTCTGGTAGCAACGCATGGTGTAGTCTGTTGGGCAAGTAGAAATTTTGCCAGTCTGTGATGCCAGTCCCCGCTGATGATGCGCCTGAGTGCATCCTTGGTCGTCCTTACCATCCGTTCAGCTTGCCCGTTAGTCGATGGATGAAATGGTGCGGAGGTGGCGTGCCTAATCCAATTCACCTTCAAGAATGCCTGGAAATCAGTAGAGGTAAACTGAGGCCCGTTATCTGATACAAGGACGTCGAGGAGGCCGTGTGTGGCAAAGAGAGCTCTGAGCACCTGGAGTGTCCTAGCCGAGGTCATTTTGGGAACAGGGACTACCTCCAGCCACTTGGATTGGCTGTCCACTACCACTAAGAACAGGTGGCCCTGAAATGGCCCTGCATAGTCAATGTGGATGCGGGACCAGGGTGTGTGTGTGGCCTCCCACCTGTGTACTGGTGCATGGGGCATTTCTGGCCTGGATCTCTGGCACGTGTAACAGGCCTTGACCCGTTCCTCAATGTCCTTGTCCAGCCCTGGCCACCAGAGGTAGCTTCTGGCCAGTGCCTTCATCCTGACCACCCCCGGGTGTCCCTCATGTAAGGATTCCAATACCCTGCCCCGGACTGCGGTGGGGATAATGACCCTGCTTCCCCAGAGGAGGCAACCCCTGTGCATGGAGAGCTCGTGACGCCTGGTGAAATAGGCCTGGAACTCAGGCCCCAGGGACTTGTCCTGCCACCCTGTACAAACTCATGAGTGTACCCTGCTCATGATGTTGTCAGTGGCTGTGTTGCTGGCAATGTCCTTGGCATGAACTGGGCATTCTGGTAATTCCTGCAGAGCTAGGATCTGCGTTGCCGGTGCCAGGTCTGGTTCGGTGGTGTCAAGAGGTAGCCTACTTAGGCCGTCTGCGTGGCCCATCTCCTTCCCTGGCTTGTGCACCAGCTTGCAATTGTAAGCTGCAAGGAAGATGGACCACCGGAGCATTCTGGGGGACAGAATTTGGGGCTTCTGCTTGTCCGTTGTGAACAGGCCCAGGAGTGGTTTGTGGTCCGTGTAGACAGTGAACTCCCTGCCCTACAAATAATCGTGGAACTTTTTAATTCCTGCCACGATTGCCAGGACTTCCCTATCAATTTGGGCGTAGTTCCTTTCTGCTCCAGACAGCGTCCTGGAATAGTAGGCAATGGGGATTTGGGCCCCATTAGGTTCAAGGTGACTGAGAAGAGCGCCCACACCATAAGGGGATGCATCGCACGCAATGCATATGGGCTTGGTTTCTATGAAGTATGTTACTGTGGACTTGTCAGACAGCAGTGCTTTTAATGCTCTAAAGCTTTGCTCATGGACGGAAGTCCAGGCCCATGCTGCCTTTTTATCCAGTAACCTGTGAGGTGGCTCTGCAATGGCTGCCTTGTGTGGGAGGAATGTATGATAGAAGTTTAGCAGGCCCAGGAATGCCTGTAGCTCTGCCTTGCTTTTGGGTGTTGGTGCCAGTTTGATTGCCCTCACCTTGGACTCTGTGGGGTGGATTCTCTTGGCATCTACCCTGAATCCCAAGAATTCTGTGGAGGGAACACCTATGCTGCATTTCTCCCTCTTTAGTTTGAGGCCAGCTGTGCACAGCCTGGATAGTACCTCCCTCAGCCTACCTGCCAGCTCTTCTGCTGATGCTCCTGCAATCAGGACGTCATCAAAATAAGGGCAGACTCCTGGGATGCCCCTGAGTATTTTCTCCATAATTTCCTGGAAAATGCCAGGAGCTACGCTGATCCCAAACTGCAGCCTGTTCACCCGGAATGCTCCCCTGTGTGTTACTATAGTCTGAATGTCAGCTGTTGCCCTAGTAACCGTGAGTTGCTGGTACGTCTGCGCAAGATCGAGCCTTGCAAAAATGGCGCCGCCTTGGAGGGAAGCGAGAACGTGGCATGCGGGTTTAGGGCGCGCTTCACCGAGCACTTGTAGTTGGCAAAGATCCTTATTTCCCCATTGGATATGAGCGGGGTGACGATTGGGGTTTCCCACTCCCCCCCATCTACGGGCTCTAAGATTCCCTGGGCCACCAGCTTGTCCAGCTCACATTCAATTTTGTGTTTGAGCACGAAGGGGACTCGCCGCAGCCGGACCCTAACAGGGGGAACATTTGAGCTAAGCTTGAACGAGATGGGGGCCCCTGTGTACCTGCCCAGCGTCCCATCGAAGATGTCTGCGAACTCCTTGCAGACGGCCTCAACGGAGTCTCCCTGGATCTGGTGGATCCCGGAGACTGTGATTCCCAGGGCCTCAAACCAGTCTAGACCAACCAGGCTGGCTCTCCGGCCCTCTACCACTACAACCTCCAGGTGCTCTTCGCGACCCTTAAACCCCACCACAATGGTAGCCTCCCCCCTTACCTTGACCGGCGAATTCTGGAAATCGGTCACGGTTAAATTTATAGGCCGTAATTTAATCCGCTACTTTCTCTGGCTATTAATATAGTTAAGGGTCTCATCCGAAATGATGGAGACCGCGGATCCGGAGTCAAGCTTCATGCTGCAAGGAACACCTTGCAAGCGGATTGTTAATCTAATTTTGGGTTTGAGCAGCCGGCGGCTACCCGTGTGGTTAATGGCCAGCTGGCTCTCAACATAGCCAATTCGTGTTTCGGTCGGGGCCCCAGTACCTTCGAACGGCGACTCCTCTGGTTGTAGCTCGTGGATCTCTTCTCGGGGGCGGCGGCTACAACAGACCGCGGCTATGTGGCCTGTTTTCTTGCAGGCTTGTCACGTGGCCGACCAGATCTTGCAGAGGCTGTGCACGTGGTTTCCACCACACCCTGCTCACTTCTGCAGGTTGGTAGTGTTGCTGGAGGGCCTGGGCTTGTCTAGACATCTGCCTCGATGGTCGGGGGTTGACTTCCGCTGGAGGGGGTCGATGCTTTGCTCGTCTTCAGCCGTGGTGAGCTGCCGGTGGATGCTGGCCGCCTGGCTGCCAGTTCTGGTCTCCTGGACTGCTTGGACGGCCCCGCAGGCTGCTTCGTGGGCCAGGATGGCATCTTCGGCTTCCTGGAGCGAAACCTCCTCTTTTTTGAGCAGGCACTCTTGCAGCCGCCTGGGTCATAGGCTGCAAACCAGCCTGTCCCATAGCCGCTCCTCCAAGTTCGAGAACTTGCAGGCGACGGCAGCTTCATGTAGAGCGGCGAGGAACTCAGCACCGGACTCGTCGGGGCACTGGTCCCTTATCTCGAACTGCGACCTTGTGGCCAATTTGGACCACCGGGGTTGGAAGTTGGCATTGAGCTTTGCAACGAGGTCCCGGTAAGAGATGGTATTGATGGCTTCTGGGGTGAACAGGTTCGTGGCAATCTCAAGGAGTGCGGGTCCCCCGATGCAGAGCAGGGCTGCTGCCTTCACGCCATCCTCCAAGATCTGGTTGAACTGCATGTACAGCTCGGCGTGAGCTAGGTACCGGGCCCATGTCTCGGGGTGGTGGGTGTCGAATTCGCGAGGTTGTCTGGCCCGTGCCATCGTCCCGTCGGTTGTCGCGGTGTGTGGTTCCATTGCTAGCGTGGTGGCCTGAGCCAGTGTCTCGCGGTGGCCGGTGGCCGGTGGCGGTGGCTGGCGGTCATGTTGGGAGGAAGGGAAGAGTCCCCTTCCTTCAGCGTGTGGTGTGCTCCCCAAGTGACTTCAGCTCTTTGTCGGCAGCAAATCCCACCTTCGCCACCACTGTGATGTAGTGGGTCCGATGCAAGGAAGAGGCGCCAGCCAGAGTACGTGTTCAGCTCTTTCTTGGGGGGGTAGCGTACTGGAGAGTGAGGGTTACCTGGCCTCCTTAAATACCTAGCCAGGTAGGCAGACAGCCAATGGGGTTGGCCCTAGGTTTCCCGCCGAAACTAGGTTTCCCGCCAAAACCGTTCAGGCCAACGCCCCCTGGTGGCTGTTGCTATGCAGGTGCCTGCATACATAACAGTATAAATTGAGCAAAAATGAGGGGGGAAAGGCATAGAAAATCAAGAAGTGGTAGAGGAAGAAGTGTTACATTAGTATAAACCAGGAAGATTGTGCCTTTTAACCTTGCAGCCCAGCAATTCCTAATCTTTTTTTACTATGAAACCTCCCATTACTTTAATCTTATTGTATACACCTCCCCTAAAACACCAAAATGAATACAAATAAACAATAGAAACAATACAATAAAACTTGGGGGAAAGTAGATTTATTTATAACAATGTAACTAAAAGGTTCTTCACTCCTCCCATGTTCTCTGCTTGCACCTTCCCAAAGGATGAACAGCAAAAAACTTTGGAAAACTCTTCTAGACAGCCATTTCTTCTTTGTCTCTTACCTCAAACAAAGAAAAAGTTTTTATTCATTTAAATTTACAAGGTATAATTAAAACATCATTACCAATGCCTATCTTATGGCAAGTTAAATTGGAAATACTGTAGTTCAGACATGTCAAATTGGCGACGTCACATGATGTCACGTGACATAGCGGAGCTTTTTTTCTATTGTGGGCAATGGGGTGGGCGCAGTTTCCTGATGACATGTCCGGTCCATGGGCCGGCAGTTTGACACCCCTGCTGTAGTTCCAGTTATTTAAAACATTTGATGCAAAGAAGTAGATTAAAGTGAAATCTTATGGATTGCTTATGCTCTGAACCTGGAACATATAATTATCACGCTCAGGTCATCAGCCCATTTTATGTTCACAAAATCATTGGAAGGACCCTGACCTGGTGTAATCTCCCCATCACAAGATCCATCACCAGCCTCTCCCTGATGACTCATCACAACACCCTCACTTGACACACCCACACCTGAAGCACTTATAAATTGAACACTGACACAAACATCCCCTAAAAGCCACTGAAGATGTCACCTAGCCCGGTAACAAAATGTTCGGAAACCAACCCACAAGCTCAGAGAACGAACCCTCACCCTCATATATATATTTCCCCATTTGATTGATGCCTATTTTAGGATATCACAGAGAGGTTTCCTGTTTTGCTATTTTATTTCTCAGAAGTGGGGGAGCCTGTCTAGCCATGAAACCTCAAGTAAGCAATTTCTGCCCTACATGGCTAGTTACAAACCATCTTGCTGATTAGAAATTTTATCTAATAATGCCCACCTTGATGGATTAGAAAGTCAAAGTAAGGTTAGAAATTGGATTGGAGGTTGGCACTTTAAACTATGGTTCTGCATCGGGATGGGACCCTTCTTTCATTTTCCTTGAAAGATTTAAAATTACTTTCATAATCCCTTTTTATTTGCTATATTTAAAAAAAACTAAAACAGAGGAAAAATAGTATATGAAGGGAAATGGGTAAATAAAAACCATTCCCTTGCAAATATTTAATATGTTAAAGGACATTTTACTTTGCATGAGAAGTTAATATTTAATGTACACCAACTATCTTACACTAGATTCTGCTGTGTGTTCTGCTGTGATGCTACTCCTCCCAGCTAAACATCTGTTAGGGTAGATTAGATCAGAATATATCAGCATCTTCCTGTTTTGGGGATTCTGCTAATTTTGCTTGCTTTCACTAAACAGCATCTTGATTAAACCGCATGCAAAATCTGCAGAGATATGGAGAATTGTGTCTGAGATTATTTAAATTAATAAGTGTGCAGGTAATTTCAAACCACTTCAATACAGACTTGAAACCAACAAAACCAAGAGCTGGTTCTATAAAGAAAAGGGGGAAATTGTCAAGAATGTCTCACCTTGTTCTTTGTTGCTATCACATAGCATTTTATCTACAAAAAAATGCTAGTACATGCATTTTAATGAGTTTAATGGAGTTTCTGTTTCAAGCTTGGCCTCATTTCAGCAGCAAGGTTTGGGAGAAGGCTTTTCTCTGTGTTTACACCTGAATGCATGCAGAGAGGAGATGACAATTCTTTTCATTACAATTTTGGGAAAATACTGGAAACATGCTGGATCTCAGAAAGTTCTGTTGAAATCCAAATAATGTGATGAGAATATATAAATTGGCATACAGGTTTTCCTCAACTTAAGACCACAACTGAGTCCAAAATTTTTGTTGCTAAATGAGACAGTTGCTAAGTGAGCTTTGTCCCATTTTATGATCTTTCTTGCAAAAGTTGTTAAGTGAGTCAATGCAATTATTGAGTTAGTAACATAATTGTTAAATGAATCTCACTTCACCATTGACTTTGCTTGTCAGGTCACAAAATATGATCACATGACCATAGGACACTGCAACCATCATAACTATGAGCCCATTGCCAAGCATCTGAACTTTGATCATGTGACCATGGGGATGCTGCAATAGTCGTAAGTGTGAAAAACAGTCGTAAGTCTCATTTTTCATGCCATTATAACTTTGAACAGTTACTTAATGAATGGTTGTAACTCAAGGACTACCTGTACTGGATTATTCATTTCTCTTTTAAAAGTGACTTACTTTCATTTTTCTGAGAAGTATACTAACATATCAGAAATATTTTTCAAAAGGGTTTTCCCCCCATTTCTCTTCTAGGCATATAAAACACTGCAACCATACACTGTAGCTTGAAAAATAAATGGAAATACTGGTTATGCAGGTTATATACAGATTCTCTTCATAATAAACAAGCCTAACGTTTTATGAGAAACAAAAGCCATGAAGGAAATACATCTATGATACACTTGGCCTATTTTCTGAAGTTCTTTTTTTGGAATCAAATGCATTTTAAAAATCTGTGTGGGAAAGTTAACATTTGTGGTTATGCCAAACATCACAGGCAAAGGCTTAAGCATTATTTTTATTCATTTTAAGATGATTAGAACAGGTGAAATGGTTCTTAATGGAATCTGTCCAAAGGTATTTAAACCTGTCCCTATGTGGATTTCTTTCTTTCTTTAATACTTCAAAGTTTATGGTTGTTTTTGCTGTCTCTGGCTTAAGAGAAGCAAAAATTTCCTTTACTCATTTCTTTACTGCTAATGTTTATCATTTAACTAGTTTAGAAGAGGCACAACTTTCCCCACAGTCCTAGAATTACTATGCACTATAATATTACTTCTTGTTGCTAGGACACTTTTTTAAAAAAGAAAACCATGCCTTTACTTTAATATCTATTTTTAGAAGGGAGCAATGAAACATACCTTTTCTTTGCTGGTTTGTTTTGCTTACACATCCATTTAAAATACATTTGTTCTACTTTGGTTTCCACATTGGTTCATTCAGCAACTTCCAATAGACCAAGTATGGCCAGGACTAGGTGATCCCAGATGAAGTGGAAGTTAAGAGTAAAATAACCTTTCTTTTTTTAATGTCTACTTTTGGATAAGCATTATAGCACCAATCCAGGTACTACCTTGCTAAAATATACTTCTTCTCAATCACTTCCATTATATTTTCACACGCCAGTTTATCACACTATTTAAGACAAGTTGTATTTTTAATGTTATAACCTGCAATGCACTGCTGCACTCTTCTTTTAGAATTTAGGTATAAAAAACATGCATACATACAACATATTTTTACTTGCAATTCATTGCAACCTTATATGTTAAGATGCAGAATTCAAACATAAATCAATCACACGATGGATCTGTAAAAATATCTATGTCTGCTTTCATATCCCAGAGATACATCTAGGAGAGAGAAGGGCTCAGAGGAATGGAAAAATAATATGTCTTTAACAGCTGTATCGTATCACGATCCACCCTTAATGGGTGTCATAATCCCAGTGCTGGAAGGCATTTGGCTGGAAATGTTGGGGATTTCTGGGAACTCCCCTTGTTAAAAAAATAGTTCTATAAAATTTAATGTTGCAACCATGGAGAGTTGTGAGAAAAAAGGTTGAAGGAACATTTCTACCAGCCTGGTTGTTTTTTCAGCTGCAGCTGAATTGCATGTAAGAGATACCAGGTGAGGAAGCCATTTGGGACTCCTCAAAAAGGCAGGTTTCTGCATGGTTGTCTGGCATCATTAAGCACTCTTCCATTTTTCTACTAATTTGCTTCTTGATGGATGTCAGGAACAGTGGCTCATTTCTGAATCACCAAGTAAGATTTTCTTACCTATCTATGATTGGAGATCTCCTCCCTAACAATTGGCAGGGTACCTGTTAGGTCATGGGCTCTGCTGAGCAGGAATGAAGACAGCCAAGTACAGAAGAACTCATTTTTTATTCAAGCTGGAACTGTACTAGGGCTTGGGCCGCTCCCAGCCCCAATATATAGCCCTATGGTAGCAACCAATAAGATTGAACCCGCACTTGCCGCTGAGGCTGACCAATTGCAGGCCTGGAGACGGCCTGTCTGGGTTGCTGGAGAACTAAGGGTTCTCCAGCAACGCACGTGGTGTGGTACCAAAAGCCCAGTACATAACACCCCTCCATCCTAAAATCAGGCTATAATCCCCTTAAATAACTTGACAATAGTCGAAACTTATGAATCACTCCCAACAACCAAAATACATAATAACAAAACAAAAAAATAATAAAATGAAAAATAAAAAATAATGCTTGTTAATTCAAGGTAGTTAGAATGACATTGCGCGACTTTTACAGACGTGCCCTTGTAGTATGGACTACAATACGTTTTAACAATGGCTAAATGGCTTGTCAATGCAGTAAGGACTACAAAGAGATGAAACGTCTCAATGAACATGCTTGCCAGCAGTTACAAAATGCCCCCAATTTCTGTAGGTAGTGCTACAATTGTCAGAACACTATACATCACTTTATTTTACAATATAGTCCGTAAGATATACCGGAGGTTTGTGTGGCCTGGAGGAACGCCTTGAAGTTCCATTCAATTTGTGGTCTACCAGCTTACCCGGTGGGCTGGGTAGACCCATGTCCCTTTGTGCTCCATGTTCCAGGGGAATTGAAATGCTCTGGCTGGCCTCACCAGGTTGGCCCACCCCAGAGTCAGTCTGTTCTGCAGAGTAGGCACAGCGGTTGCTGAGATTCAGCTGGTTCGCCTGGTCAGGGGTGTTAGGCATATGGTGTTAGCTTACATATGTTGGGTTGAAAATATATTAACCAAGATGTTATGTCTTTAAGATGTTAATTGGCCAATGGGTGTGTAAGTGTTCTCATGGCCATAAGAGGGAGCTAGTAACGTAGCTTCTCTCTCTCTCTGAATTCACTGCTCTCTACTGTTACTGTTTTTGCTCTGTTACCTGAACTGTGTATTGACCTCTGGACCAGTAAGAAGACTTTGTATTTTGGATTGCTATTTGGACTGTTTATTTTTGACTGTGCATTTTTGTTTTTACACCACCTTAAAGTAAACTACATTTTGCTTTTACAACTCAGTGTACTCTTGTGTTTACTGTGTAACTCTTACTGCTCTCAGTACCCTTCCTTGTCTGTGCAACTCTTTGATAGCCACAAGGAGACTCTGCACAACAAATCCTTAACAAGGGGTCCCATGTTGCACTTCCGAGCTTCCTGGTTCTTCCTCACAATCAACTTCAGCTGAGAAGGAAAAACCCTGGTGGTTCTGGTGTGAGCTGGCTTGGCTGCCAATTTGAGGACTTTGGGAGGGACTTATGCCATAGTCCTCACTTAGTGACCATTCTGGAAACCTCTTTCTAAGTTGGTTAATATGTCTTCTGACCAGTTGCCCTCCCTCCAACCCCACTTCATAAGATAGGGGTCCGGATGCCTTGGTCACCTGACCAGGAACCCACAAATTTCCAGGCCCATAGTTTCTGGCCCAAACCCAATCACCCATTTGCAGCCCCCTTGGGGGTTTTGGTCTAGAAGCTTCTGATGTCACTCTGTCTGGATGCAACCTGTCCAGTTTAGTATTTAAATGCCATCCCCAACGTAGCTCAGCAGGACTTTTACCTGTAGCCGTGCAGGGTGTAGAATGCTGACAGAGCAAAAAATCTGCCAATCTATGATGCCAGTCACCTGTGATAATGCGCTTGAGTGCCTCCTTTGTTGTCCTCACCATGCGTTTGGTTTGCCCATTCGAAGAAGGATGAAATGGTGCAGACGTAGTATTTCTGATGACATTAGCTCTAAGAAAAGCCTGAAACTCAGCAGCAGTGAATTGAGCCCCATTATCAGAAACCAAAACATCAGGCAACCCATGTGTAGCAAAGAGTTTTCCCAGCACCTGGATGGTCCTGTTGTTGTTAGCTGCGGTCATGTCCGACCCATTGCGACCCTATGGACAATGTTCCTCCAGGCCTTCCTGTCCTCTACCATCTTCTGGAGTCCATTTAAGCTCACGCCTACTGCTTCATGGATGATCCTAGCAGTAGTCATATTAGGAACTGGAACTACTTCCAGCCATTTTGGGTGGCTATCCACTACTACCATGAAAAGCTGTCCTTGAAAAGGCCCAGCGTAGTCTATGTGAACCCTGGACCAGGGGGTATGTGTTTCTTCCCACCTGTGAACTGGGGCCTGAGGCATTTCAGGCCTAGATTGCTGGCATGTATAGCAACTATGAACTTCATCCTCTACAGCCTTATCCAGGCCAGGCCACCAAAGGTAGCTTCTAGCTAAGGCTTTCATTCATACAATGCCTGGATGGCCTTCATGTAAAGATTGTAAGACTCTGTCCCTTAATGAAGTGGGGATAAAGACTCTGTTGCCCCATAAAATGCAGCCCTTGTGTGCAGACAACTCATGTCTCCTGACAAAATAACTGTGGAAATCAGGACCTGGACTTTTTTCCAACCAGCCCGTGTATACCCATGACAGTACTCTGCTCAGAATTTTATCTGTGGCAGTTTCAGCAGCAATATCCCCTGCGTAGAGGGGAAACTCAGGTACGTCCTGAATGGGCAATATTTTAGCAGCAGGAGCTGGATCAGGATCCATTAGTGGCAGTGGTAGTCTGCTGAGGCCATCCACATGGCCCATTTCCTTCCCTGGTTTATGAATTAACTTAAAATTGTATGCAGACAAAAATATAGACCATCTCAGCATTCTTGGAGATAGTAGGTGGGGAGTTTGCTTGTCTGTTGTGAACAACCCCAAAAGGGGTTTGTGGACAGTGTAGACAATGAAATCCCTGCCATATAAATAATCATGAAATTTCTTAACTCCAGCCACTATGGCCAAGGCTTCTTTATCAATTTGCGCATAATTTAAGGTGCTGGTTCTTACCTATAAAGCCCTACATGCAGTGGTGTAGCATGGGGGGTGCAGGGGGGGCCGGCCGCACCGGCCGCAACATCTGGGGGGGCGCTCACACTGAGCTGCTCAGGGAGCCCCAAGGGCTGCACAGAGTTGGCTTGGCTCTGCTCTCGAGCTGCTCTTTCTTGCAAAGCGAAATGAGTCCGGCAGGTGAGATGGGCGGCCACATAAACTGAATAAAATAAATAGAAGCGGCCAACTCTCCGCCCAGGCTCAGGCCAACCGCAAGCGCCCCGCAGGCACCCTGGCAGGTTTGGCAGAGCGAAGACGGACCCGCTGGCCGGCCGGCCTAGCTTCGTGCGCATGCGTGGCTTTATTTAGTGGGGCTCACATGCGAGCTTGAATGCAGCGGCTCTTGCAGGTCGGAGCCCCGCCCAGCCGCCTTCGAGAGGGACCCGGAAGCATCCCGCATGCGCGCGACTCTTCTTGGAAAGTCTACGCCGCTGCGGGGCGTGTCTTTTCAGCAGTGCCGTGACGTCACCGCCCGCCCGCCCCTCTATTTCCGCTTCCGGTTGCCTTGCCCCGGGTGCTGACAACCCACGCTACGCCACTGCCTACATGGCTTAGGCCCAGGATACCTGCAGGACCGTCTGCTGCCAGGAACGACTTCCCATTGCCCTGTGTGCTTACACAGAGAGGGCCTCCTCAGGATGCCGTCGGCCAGACAATGTCGGCTGGCGACCCCCAGGGGGAGGGCCTTCTCTGTGGGGGCACCTGCCCTGTGGAATCAGCTTCCCCTGGAGCTCCAGATGACCCCAGACCTCCGGTCCTTTCGTCATGACCTTAAGACATTTCTTTTGCAACAGGCCGACCTGGACTGATGATAAGGGGTTTTTAATATGGTTTTAAGGTTTTATTGGTTGTAGTTGGGGCTATAGATATATTTTAATTTTTAATATTTGTATTTTTACTTGTATTTTACTGTTGTTAGCCGCCCTGAGTCCTTTGGGAGATAGGGCGGCATATAAGTCCCATTAAATAAATAAATACACTCAGCAGAAGATAAAGTCCTAGAATAAAACATAATAGGAACCTGTTTCCCATTCTTCTCTATGTGGCTTAAGACTGCCCCCACCCCATAGGGAGATGCATCACATGCAAGACATACAGGTTTAGACTCAATGTAATGAGTTACAGTGGACTTTTCTGAAAGAAGGGCTTTGAGATCCTGAAAACTTTTTTCATGTAAGTTAGTCCATTTCCAAGGGGCTTTTTTATCAAGTAGCCTGTGGAGGGGCTCTGCTATTGCAGACTTATGAGGTAGGAATGTGTGATAAAAATTCAGGAGGCCCAAAAATGCTTACAGCTCTCCTTTTGATTTTGGCCTAGGAGCCATTTTGATGGCCTTCACTTTTGAATCAGTGGGGTGAATCCCGCTAGCATCGATATGGAACCCCAAGAATTCCATTGATGAGACTCCAATACTACATTTGTTTTTCTTTAATTTGAAGCCTGCATCATGGAGCCTCTGCAAAACAGCCTTGATCCTGTTGGCCAACACTTCTAGGGATTCCCCAGCACTGAGAACAGCATCAAAATAGGGGCAGACACCCTGAATACCCTTAAGTGTGCGTTCCATAATCCCTTGGAAAATACCCGGTGCAACACTGACTCCAAACTTTAAGCGTTTGACTTTGAATGCCCCTCTGTGAGTTACTATTGTTTGAGCCACGGCTGTGGCCTCGTCAACCGGTAATTGCTGATACACCTGCGCTAAATCAAGTTTAGCAAAAATGGTTCCCCCTTGCAAGGAGGCTAAAATATGGTTGACTACAGGGACTGGATATGCATGTTGATTAAGGGCCTTATTTAATGTGCATTTATAATCTGTGCAAATGCAAACTTGCCCATTGGACTTTACTGGGGTGACTATAAGAGTTTCCCACTTCCCCCCCCCATCGACAGGCTGTTGTACCAACTTATCGATTTTGGAATCGATTTTGTGTTTTAGGGCAAAGGGGACCCTGCGAGGCTTAATCCTAATCGGTACAATGTTAGAATCTAATTTAAAAGAAATTGGCGGGCGAGTATAAGTTCCCAGTTTTGACTCAAAAACATCCACATATTCCTCGCAAACAGTCATGAGGTCTGCTGTTTGTGTCCGGTTAATGCCTGTAATTTGAATGCCTAAAGCCTCTAACCAATCAAGTCCAATAAGACTCATTCTTTGGCCCTCTACTACTATTACATCCAGGTACCCACAAAACCCTTTAAATTTTACCAATAAGGTTGCTTCACCCTTCACTTAATGTGAGCATTCTGAAAATCTGTTAAAATAATATCTGAGGGCCTTAGTTTAGCCCAATGGTTACTGCGTCTACACACAAAGTTGAATGTGTCATGCAAGATGATCGATACCGCCGAGCCGGAGTCCAACTCCATCTTACATGGAACTCCTTGTAGCTCTACCGAGAGCTTGAGTTTAGGCTTGAGAGGGTGATGAGCCCCGGTGCAGCAAACGCTTCTCTGGCTTCTGAAGAACCCCACACTAACTGGATCCTGGGCCTTAGTACCTCTCCTAGTTGGTTCCTCTGACTGGTGTTTGGGTGATCTGTCTCTCTGGTGGGCTCTGCACACCATGGCGATGTGGCCGGTCCTTCCGCAAGTTCTACATGTGGCTGAATGAAATCTGCAATTGGCGCGGAAATGGTTGCCTCCGCACCCCTTACATCTAGGCAAGAGAACTGCCTTGTAATCATTCTCTTGTTGGTGGTTGCTGCAGTTTTGCGCATTTGGCTGCCTTTGGAGCTTGTTTATTTTGGGTTCTTCATCTTCTGACAATTCTCCAATGCATTTGGTGACCTCAAGATGGACAGAATCTTCTACTTTTGAAGATTTGGTGGGCTGCACTGTTTGCACTGCACCTCCGGCTGCTTCGTTAGCCATGACCTTGTCCTGTGCCTTGGCGAATGTGAGATTGGGTCTGGCAAACAATCTCTGCTGGAGGGTTCTGTCTCGCAAGCCACAGATGAGTCGGTCTCTCAATCGTTCCTCTAAATTTGAGAACTTGCAAAGGCATGCGGCCTGCCTTAGGCCCGCGATAAACTCTGAAGCTGTCTCTCTGGGAAGCTGCACTCTTTGGTCGAATTTAAAATGCCACGCCATCTCCTACATCTTGGGCTGAAAATGCCTGGTCAGCTTCTTTAAGGTCTGCAAACAATACTGCTTCAAGGGGCGTTGGCGCAGAAAGATTTTCCACTAGGTCAAAAGTTTCTGGCCCACACACGCACAGCAATGTGGCAGCTTTTAGGCCTTCCTCTGTAATCTGGTTTGCTCGTAGATAGTTCTCCACTTGCGAGAGGTAAGACGGCCATTCTTCTGGATGCTTTACATCGAACTCTCTGAGTTTGCCAACTTTTGGCATCTTTTCTCGATTCCTGCGTTCTTGGATCCTGCTTCTTGGGCTCAGTGAATGCATCCACTGAGCACGTGGCCGCTAGTGTAGCTTTAGTAGCCAGCCTAGAGAGTGGGGGGGGGGAAGATGCCTCTTCCCTCCAGCGAGTAATGCCGACCCTTCATGAACTTCAGCCCTTTAGGCGGTGAAGCAGGATCCCATCCTTATCGCCACTGTTAAGTCATGGGCTCTGGTGAGCAGGAATGAAGACACACAGCCAAGTACAGAGGAACTCATTCTTTATTCAAGCTGGAACTGTACTAGGGCTTGGGCCGCTCCCAGCCCCAATATATAGCCAAGCCCTATGGTAGCAACCAATAAGATTGAACCCGCACTTGCCACCTGAGGCTGACCAATTGCAGGCCTGGAGACGGCCTGTCTGGGTTGCTGGAGAACTAAGGGTTCTCCAGCAATGCACATAGTGTGATACCAAAAGCCCAGTACATAACAGTACCCTTGATCAACACTTTAGTATTTGAAATAAAATAGAACTAGAACTAGCTATGAGAGAGCTGTCCATTTCAGTTTCAACTTTTCAAGAGGAAGGAAGGAAGGAAGGAAGGAAGGAAGGAAGGAAGGAAGGAAGGAAGGAAGGAAGGAAGGAAGGAGACTAAATACAAAATATATACTGAGCAATTAAAACATATTTGTAATTGAGCTTCTAGTTCAGTTTTATGCTATAGTGCACATTTTTACATATACACTAACCGAAGGACAGAGAAAGGATGATTACCATCTGCATAGATTTAAGTTAAATGATGTGGACTTGGAAAAACACTTTTACCTAAGGATTCTGAAACACAAGCTTCAGGAATTACATTACACTTTTTCTAGAGAAGACTAATTGAGATATGGTGTTAAGTGAGCTCTACAAAAAACAAGTTAATGATGTAGCTTCTAATAGTTTAATACCAGCATGAATATGACTACCTTCTTTTGAACAAGAGAACTACAGGCTTTGCCTTCTGATAATGAATCAGAAAATGATTATCAGTAAGGGTCGTCAGTGCTTTCCTGAAGCCAAGAAGAGGTATTTGTTCTTTATAAAATGAAAAGTTCTAGAGTGTCATATCTTAAAAACAATCATGCTGTGCTAAATACTTCTAGAATCTGTGGCGTTTTCTTTCTGAGCATAAATAGGTTTTTGTTTTTTGAAATTTGGCTGTTCCTTTGGTTAGAATGTTCTTTCCACTAAGTTAGCTATTTAGATATTTCATATTGATTCTGGAAACTAGTGCTGAGTTGGGTTTTTTGTAAGTAAACTTACTTTGCTTCCTAATGTTTAAGTTAAAGGACTGTAACATCACATTGGGGTATAACTGTAGGAGCAGCCAATGCTCATCATTTTTAAATGTTACATTATAATTATAGAAAACTGCCTTGTGCTAAATTGCTTCATTTGTCCTCACCCACTAAAAGCTTTTAACTGTAGATGGGAGAATCTCTGCAGGATCTTTTATAATACCTGCAATCTGACACAATCACCTTAGAAGATGACAAAATTGAAAGTAGGATTTTGTGTATAGAAGCTACACACTGATTCTCCTAATTTTCAAAGATAATCTATAAAGATCATAACTTCTTTTGTTATTATACTTGCCCAATGACCTTCTACATGAGGTTCAAATAGCAGAACCTTCAGTTGCATTACTTTGAGCAGCATTAGTGGTTTTTGTTAAGGAATGGCCATCCTTGTGAATGTGGTAATGCAACCAGAGGCTGTTATTTGACATTATAATTATCATTTCTCTATTCCCCAAGCATCTAAGGGAGACATGTTGGCCATAACCTTGCTTCTGGCTAGTAAAACACTTGAAATTTAAAGACTCAAATTTCAGTTGCACAATGCATGAAATTATATATTGAAAGACTGCTTTCTTTAGTGCAGGTGTTCAGTTTAAATAGAGTTTAGGTACACATTTAGAATTCCCATGTGAATTTTTGCTAATTTAAAAGCAATTAATTTTGAATTGCGTTATATTCTTGCATTTGGTCTGTTTCTGGTAGGGAGCGTAGTAATAACTTTTCCCATTTTTCCCTTTTTGTTTTGTCAAGCAGATTCACAAAAATCCCTGTGAAGTTCCAAATTTTTACCAGTGTAAATTACTGCAATGCAACTGGGGTTCTCTGTGTTCTGAATCCTATGAAGGAATCACTGAATCTCATGATGGAACACTAGCTGCATTTCCTTGGGCACCTTCAGAATGCTTGATTCAGAACTGGTTGCTCTCCCAAACAGTTTTGGCCTGCGAGAGCAGATTTTGAGGGGATGCAGGAAATCCCTAGTAAAAAAGAAATGTCATATGATATTAGATTCCACATTTAGATGAAAAGGAGCACTTAGGATCCTATTAAATGTTAATACATTTTACTAAAATCAGGGGAGGGAAGAGAAGGAGAAATCAGCTTATATTAATTTTAGTGTTTTAACTAAGATGTTGGTTCTAACAAATACATATACCCAAACACACATATGAATTAATATCCAAATTAGGGAAGACTTCTCAGATCAACTCTCCAGTAGATTAACTGATTCTTTTGGACAAATAAATAGGTCAAAAGTGCAGTGGTTTTGTTGGTACAGCACCAAATTGTACAAAATATCTGTTGATACATATCATACAAAAACCACAGGCTAACTTTATAATACACAAATTTTGAAACAAGCCTCATGGGATCTTATCCCTGTTTAGCTGGTGGTTTGCGGGCTGCAAGCATCCAGGAATAAGACCTTTGCAACATTTATGAGAAATTCATGTTTTGAGATGTTTAGAGGGCATTTGAATGAAAAATAGAAGGCTAATTGCCACCTTCTATAGGATTCAACTTTGCTTTCTCAGCAAGACTGTTCTATTTTTAATTACTACAAAGAAAAGGGAAAGAAGGAATACAGTATTCCAAAACAGGTTTATATTGTAACTGTTTCTTTTCCTAGCTTTTCTAACGTGAATTTTCAGCTAAATTAATTGGTACCAATCAACTTCCCCAAGTATATTCAGAGGCATACTGACACACCGCAGCATGGAATAGTAGTGATTAAGTCCTAAAGAAAAGTAATAAGCATAATTAGTTAGCATTATTTCAATTTAGTTTTAAAAATTATAGTGCTGAACTATGTATGTTTTATCTGCCTCCATACATGAAATGTAAAGTCATCTACTAAATGTAAAATCATACAAATGCAGGTTGATCTTCTCTTTACTGTTTTTCCTTTCTGCAAATCTGGGACAATTGTAGAATATTCAATTCTGGGGATTGATTCCATATAAAGGCAGTTATTGTTGTGCTTTCTTTGTTATAACAAATGGAAATGTTGTCGGGCATAATGAATCTCTTTAAAAGTTTTATTTCAAATACGGTCATAAATGTATCTGTTTTAAGCCAAGTATTGGCTTAAATGCTATGGTGCTGTTTAATGTTTTATCAGACATTTAATGCCATTTTTTGGATACAGTATTTGGTTAAATGAATAAATTTATAAATTTCTACAGTGTGTTTACATCTACAGCAAACAGTGGTGTTTAGTTGTTTCTCCAGGATAAATTTTCTTTAAAAAATTAAATGTTTCTGCTCTTTTAATTAAATTCAGGGGGAAGACATCTGCTGTACATTATCTTTGTTGTTGTTTAAAAAAGCTTCCATTCCTTTGCTCCATTTATAGGTCATAGAATATTGTTTACTAGATAATAGTTTTAACTATAGTATTAATATATAGTTGCATTATAAAATATTTCTATGAAATATCTTGTAATTGTTAGCTATAGGCCCAGTTCTGGAGACGTATCAGGAAACAAATTATGGAGACACAGACAAATACAGGTAATCCTCACCTTATAATGATTCATTTAGCAACTGAAGTTACAACTCTGAAAACAGTTATAATGGGCCCTCCTGCTTATAACTTCACAAATCCCCACAGCAACATGATCAAAATTCATGTGTTTGGCAACCAGTATGTGTTTACAACAGTTGAAGCATTTTAGGATCGTGTGATTGCCATTCGTGATTTTCCAGGCAGGCTTCTGACAAGCAAATAGTAAGTCAAAGGGCAAGCTGGATTCACTTAATGACTACATCATTCACTTAAATGCAGCAATTTGTTTAACAAATCTGCAAAAAAGCTTATAAAATCAGGCATGACTCATGTTACTTACCTGTCTCTTCTATCTCTCTGCATGCCTATGTCACAAAGAAAACTTTCCCACATGATTATAACTAATCTCCAAAATTTCCACATAAAGCAATTAAAAGAAAAAGAAAAACAAAACTAAGCCACACTGAGAAAGAAGCTTCTTTTAGACTTGAAAAAAAAGCCTGTCAGGAAATTGTAAAACAAATTTCAGTATCAAAGAGAAACTTAGAAATTATGAAGCAGGTGAACTTAAGCTTAAAATGAAAATAACATTAAAGGAAGGAAAGAAGAAAATTGTTGATGTAACAAATAGTGGAAACTGTGATATGTTTTTTTAAAAAAATGATCTAGGAAGGCTTGTGTAAACCATTTATAAGGGGAATCCTGCATGAGTTTAGTTTAATATAAATTGCACTGTCATTTCTTGCTTGATAAGTGTCTTCAGGTTTCCAGTTGAGGCCCATTTACTCTGGAAAATATTTCAATAAACTTGGAAATTCTGAGAACAAATATTCTGGGTTACACTAAATTTGGATAAGTGGCATTAAAAGCAAAAGTTTCATTCATGCAGATCACCTTTCAGCTTTTATATTTGATAAGACTATTGTTTAGAATTGGAGTCCATGAATAGAAGTGTAATAAAATTAATTAAGAATGCCTTCTTAAATGAGCAGTGCAAAGAAATAGAAGAAAATAATAGAATAGGGGGGGGGGAACCAGAGATCTCTTTAAGAAAATTGGAGAGATGAAGGGAATGTTTCATGAAAAAATGGCCAAGATAAAGGACCAAAATGTCAGGGACCTAACAGGCAGAAGAGATTAAGAAGAGGTGGCAAAATTACACAGAAGAACTATACAAGAACAAGCTTAATGTCCCTGATAACCATGATGAGGTGGTCACTGACCTCGAGCCAGACATCCTAGAATATGAAGTGAAGTGGGCCTTAGGAAAGCTGAGCAACAACAAAGCTAGTGGAGGTGACAATATTCCAGCTGAGCTATTCAAAATCTTAAAAGACAATGCAGTAAAAGTGCTACACTCAATTTGCCAGCAAATTTGGAAAACTCAACAGTGACCACAGGATTGAAAAAGATCAGTTTACGTTCCAATTCCAAAGAAGGGCAGTGCTAAAGAATGTTCAAACTATCGCACCATTGCACTCATTTCACATGCCAGTAAAGTTATGCTTAAAATACTACAAGCTAGACTCCAGCAATATGTGGATCGAGAACTACCAGAAGTACAGGCAGGATTTCGAAGAGGCAGAGGAACTAGAGATCAAATTGCCAACATACGCTGGATCATGGAGAAAGCTAGGTGTTCTGTACCAGCCTGCTACCGGCCCTGCAGAAAAGGCAGGGACAACCCCTTTTACAAGAAGGCAAGAGGCTGGAATTAAGCCTGCCAAATTTATTGATACAAAAACAAACAAGACACGAACCAAGAAACAGGAGCTTTTCAAGCGGTTGCCTTCAGCAAACCAGCCCTCCCACGCATTCCCCTTTTATACAGTTTAGGGTGTGGCTTCTCTCTGCCTCCTTCCGAGGTGCCCCATTGCCTTCCTCTGTTTACTCCTGATTGACTGCCTTCTGTGTCAGGCGTCCTTGGACAGGGCCAGCTGTGGGTCATCTTCATCCACGCTGTCAGGCTCACACAGCTGGGTCTCCGTTGTGACCAGGTGGGAGGGGCCTGGCTGAGGGCTCTTATCAGCAAGCTCTTCAACACTCCCCTCCTCCTCCTCTGAGTCGTCCGACCCAACTGCCGAACCCACAGGCTGACCCTGAATCACAACACTAGGGAGTTCCAGAAAAACATCTACTTCTGCTTCATTGACTATGCTAAAGCCTTTGATTGTGTGGATCACGACCAATTGTGGCAAGTTCTTAAAGAGATGGGAGTACCAGACCATCTTATTTGTCTCTTGTGAAACCTATATGCTGGTCAAGAAGCAACATTGACAACTGGACGCAGAACCACTGAGTGGTTCAAAATTGGGAAAGAGTCCGGCAAGGCTATATACTGCCACCCTGCCTATTTAACTTATATGTAGAGCACACTATGAGTAAGGCAGGGCTAGATGTATCAAAAGTTGGAATTAAAATTGCCAGGAGAAATATCAACAACCTAAGATATACAAATAATACCACTCTAATGGCAGAAAGTGAAAAAGAACTAAACAGCCTCCTGTTGCGGGTGAAGAAGGAGAGTGCAAAACTTGGGTTGAAACTTAACATTAAGAAAACCAAGATCATGGCATCCAGCCCTCCAATTCCTGGCAAATAGATGGGGAAGAAATGGAGGTAGTGACAGATTTTATTTTCCTGGGCTCCAAGATCACTGCAGATGGGGACTGCAGCCAAGAAATTAAAATATGCTTGTTCCTGGGAAGGAAAGACATGGCAAATCTAGACAGCAAACTAAAAAGCAGAGACATCACCCTGCCAACAGAAATGCATATAGTCAAGGCTAAGGTCTTCCCAGTTGCGATGTATGGCTCTGAAAATTAAACCATAAGAAAGGCTGAACACCAAAGAATTGAGGCCTTTGAACTATGGTGCTGGAGAAGACTCCTGCAAGTCCCTTGGACTACAAGGTGATCAAACCGGTCAGTCCTAGAGGAGATCAACCCTGACTGCTCGTTAGAAGGCCAGATCCTGAAGTTGAAACTCAAATATTTTGGCCAACTAATGAGAAGGAAGGACTCACTGGAGAAGAACCTAATGCTGGAAAGATTGAGGGCAATAGAAGAAGGGGACGACAGAGAATGAGGTGGCTGGATGGAGTCACTGAAGCAGTAGGCGTAAGCTTAAATGGACTCCAGAAGATGGTAGATGACAGGAGGGCCTGGAGGAACATTGTCCAAGAGGTCATGATAGGTCAGACATGACTTTGCAACTAACAACAACAAAATTAATTGTAAGGCAAAGAACGGAAGGTAACAATAATATGCTAGAACTTATAATAAAGCAATAGATTTATGTAAGAAAACAAATTAGTGGCATCAAAGCCAAAGTGAATATTAATAACAAGTAAAATGATGGAGTTATTCTTACATGTATATGATGTAATGTGTATTATTTTAACAATTTAATAGCCACAGACAGTTTTAAAAATTACATTTAGTAAAATCATAAAGATTTATCATTCTAATAATATAGCTAAATAATTATCCCAGTAAGAATAATGGGTTTATATTGTGTCTACTACTATTCCTGGATGTTCACCTGTTCCATCCTTTAGAATTACTGTTGCATGTAGTATTATTGGCTGAACCTTGTTCCCTATGATTGCTTGCATTCCTGTTTTGCCACTTGAAAATGCTGGATTTCCACCTTCTATAATCCAGTTATAGAAGGATAAATCTCTTGTCTGTTTTATATTGACTCTGCAAAGGGATTGAAAAGAAAAGACACTTGTCTGAGAGTGTCTCTGATTAAAATTCCTGGTGATTTAACTTTAATACATTAAATTTATCCAAGAAAACAGTTAACAATTTTAATTCAGTATGTGGGAATTATGTTTTATATGGGCATCAGCATCACATATAGTGAAGTCAATTGACACAATCTGATTTCCAAATTGGGAGTGGGGGGGAAATCCAAGCATAAATAAAATTCCTTTAAATATTCCTTGCTGGCAAAAAGACAAGACAGCAGCAGGATAATCATTTTGTTGTGAACAATTAGTGGACAATTACTGGCAGAAAACAAGCTTGTTAGAATGGTTGATCTGTTTTTTTGCTGGCAAGCAAGAAACAAAATCAGCTTTCATGTCATCTGAGCATGCAGTGTCAACATTACATGAGCCTTGCCCTGCAGTAATATCAAAGCATCAGTAGATAAAGGAAGAGTTCACACTATTGTCACAGATGAATGAGGTTTGTAATATATTATTTTCTTTTACAAATCTGTGTGGACTTGTGATTTGATAAGTGATATGAAACTTCTGAAGTATTGCCATGAACAATAGACAAAGTAAGGCCATTTCTGCTTCTTGAAGGCAGAATTTGGTATATGTGTATATTTCTGTGTTTTTTCAGCCAGTTTCTCTTGGTGGTATTTTGGAGTTGATGGATGGAGAGTGCTATTGTTGGTTTATGTTACACATTATTTACTATAGTGAATAAAAAGCCTGATATAAGGATAATTATTTCTGTTTTAACATAAATAGATGAAGCCAGGGAGATTGCAGACACCTGGAAAGATGAATGTGCAATGAAAGTCAAGACATTTGCACACCTCTTCTGCCATTGTTTAAATAAGTGGGAAAATACCACATTATTCTGATGAACATTTTCAAATATATTCAGGTAGCAGCAATAATAACAAAAATAGAAATCTGTACAAATTGAAAAGACACAGGTTACAGTCTTGCAGTATGACAATGACAGCAAAGAGAAAAAAGTTGAATATGTTCATTAAGCATCAAAGATGGGTTCACAACTATTAGCAGGAAAAAGTGATATAATGTATGATAGACTGAATATGGAGAGTAAAAAGAGAAGAAATAATTAAGGAATGAAAAGAAAGCTGTGTAATTGATTAAAGGGGGCACACTAATTTTGATGCAGATTTAGTTGGTATGATGGCTCAGTGATTCCAGAAACATGTATGACCCTATGCCAGAGATGGAATATGATCTGCTGCTCCTCCTACCCATGGAATCACTGGGCTTTTAAAAGACGAAAACCAATGGATGAAGATGCAGATGAGAAGTTTCTTTCAACTGGACCAAGACACCCACAGAAAAGGAGTAAAACTGATCTTGCTTGGGGAGTATCACTTATCAGAGTGAGAGCAAAGTGTGATGTTCTTTCCTATGGATTTTAACTCTGTGTATGAGATTTATACACTTGTCCACATCAAGAGCAGCTCACAAGAGATTTATGCTTGGTGCCCTTGTACTCTTTGCCTAGCAGGGAGGTTAGTGGGGCTATACAAAATCATTAGCATGCTGGCTCTTGCTCAAGAACACTAGTTGCTATTGCTGACCTTCCACATATCACTAAATATCACTACATACATTTAACTTTTTTGGACTATTTTCCAGCTCCCTAAATTTTACTCAACTCACTGCTTAGAGAAGCAAAGCCAATATTGTTACTAATAGATTAATGGTTTCATCTGGGGCACAAGTCAAAGGATAATGAACAAAGACTGATAAATATTATGGCAACATAAACACTAGGACATTAAGAGACAAAGAAACATTATTTCATATAATTCTATTAGTTCCTGACAGAGAATTTTGTTCCATGTTTTTGAGCAACAGGATACTGTAATTGCTTTATTCAACAGATATTGTGTTGGCCTGGAGTCAGCATTTACTTACCTAAATAGATAAACAGAATGGCCACAGGCAGGCAAAAAAGGGAGAAGCAGAGTAGTGACTTCTGACTTCTTGTCAGCTTCCCCATTGACTTTGCTTGTGGGAAGCTGGCAGGGAGCATCAGAAATCATGATTGGTGACTATAGGGACACTGCAATGGCCACAGTTTTGCAAATAAAACTGCCTGAACCTTGTGGAAATTTCAGTTCTACAGGAGTAAAGGATCCTGGATATATTACTTATTCTTTAAGTTAGAGGATAGTACCTAGGTACCTTGATTCAAAAAATGTTGCCGTATAATGCATCATTTGGGCTAACTTGTGGGTACAGACAGAGAGATATAATGAAATTTTTAGTAGCATATAGATTAACACTGGGAATGCTGGGGGGAGGCTGGCTCCTCTTTAAGTTTAATGAAAAAGCTTTTAATTTAGAAATTCTTTCTTCTAAGAAGGAAATTATAGAGAAATCATCATAGGTGAAATTATTCTGTTGTTGTATTTAGTTACTAGTTTACCAAGGGCCTATTTTTCGTGTCCTTCATTAGACAACCATCTCTCCAATAATCTGCAATTTGTTAATTTCATATGCTTTAGTTAAATCCCAGAGAAAGATTTTATGAGGAATTCATGTCATAGGACTTTCTCATCACAGAAACACTGCTATCACTGAAGGACAGAAGCAAAAAAAAAATCTAGGTTGACTCTTCCTAGGTCTTCTGAACTATTTCCTGAACACGTGTAAATTTGTCATCAACATGTGAAGATATGGGGTTGACATTGTCCTGTCAAGCACGCACAAGCACATGGATAGTTGCAAATTTTATTGATACATTTTGTGAAATAACATAAATGGGAATGGGAATGCAAATATAGACAGACAACCACAGAGTAAAGACACAAGTCTTCCAAAGTTCAGTAAGCTTGCCTTAAAAGAGTTCCAAATCCAAAACATCTGGCACAAGGGTGGTCAAGCAAAGTCTAAACATGGAAGAAAGTTCATTAGCCAGTCCAGAGTCAAAGTCACAAGGTTTCAAGTCAGGAGCCAAAGCCCACAAAGTCTAGATAACTAAATAGGTGTTACCAACAAAAGAGCTTCAATTCATTGCTCTGAAACAGAAGCAACCCTAGTGCTGCTCATTTGAAGGGCCAGGCTCTTTACTTGCAAGGAATCTTACAGAGTGTCTTTGCTTCCCTCTCAGCACAGTGATCCCCTGCCCTACCCTGGGATGGGGTGGGGTGGTAGCTCAGACTTCTCATCTTCAAAGACTGCTGGCAGCTGTGCTTACTGGTTATGGTCCATTTTGGTTACATTCTTAAATTGGGTATTTGGTGGGGCGTTTTTAAAGGCTTCACACCAGCAACTTTTATTTTTCAGCACAAATTACATTATCAGACAAATTATTGTAATCCCTCTTCCAAAGTGTTATATTTTAAAAAAGGAGTACATCAAGGTTATGTATTTATTACCTGGTTTATTTAACTTGGTTACAGAATATATCTTGAGAATTGCTGGATTAGCAGAAAGAGGAAATGGAATTAAAAATGCTTGAAAGAACAATCGCAACAGAGATATATCTCGGAATGGAGAAGATGGATTGATTATATTCAGAATAAATATGGGACTAAAAAAATTCACCTAGCATATGAATGAATATTAGAATTATAAGATGTATTATTATTTATTTATGTTTAAGGGGAGTTAAAGTGTGATAGGATTTAAAGTGTATTTATAGTTGGTTAGCATATTTTAGCTTAAGTTTGTTAGAGGCAATACCCTGTATTCAGCTCTGGGAAGTGTGGGGGGGGGAGAGAGGGGAGGGAGGGGGTGTGGGGGGGGAGGGGGAGGGAAGGAGTATATGTTTAAAATGTACTGTAAAACTTTTCAATAAAAAATGCTGGGGAAAATATCAACAACCTTAGAGATGATGATAATAAGACTTTGATGGCTAGAAGTAAGAAAGAATCAAATGAAACTCTTGCTACAGGTGGAAGAATACCGTGCTGTTCCAAAACAATTTAAATTAAGATTATGTCAAAAGTCTATGCCAACCAAATGCATATAGGCAGAGAGGATTTTGAAGGAGTTACAAATTTAATTCTTTTATGTTTAAAACATTCAGGGGATAGTGAATGCAGCCAAGTAAGTAAGTGATGCCAGCTACTTCAAAAAATGATTGTGGTAGGTCAAGACAAAATATTAAAGTGCAAAAACATCTTGCTAGCAAGAAAGAACATACAGTTTTCCCAACTTTATCAGAAAGAGTAAATAAAGAAAAATGGATACCTTTGAAATACAATGCAGAATAAATTGTAGAAAATACTTTAACAAATGATTCAATAGTAGATGAAATAAAATAAGAGCAATAGAAACACTAATGATAAAACTAAAGTCTAAATATTCTATATGCAACATACAAAGCTGTTTTGATAGACAATCCTGGTGAAATTATTTTCATCTAGTTATGAAAAAGCAATTCAACAACTGAACAACCTGACTAAATAAATTATTCTCTGAAGGTAAAAAGAAGGGACATACTGCGGACCCTGTCAGTCAAGTAATTTCAGTTGGCGGGGTCCAACTTTTTCATTTTATTTCCTTATTCTTAGATTCCTGTGCCACCTATCTCATCTAGAGGCAATTCTGAGCAGCTTACGAACATTAAAAGGTAAAGGTTCCCCCGCAGATGCGAGGTAGTTGTTTCCAACTCTAGGGGTCGGTGCTCATCTCCGTTTCAAAGCCGAAGAGCCAGCACTTGTTCGAGGATGTCTCCGTGGTCATGTGGCTGGCATGACTGGACGCCAAAGGCGCACGTAATGCTGTTACCTTCCCACCGTAGTGGTCCCTATTTTTCTACTTGCATTTTTACGTGCTTTCGAACTGCTAGGTTGGCAGAAGCTGGGACGAGTAACAGGCGCTCACTCTGTTACGCGGCACTCGGGATTCGACCTGCCAAACTGCCGACCAACTGATCAACAAGCTCAGCGTCCTAACCCACTGAGCCACCACATCCCTAATATTATGAACATTAAAAACTATTAAAAAGGTAAAACAAAACAACAACAATAATAATACCTATCCCAGGTTCTTGGATCCATGTCTGCCTATCCCAGATCTTTGAGAAGGACTTGATAGGTGGACAAAAATACCAAATCCAGTCTGAACATCTGGCTGACTGTGACAAACCATGCTTTTCTCTTAAAAGATAGGAAGAAGGGAACCACAAAGTACATAGGGAGAAATGGGGTCTTCTCTTAGCACCTCCAGAATAGTGCATTACAGTTCAATTGGCAGAGCCAGGTCTTCAGGCTCTTATGGAAGTCCAGGAGGATGGGTGCAAATCTTACCTCAGGGGGGTACAATATTGTAAAGGGTAAGAACCACAGCAGAAAAAGCTCTTCTTCTGGACCCTGCCAACTGAAATTACTTGACTGACAGGGTCCACAGCATGTCCCTCTTGCCAGCACAATGAGACAGTTGCTCAGGTAGCCTGGAATTTTTACTGTGAAAGAGCAAAAGGTAGAAGTGATAATTTTATCAGACAAAGCATCTGCTTTTCTTTAGCAGCATACTGTATCTCAAGTAGTTTAGTGATAGTCCCAATTAAATTTGGGTACATCACAAGGATCCAACATCATGTCATGCTTAAAGAAGCCTGATTTGATTAGTATTGGAGCAGCTCCATACAACTATTCATAATGATCAATCCTACTTGCCCTTTGCTTAGAAAAAAATGTGATTTCTATGAGAAAAAATGCAGAGAAGTCAGGACTTGGGGAATATCTTTGAAACTATTTATGGAGTACACAAAAGCTGTATTACTAATAAATAAAATACTTTTTTGCAAATTACATACAATGTGGGATTTGTTTATGTCTGATGTGGCGATGGCTATTAATTAGGAAGGTTTAGCCAGGGACTGGACAAATTCAAGGAATGCATAGCTATTAATAGCTACTAGTTCTAATGCTACTTACTACTTTTGGAATCACAAGCAGCACCAGTTAGTAGGGAGCAACAGTGAACAATATCACTCTTCTGTTCATATTTGTGAACTTCATGCATCTGGATAGCCACCATGATACAGAATTGCGGACCAGACAGGAACTTTGCCATCTTGAAGGATTGTTCCTATGGTCCTATTGGTATAGACAATAAGCATGAATTTGACAGAACATATATAGAATTGATTACAAACCTGCTTTTAATCATTCATAAGCTCTGAATTTATAACATTAAAAATCATATGAAAAGTGAATACAATAATTGGTGTATCTGTATGCATGTATGTATGAATAACCTGTGGATTCCATTAAATAATATGTTCAACAGAAATATGAGAGCTTTTTTAAAAAAATGTACATATAGATTTTAACTCCTGTTATTAAACATTTTTATTTAATAAATATCTTGAGAGCAAGTATGTGCATTACAGATTGGACCTATGGCATTGTACATCTTGTACCTTGATTGTAAGCATGTATGACACCTTCCCAGGACCAGATTAAGGCCAACTAATGCACTAAGAACAACCCAAAAATGGTGTCCCTTAACAGAAGTGAAGACCTCATGCCATTAGATAAAAATAAACCCTTCAAATGAAACTTTTAAAATTTAGTCACTCCCCATGCCAAAGAAAACATTTTTGATAATGCAGATTAAAGATGAACATGACAGATAAGATAATTACAAAAAAAATACTGGAGTAGGGAAGTGAAAGAGTTAATGGCATGATCACTAATGGCATGATCACTAGGGGAAACTCTGTCCATGCCTTGGTCCTATAAGCACATGTTTATTTTGCTTAATGGTTAATTCACAGCTACGTTTTATTTGAAAGGAGTTAATAGTAGGAATAATTAGTTTTCAATATAGTGCTGAGGGGTTCTTTGCATATCCCCACTTGAAGAGTCACAATCAGAGATTTCAAAGATTGTTCAAGTCTAAAGGTCTAAAGTAGTCTGATACTGCTATCAGCCTTGCAGGCCTTGGTGTGAGAAGGAGAAAGACATCCATCATTTAGACTGAAGTGATATATTTATCTGGTAGTAAGCTCAGGAAGGAAAGATCGGGATAAGATTGCAGTGCCAGTCATTTATTTATCAGGGTACTTAACTCAAAGATATCTCAGGGTAAAGACAGAAATCTTGAAAAGCAATTTCTTATTCTGTAATTTATTAGAGTAAATTTTATTTTGTTTTGTTCACTTTCAAACTTTTTAAGGAGGAGATACTTCTTTGAATAAAACCAGACAAGCCAATGAAATATAGACTGAACCATTTTCTGTGGGGGAAAAAAAGACAAAGGTGGCCAGAAAGGCCCAACAGAGACTCCACTTCCTTAGGGTCTTGCGGAAGAACAGGGTAGAACAACGGCTAATGACCTTCTTTTACCGGTCTACTATAGAGAGCATCCTCTCGCACTGTATTGTGGTTTGGTATGCTGGCCTGACAGCCGCAGATAGGAAGATATTACAGAAGGTGGTGAGCACAGCACAAAACATCATGGGCTGTCCCCTGACACCACTGGATGACATCGCCAGGGCTCGTTTCCTTGGAAGAGTGAGGAAAATTCTCAGGGACAACTCACACCCTGGTCGGTATCTCTTTACTCTCCTACCATCAGGTAGGAGATAATAGGAGTATAGCCAGCCATACCAACAGGCTGAAGAACAGCTTCTATCCATGGGCTGTCAAGCTCTTGAACGGGAAATAACTTTATGTATGATTGACTTGCAAGGCTGGTGTGTTGTGCAATTAGCTCTCATGGTTTAACAAGATGATGGGTTTGTTGTGTGTGTGGGGGGGGACACGAAGGGAGGCTCAGCCATTCTCAATCCATACATGTTGTACTTTGACAATAAAGGTTTATTCATCTAACTTGCTTTCTTTAACTGGAAACTGTCATTTCTTTTAAGATGTTTTCTGTAACATTCCTAAATGCTACAAACAATGCACCAAGTGAAGTCAATAATATCTTGACCTAAATATATTTGAAAATACTATATATATAAATATATATAAAAAGACCAAAGAGAAGAGCAACTGGAAAAATTCTGAGTCATTTGCAGCCCATAAAAAAAGTAATTGAAGGTACTAGGATAGAACACTGCAATAAAATCTCAAGAATCTTCAGCATTGGACACAATCAGAGGATTTGAATTTGAATTTTATTGAATTTATATACCGCCCTTTCCCGTAGGACTCAGGGCGGTTTACAGGGTATATAAAACAGCGATACAAAAATTAAGAACAATTTTAAAAGATTAAATTAAATCCCTAAAAAATATAAAACCCCAATTAAAACCCCAATTAAAACTCAGCCTGGGCTGGAAAGCTCGAAGAGCCAGGTCTTCAGGTCTCGGCGAAATGATCAAAGGTCGGGGGCAGTCCTAAGCTCCACGGGCTGGATATAGTTTAAAAGAGCTCATTTCATTTCTTTATGCCTTGTTCCCTCATAAACTGCTTCTAAAGTTATTAGCCCAGTTGCTTTTTTTTTCTTTGTCTCTCTTGCAAAGATGTGACAGACAGGCTTCCTTCCTATCGTTTGATTAACCACACAAATATAATATTGCCTTCTCAAGGTTTCCTTTTGTGACATTTTGATAACGTGTAGCAAAATCAAGTTGTTTTGAGTAATTGATGCTACCCAAGTTCTTAACTATAAATTGAAATTTCCTTTTCAGTCCCTTCTGTGGGATAATAAGTACAGTTGACAACAGCTACAGATGGCCATATAGGCTAAAATAGGATTGTGTTTCTTCTCTTGTTCTAGAACAGTGTTTCTCAACCTTAGCAATTTTAAGAGCCATGGGCTTCAACTTTCAGAATTCTCCTGCAGGCCAAGCTGCCTGGGGAATTCTGGGAAATGAAGTCCATGCTTCTTAAATTTGCCAGGAGTGAGAAACACTGTTTTAGAAGATTTTGAATTATTATTTCCAGCCCATCCATCACCATTGATCTTGCTCATTGATGGGTAGCACCTGGCTGAATGCACCAGTTCTTGGGCCAGAAGTGCCATAATATCCTGTTTAAAAACCTGGTACTCCCCAGCTTAAGCCAGGTATCCTGCAGATGTGTGGCATGAACTTCACAGAACTCCCGTTATAACTTTCACTGTGAATGTAAGGCAGAAAGCTAAATACAAGAGCTTCTCAGGTTGGGAAAGGCTGCCATTGCAGTGGAATGCTACTAGACAACAGACTGTCAAAGGATACTCTCTAAAGGAAATAAAATAGGTCTAAGGCCTCTGAAATAACTGGAACTTTTAGTGTTTGTCTGAGTAAATTAATCCTATTGATTTTAGTGGGGTTTAAGAGTATTCAGTTTCCTCTCATTTCCTCTGGATTTTGTCTAATGACTCCAAAGAGACCACTTACTAGATCAGAGTCTTTTCTCACTTTACCTTATCAAGACATGCCTTGCTTTGATTTCCCAGGCAGGAAAGAAGCAGCTTAGGTGTTGAGTTATCTATGGATATTGTGTTATCTCTGTCCCAAGAGAGCATCCCAATCTCTTTTTCCCCAAGACACAATGCAAGGAAGAAGATGCATCATCAGAAATAAACCTGCAAATTTTCGGCACTGAGGCATTGATTTCAATTAATACGAGACATTGATTTTTGTGCCCCATCTTCCTGCCATATTTATTCTGCTCTGAATTGTGGCCATTAAAGTAAGTGGAAATTAACTGATGCAGTTGTGTTCTTGCTTTAAATTCTCCATCCCCACTTACATCATGCTAGGTACTGGTTCCTCCCTCCTCCTACTTCTCTTGTTAAACATCTTAATGCTTGTGTCAACTTCCTCCAATTGTTTCACTTGGATAGGATTTCCTGAGCAGCTTCCTCAGAATTCTGCAGGCAGATACTTTGGCTGATTCATTAGCAGACTAGTTTTGTGTGAAAAGATAATGATTTTCTGTGCAACAGACATGTTCAGAATAAACATTATTGACCAGTGAGTTATTTTTGCAACTTTGCCTAATTTACCCTTTTTTGACATATGACTGTATATGACATGTAGGAATAGAAGGAGGAAATATGAGGTCACCATTTAGAAAATCCAGATGAAAGAGCCTGAGAACTGCATGCGGTGACACAGCTTCCTTAAAACATTTATGGTTGCTTAAAAAATCTTAATGGCTATATCTTATTCTGAGTTTTTCTTTGGAATGACCCAGTAGGATGTTCTGTCATTTTGCTTTTGCACCTTACTAATTCATTGGCTTATTTCATGTATTAGCTATCTGCCCATGACTGGGGATTCTACTTTTTCTTTTTTTTTCTTAGTTTTATTTCAGAGCCCTGCCAGCAGAGTGTAAGGCTCCAAGAATAAGTAAAAATAGTCTCTCAGTAAAAATAGTCTCAGGATCTTACCATTACTTTCCCCAAATTTGACAGTGTAGTCTTAGATTCAAAGAGAAGGAAGAACCATTTAGGCCAGACATGTCAAACACAAGGCCCGGGGGCCAGATCCGGCCCGCAAAGTGGTTTCATGCAGCCCACGAAGCCATCCTGGAAACAGTGAGGGAATGGCCCACACTGCCTTGGCCATGGCCCAGAGACCCTCCTTCTGCCAGAGAACCTCAGATCTGTCCCACTCCTGCCCAGGCCCCCATAGGCACCCTTGATGCGAATGAGGTATGCCCACCCAGTAGGCCATATGCACTCTAGCCATGCCCACCCAGTAGGCCATGCCCACCCTGGCCATACCCACCCAGCCCCTTGAGGGCAACCACAATGCTGATGCGGCCCTCAATGAAATTGAGTTTGACACCCCTGATTTAGGCAACCAAGTACAGGCCCCCTCAGTGAAGGAATCCAATTAAAGACAACCCATCTTGATGACTGTTTAGCCACTGCTTGAACACAATGAAGGGGAGCATACCACCTCTTTGGTTCTACTGTCAAATAACTCTTTCACTTGGAAAACTGAAAAGGGAGGGACACAAGGAATCATAAATATTTGGATGAGGGCTCATACATGATCCACCTCTGCTTTATAAAGAGTTTAAGGTAATGCTCATGATTTATCCCTTGTTTTTCTCTACAATAACCTTGTGATCTCATTATGGTAGTCATATATCCAAGAATATTCATTGACTTTCCTGGTTTAATATATTTTCAGGACAATATTTTGAATGGACAGGTGAGGATTTATTATAAAGGCAAACAAATCTAAACAACAGTATCAATAGAAGTACACTATTGGTTTGTTGCCTGTTTAAATTGTGGATTACTACCAAGAATCAGATCTTTGTAAACATACCCTCATATATATGAAAATACTATACATTATTCCTTTATGAGAAAATTTAGAGTACAGAAATGGAATAAGAAATAATAAACTACACAAATTATTTTTTGAAAAGACCATTTTAAGAATTAATAAAAAATGATTCAGTATGATTTTCTGTGGCATAGATTTTATGATGTTTTCAAATGTTGCAGAATCAACCATAAGCTTTTTTTTTTTCCTAAGAAAAATGTGTTTGACATCTGGTCATGTAGCCTGCATAGCCTCCACCTTTCTGTTTTTGGTTTTATTTTGTAGTTTTTCATGTAGTTCCTGTTTTTTTCCCTATAATTATATAATATTGATTATATAATAATTGAAGATAAATAATTGACCTGGAATAATAACAGAATTAATTTTTAAAAAGAGATTTCAGAGAAACAAATGAAGGCTTATAAAAATACAGAAATTAAAGGCATGAGACAAAAATAAAAAAGAAATACAGCTAAATCTAGTTTATACCACAACATTTACTGTAGCACTTATATCTTTGTATTATTGCAAATCATTCTTGCATCCACTACAGCTATGATCCATTTGACATCCATTGTTATTGTTTATGTTCCTTAGCTCCCTCTTCATGAGAATTTAATCAACTCCATTCAACCATGACTTTCAATCACCTGCTCATTCACTCTTTCTCAATTATTTGTTTTGTGATTTGATCTTCATTCATTCTCTTTTAATGAACAAACTATCTCAATCTACTTCTTTTATACTGGTTGTTTATGTTTGTATTAATTCTTCAATTATTCAGCATCCACAATCTTGACCATGTCTCTTCCTGTTTGACCATACATATTTTGAAAACCCCTTCCCACAGCATTCAGCTTACATATACTGTATATTCCTCCTGACATACCCAACATTTACCTCCATACAACAATGTAGACAGAAGCACATTGTAATTAACAACTATTTTGCTTCTTTCACCAAACATTCATTTCTCAGAACAGATCACCAACTATCTTTATCTTGCTACTATCATTTGTGTATGTTTTTAAATTCTCCATCCATTTCTCTATCTTTTGCAAACATTCTACTCCAATACAAAATTGAATTTATCTCTTTCCCTCTTTCTCTTTCTTTCTATCTTTGCCATTTATGTATACTTTCCAAACATGTATTCAATTTTCCCAATTCTCTATTTTTGCAATTATCCTGTGTCTATTTCCTATTCTATTTTACTTGTTTCTATGATCAAAGAATTACATTAAAAATGGTTATGCTGGCATTTTATTGCCCTTGATTTGATTATATTATAGCTCCTTCCTTCCTTTCTCCTACATTACTGATATGTGGGATTATTTATGTACACATTATCACAATTCAGTTGTGTCATACTGGTTCTTTTTCTTGTTTTGTTTTTGAAAGCCAGTTCTAAGTATAAACTTTATTAGCTAAAGAAGTGTCTCTGATTTTGAATTTTTGAGTAACAAAAGCATAAATATAATTCTAACATGTCCTAGAATTCAGTGTATACTTTGAAGTTTTGAACTTTATATTAACTCATATAGAAGTGATCTAATGTTCCGCCTATATAAAATTACTCTTTGGTTTAAAATTTAATTTTTGTTTTGCTGTATTGTACTATTCAAAAAAAATAGGATTAAAAACACCAAAAATTTTTAGATGTACATCATTTTGCATAAATATGTATTAATGCAACAATTCTAAGCCATGGAATTTTGTTCACAAAAAAGTTGAATTACAAAAACATTCACACCAATACTTTAGCCTAGGGGACAGGAGCAAAAAGAAGATAAATTCCACTTGTTGACACAGACTTGGCAACTACTTAGACAAAATCATTGCCAAGAGTAGTAGTCAGATAAATTTAAACAATCAAGAATAAGAGAGAAACTGAAGGCTTTCCAAATGAAAACCAAAGTGTGAGCTTTTATCACAGTTACTACATTTCTGCAAATTCAGTTCTGTTTTCTTTTTGCCTTGAATAGCAGTATTGTGGTTGTTCCCTCCATTTTTATTGCCACTTGTCTGCCATTCTTCTGTCTCCACATATCTCTCATGATACTGGTAATTCATCAGAGCCAAACCAGGGTAGGAAGAAATTGTTCCTAAATCAACATCACCATTATCAGTAATATTACAGTTCTTCCTTTGGGAACTGTTTCTATTTTTTTTTTCACATTAACATGTCTTCTCTGTTCCTCAGTCTTGGGAATTGTTCACTCAACTTTATATTTCTATATGTGTTTGTGCTCTTGGTCAAGCCCTCTAAGTCTGCTTTTTCCTTGGTAATATCACCAGGTTGAAAGTGATATGTAAGAAAATATCTGACAACAGTTGTTCTGTCTTGACAGGGAGAGGGGGAAATGGCTTGAAGAGACTCCAAAACTGCTGACAAATTGTGCATTTTAATATGGAAGAAGATAACCAAGCTTAGATATTTGGGAGTAATTGTTTTAGTTGTATTTAATTACAGGTGGTCCTTGCTTAACAACATCTCATTCAGTTATCCTTCAAAGTTATGATGGTACTGAATTAGGACACTTATATCCAGTCCTTGTAGTTGCAGTTGTCACAGTGTCCATCCCTACAATAATGTAATCATGATTTGGACATTTGGCAACCAGCATCTAATTATGATAGTTACAGAGTCATGCCATCATGTGGTCGCCATTTGCCATCTTCACTACTAACTTTCAACATGTGAAGTCAGTGGGGAAGCCAGCAAGAGGTTGCAAATGGGGATCACATGACCATTGGAGCCTGTAACTGTGTGGAATTCACTAAACAAGGGCAATTAGAACTGACACAACTGCTGTTGCATGTTGGCACAGTTACTTAATGTCTCACTTTATGATAGCACTAATTAGCAGCAAAAGGCAATCCCCAAAGCACCAAAAGGCAAGGCAATGGATGGAAACTAACTGAGGAGAGAAGCAACCTAGAACTAAGGAGAAATTTCCTAAAGGTGAGAGAAATCAGCCAATGGAACAGCTTGTCTTCAGAAGTTGTGGATGCTCCATCACTGGACGCTTTTAAAAAGAGAATGGGCAACCATTTATCTCAAATGGTATAGGGTCTCCTGTTCAAACAGGGGGTTGGACTAGAAGACTTTCAAGGTCCTTTCCAACTCTATTATTCTATGTTCTAATGATAGGATTGCTGGTCCCAATTACTATCCTTAAGTGAGGACTACCTATAATTTAAAATTAAATGAAATCACCTTTTTTTATCTTTCCTCATTGTTTTGGGCACACAGCTGAAGGATTTAGTTTTGTGTTTAATCTCTGTAATCCTCTACCCTAGGCAATTGGTTCTTTCTGACAAATTACTCTCACTATTAACATTTTCTGTAGCTTTCAACTAAATTCTAGTCTGTTGCAACCTATGCCCATTGATTCAGTCTTATTGCCTCTTCCACCCCCTGTCTTCCTGTTCCTATAATATGCTTAACTGGATCAATGGGGAAGACAGGTCAGTATGTTGTGGAAGATCAAAATAAGATCAGTCAGCAAACTCCTTGGAGGTTAGATTTTCTTATTTAACCCAGGAAAGGCAAGCAATTAAATGGGGAAAATGCAATGCATAACCTTTCCCAATGGACCAGATCATGAAATGCAATTCCAGGATATAGATATCCAATGTACATAGACAGCCAGTTTGCTCTGGCCATTAAGGCACCAGGCTAGAAACCAGGAGTCTGTGAATTCTACTCCTGTATTAGGCATAAATGCCAGCTGGGTGACCTTGGATCAGTCACTTTCTCTCAGCCCAACCCACCTCACAGGGTTGTTATTCATGGGAAATAGGAGGACAAAGCAGTATTGCATATATTCACCACCTCGAGTAACCTTTAAAGTAAATAATAAAGGTAGGCTAAAAAGCCAACAAACAAACAAATAAAAATGGCCATGGGCAACTGGTAGTAAGATGAATAGGAAAAGGGCTGCAAGTGAAAGTAATGAAAAGTATTTACTTGATGAAAGTCTGTAAAGCAAAAATAATAATAATAATTCTTGAGGAGACAACCAGGATATTAGGCCTAGAAAGCATTTTTCCCAGCCCACTTCCCAGCACTTAACTCAATTGTGCTTCTCAGATAAACATCCCATTCTACAGTACATAAGTATTCACAGTGAAGTAATTATGAAAAAATATATCCTTTATGATGCAGGAAAAAAAGCTTTTTTTCTTAATATATAAACACTTTAAAATATATCGTCAATCAATTTATTTCTGTGCATTTCCAAGTTACTGATGCCCAGTTAGAAAAATTTTACTCTGTGAGTAAAAAGAAATGACTCAGTGTTTGGTGAAATTTTAAACATGGAAAGCAAAAGTGTTATTTAGTAGTTCAGTCAGTGACAGACAGCTTTCATTTTATGCCAAATTGTTAAATTTGCCCTAGAGTATGAGAAAATTCATGTGTGAAATGGGTGAGGCAACAATTCCATTATTAAAATAAACATCATTATGTGTTTTGCTTTTGTGCATTGTATCAACATGACTGGGACTTCAGGCAAATGAAAGAGTAGATAAAATCAAAGTTCTTCAAATCCCTTCTGGTAAAAACAGAAGATAGAATACTCAAATATATTAAATATTTCTATATGCAATAAAATCTGACCATCATATCTTCTATTACTATTTATCTATCCTTCATCTCCCAGCAACTTTCACATCTTTAAAATATATTTTAAAATATTCTGAAGGCCACTTTACACGTAGTATTTAATAGGATTCTTTATTAATGGTTCTATGAGGGGGAGAGTAGGTTGGCATTTTGCACAGCACATTTGGAAAGTATGGCCTTAGATAGTCCTTGTTTAACAACCACAACTGAGAGCAGCAACTTGGTTATTAAGCAAAGCAACTGGTAAGTGAAACCACAGTTGTGCTTATGATCTTACTTCCACTTTCCTTAGCTTTAAAAAGGTAAAGGTAAAGGTTCCCCTGCACATGCATGCTAGTCGTTTCCGACTCTAGGGGCCGGTGTTCATCTCCGTTTCAAAGCCAAAGAGCCAGCGCTTGTCCGAGGATGTCTCCGTGGTCATGTGGCCGACATGACTAGACACCAAAGGCGCACAGAACGCTGTTACCTTCCCACTGTAGTGGTCCCTATTTTTCTACTTGCATTTTTACGTGCTTTCGAACTGCTAGGTTGGCAGAAGCTGGGACGAGTAACAGGCGCTCACTCTGCTACGCGGCACTCGGGATTCGACCCGCCAAACTGCCGACCTTCTGATTGACAAGCTCAGTGTCCTAACCCACTGAGCCACCGCGTCCCTTATGTACTATTATATTGTCAGCAGAGACTAGAGCAGAACTGGATCTGGTTGCACCTGCAAAATAATACAGTGATTAGAAGTCAGCATAACATGTCTTGCCAATTTTATTTCATTTTTAACTGCATAGATTCCTTAGTAAATTGTGAAAATGCTTTGACATAATGTGTACAGGAAATAATACTTGCATTATGTAGTCAGACCAACACACAATGCCCATCATATTATACTTCTGTATCTGGGCATGATTATTAAAGGAAGGGTCAGATAACCTGCAACATCTGCAAATAAGGACTACAAGAACTATGAGAGCACTAAAATATGGTGAGAAAATGGGGAGGGATGAGGATATATATTGGGTCAGTGCTGAGTTAGGATACCATATGCAATAGGAGTGCCAATAATTTTCTTATCTGAATTCTTTAAAGCAAAACTAAAGGAATCAAAATTTATTTTGTTTGATGTCTGATTAGCAGCTGGTAATTATTGGCAGCAGGTTACAGCCATTTCTTTATCTGCACCCAATACATCTTTCTTCCTTGTCTTATTTATTCCCTTTGAAACATTGTTGATAAATCTGTCCTTGGTAACCACTGGCTCACCGAATCTCAAATTATTCTTTCTGTGGGAGTTGCATTGGGTTAGAATGAGAGACTCGTGTCTCCAGTATTTGGCTACTCTTGTAATCTTCAGAGATAGAAAATGCAGCTTGGTATGGAATTTCAAATTGGCACCATATATATAGGAATCTGTTAGATAACCTCTCCTTAGACAATTGATATTAAGACAAATTTATCAGGCTTCTTTTTTGTCTTATTTTGTTTGTACTTATTCCTAAAATATCTGGGATTTTTAATAATGGCCAAATATGTTGTTCCCAATTCTGTAGTGAAACACACTATTTCTGTACAAGAATAATAATCATTCTATAACCTCCGAGCCAATAGCTTGAATTTTCTTCATATTTAATAAACCAAGTTCTTTTTTTCACAGATCGTACCACTACCCTTTTTCAAATATTTTTTCTTCTTCTGTACTTTGTGGGATGTCTTTGAAGAGCAAGCGCTGCCATAAGTCAGACTGATCTGAAAATGTAGCAGATGTTAGCAGCAATAAGTGAACATCCTACATTATTACTGCATGCAACAACTATGTGTATATTATGCTGCATGAACTATCTTGGCTCCCTATCTTGCCAAGTATGCTAGAGTACGCCTCTCAATCCAACCAGTTCTGGTTGGAAGAGGATGCCAAGTGAATGCCATCTTACTCTTTGTCTTATGCAAGAGAGTTGCTCTAAAGAATGCTTTCACTGTACTGCAGTCTTAGTGTATTTGCCATTCTTCTCAGAAAAAAGAGGCTAAAATAAATGCAGAAGCCGTCTGATGCTACAATGCTGCCAAAACCTTCCCATGGAAGTCTGCCATTTCAATAATTGTTTTTTTTTTAATGTTGTAAAAAATATGTACAATTTTATGGATCTAATTCTGTCAGAGATGAACACTTGAAAGTTTCCAGGTGAGAGAGTCAAACATGTTCAACTGGAAAAATAAAAGCCTTGCAAAAGGGAGTCTTTTATTTTTCATATAGTGTTTATTGCTTAATGCATTGTTGAATGTTTTTTATTTTGAAAAGAAAATCTGCCATTACTGAACCACACCTGTTTAAATATGTTTTCTTTCATAAGTAACCAAACAGAATAGTTGAATGTGATCTGGAAAATTGAAAATCTACCCATGAACAGGTGGGGCATCTAATCTGGGAGTGAAATTAGGCTATTATCAATGAAGTTGCAGTTCCCTAATTTACAGCCTGTGTGTGCTACTAAATCTTCTGTATGAGTCTCAAAAGCCTCTGTGTGTAAAATACATTTTCCCAAGTAGGCTATTCTTCTAATTGCAGCCCTTCTTACATAGTAGTACTCTCATTGGTGATACACAAGCTATGGTATCTCATTTGAATTCATATATGTTTTGTGCTTGGCATATCCGTTCAGAAACAAAACCTGATTCTGATTCTGATTCTGTTTGGCTACTGCCTGACTTAATTAATTAATTAATTAATTTTATTTGTATACCGCCCTTCTCCCGAAGGACTCAGGGTGGTGAACAGGGCAATACATGTTAAAAACAGAATACAAAAATTAAAAAAAGATTAAACAAGTGCCCAGAACTCTTAAATAGATTAAAACGCATTTAACAGTAATAAAAACCCAACCCCCTCCCATCAGGCCAGGCCAGCTTGTTCAAAAAGATACGTCTTTAGATCGCGCCGGAAGGAGCGAAGGTCAGGGGCCATCCGGAGCTCAACCGGAAGATGGTTCCATAAATCCGGCGCACCCACAGAGAAGGCCCTCCCCCTGGGGGCCACCAGTCGGCATTCTTTGACCGGAGGCACCCTGAGGAGACCCTCTCTGTGGGAGCGTATTGGGCGGAAGGAAGTTGATGCCAGCCGCAGGTGCTCCCCAAGGTATTCCGGACCCATGCCATGTAGGGCTTTGTAGGTCAATACCAGCACCTTGAACCTCACCCAGAAGACAACTGGGAGCCAATGCAGCTTGCAGAGCAGAGGTGTAACATGGGAGTATCGGGAGACTCCCAACACAACTCTCGCGGCTGCATTCTGTACCAGTTGGAGCCTCCGAGTGGTCTTCAAGGGCAGCCCCATGTAGAGAGCATTGCAGTAGTCTAAACGAGAGGTCACGAGCGCATGAGTGACCGTACGCAGGGCATCCCGGTCTAGATAGGGCCACAACTGGCGCACCAGGCGAACCTGAGCGAAGGCCTCCCTAGTCACGGCCACTATGTGATCTTCCAAAGTAAGGCGTGAATCTAGGAGGACTCCCAAGTTGCGAGCCCTATCTACGGGGGGTAATAGCTCACCCCCCATAGAAAGAGATGGGATATTCTGAATATCCCGGTATGCCGGTATGCACAGCCACTCAGTCTTGTCGGGGTTGAGTTGAAGTCTGTTCCTCCCCATCCAGACCTGAACCGCTTCCAGGCAACGGGACATCACGTCGAGGGCATCACTGGGGTGGTTTGGGGTCGAAATAAAAAGCTGGGTATCATCAGCGTACTGATGATACCCAACTCCAAAACCACGAATGATCTCACCCAGCGGTTTCATATAGATGTTGAACAGGAGAGGCGAGAGGACCGACCCCTGAGGGACTCCACAAGCAAGAGGCCTCGAGGTCGACCTCTGCCCCCCTGCCAACACCGACTGCAAACGTCCCAGGAGATAGGAGGAGAACCACTGAAAGACTGTGCCTCCCACTCCCAATCCCCTGAGGCGCCGCAGCAGGATACCATGGTCGATGGTATCGAATGCCGCTGAGAGGTCTAATAGGACTAGGACAGAGGAATGTCCCCTGTCCCGGGCCCTCCAGAGATCATTTACCAGAGCGACCAATGCCGTCTCCGTGCTGTGCCCGGGCCTGAAACCCGATTGGTACGGGTCTAGATAATCCGCTTCATCCAGGACCAGAGGGAGCTGATGCGCCACCACACTCTCAACAACCTTCGCAAGAAAGCGAAGGTTGGAGACCGGATGAAAGTTATTTAACACAGCTGGGTCCAAGGCAGGCTTCTTGAGGAGAGGTCTCACCACCGCCTCCTTCAAGACAGCAGGGAAACTACCCTCACTCAAAGAGGCAGATATAACCGCCTGGAACCAGCCTCGTGTCCCCTCCCGAGCCGCATAAACCAGCCAGGAAGGGCACGGGTCCAATAAACATGTGGTGGAGCTCAACCTCCCCATAATCCTGTCCACTTCCTCTGGAGTCACAGAATCAAACTCCTCCCAGATAATATCGACAAGACCGCCCATGTCCTGATCATCAGACTCTGCCCAGTCGGAGTCCAGACCGGTCTGAATCCAAGCGATTTTGTCCGACAGATGTTGACTAAACTCCTCGGCACGACCCTGAAAGGGTTCCTCCTTCACCTCCTGATTAAGGAGGGAGCGGGTCACCCTAAACAGGGCGGCCGGGCGGTTATCTGCGGATGCGATAAGGGTAGCGAAGTGGTTAGACCTCGCCACCCTTATCGCTGCGAGATAAGACCTCATATAGGTTCTTAGTCGCAATCGGTCGGATTCGGATCGGCTGGACCTCCAACAGCTCTCTAGGCCCCGTCTCCGATGCTTCATCTCCCGAAGCTCCATGGAGAACCATGGAGCTCGCTGGGATCTGCGCCGAGTCAGGGGCCGCAAGGGTACAACTCGGTCAAGTGCCTCAGTGGCTGCCCTTTCCCAGGCTTCCACTAAGGCATTCGCCAAGTTGTGAGCAACGGAGGCAGGTGGGGGTCCCAGCGCTGCCTGGAACCTATCAGGGTCCATTAAGCGCCTGGGGCGGTACCATCTAATTGGCTCCACACACCCACGGCAGGGAGTGGCAAAACGGAAGACCAGCCGCAGGAGATGATGATCGGTCCATGACAGGGGCATAACAATTGGAGAGCCCCCACCAAGATCATCTAACCACCGTCCAGATAAGAAAACTAAGTCAAGGGTGTGGCCTCCCTCATGAGTCTGTCCATGAATTACTTGCGTCAGGTCCATGGCCGTCATGGAAGCCATGAACTCCCGAGCTAACTCAGATGATCCTCCCAGGGATGGTCGATTGAAGTCACCCAAAACTATGAGTTTGGGGAACTCAGTCACCAACCCTGAGAGAATGTTGAGAAGCTCAGGCAGGGCTGCTGCTGCATGACTAGGCGAAAGGTACACCAGCAGCAAGCCCAACTGCGCCCCAGGACCACATCTCAGAAAGAGAGACTCACACCCGACTATCTGAGGAACGGTGGCCTCCCACGGACACAAGGTCTCCCTCATAACTACCGCCACTCCCCCGTCCCTACCCTGAGCCCGAGGCCGGTGTAGCACCCGGAAACCTGGAGGGCAAAGATCAACCAGAGGAATACCACCCTCTGGGCCCAACCAAGTCTCCGTGATGCAAGCCAGGTCCGCATGCTCACCCTCAACCAATTCCCGGACAAGAGGAGCCTTATTAACAACGGACCTGGCGTTCAAGTACACCAGCCAGAACTCAGGTGGCTGCACATCCTCGCTCCCGGGACCTCAGGGCAAAAGCAGAGGGTCGGAGCGCCTCACCGCTTGTAAATAGCGGGGATGCCCTCCCAGATATCGATACGGCCCTCTGTTCTTACACCTGCTGCCATTCCCTAATGTCGTGGGAATAGGTAGTCCCACGACCCACTCCAGAGCTCCGGAGGCAACTGACCCCCGCTCTCCCCCTGTGCGATCAATCCTGGCCCTGGCCCTCCCCCTTAACCCCTTCAAAGTTTTTGCTAAAAAACAGATTATATGAGTGGAACATATTGCTTCAATGTTTTTAATAGCTACATCAGTTCCTGATACAATTCAAAAGCTGGTCTTGGCTAGTAAAGTTTATAGCCACTTTTAATGCCCAGATCTTTCAGAAACTACTCCATCTAAATTTCAGTATAGTGCAGATTGAGGCGGGTAGAAAGCAGACAAAAGATCTTCTCTGTCATTGCATCCAGCTTTATCTCTTCTGACCCATTGGGCATATGTTCATTTTCATTTAGAAATTGAATGTCTTTGCTTTTGATTTAGTATTTGTTATTTGGTTTGCCTTCGAGTCAGCGACTGCCTGGACTAGGTTGACTAGTTGAAAAGTATGCATTATTGAATGAAAAGGCGCAACAAGATCATTCATATGAAAAACAGCTTCCTTGAATGCATTTTATTGCTGTCTATTTGTAACCCTCTGATAAACAGAATTTTCTAAAGCCATATTTGTTTTAAAAGTTAGTTTTGATCTTATCTTTTTATAAGAATGCTTTTAGAGTGCTTGGAAAGAGCACATAAAAATACTGACAATTTCCTAAAAGACTTGCAATGACAATATAGTTTGTAGTTTTGAAATTTGAGATTCCATTGGAAAGAGAATGCAGTAAGATTGAATATATTTGTTATCAATAAATAAAAAATGGTTTCTTTTGGAAGGAACATGTTGTATTAGTTATTAAGTAGTGTACAACTACATGATCTATTAGCAATCTCTATGAATATAAGCTTTTACAATCTTAATAGATTCTAATCATTATCAGCAAAGGAATCAAGCTTGATGAATATTTCAGGTAATATAATAGATTGGACAGAGATGAATGGCATCATCATAACTAATAACTGAATTTGTATATTGCTTTTTATTAAACAGAATCACAGCATGGCTTACAGAACTAAAATTACTTCCCAAACAGAAAAAAATAAGTACTACAAGTGGTACAGAAAAAGTCAGCAGTAAACAATTATCACCTTCATTATAACTTACAATCCACTTTCCTGAATAACTGTTCACAAAAATGGGGGCCATTGCAGAAGCAGCCTAGCCTTGAAGCCTACAAAACCAGATGATGCTGAAGATGGTAAAATCCCTTTCCCATTTTCTTCATTCCAAGTGACCTGTGAGTAAAAAAGTTAACATATGGAAAACCTGGCTCTCACAGTTTCATTTCAACAAACCCATAAAATCACGGTGATACAATTTATCTAACCTTTGCAACTGGAAAAAATATAACTTGTCCTGAGGGTGTGGAGGAAAGATAAGTAAAAGGAAAAGAGGTTTTAAGAGGACACTATCTCTATTAATCTTGGGTTTTGTGGTATGTTGGTTAAAGATGCAATCTCCTCCACATTTCCTGGGAGAACTCCTGAACTCAGAGGGAAGCTCTCATTATGTTTTCAGAGCCACATTCAGAAACGAAAAGTCCTGTGCTTTGATCTCTACTCATTGTGAGCTCAGTGGGAGAATTAGGCAAACACGTTTTTTCCTCTGTACCTCAGCTGACCCCTATCTATAATACTGGGGACAGTAATCCTGGCATTATCAACATCTGCCTGAGTCTTGGGAATCACTTTATGGCAACTTTCTATTTGAAAAGAACTCAGAAGCCTCATTGCTTATGTCAAATTTTATTGGTAAACTCTCTGGATCCCAGCCAGAAGTTCTAGAAATTATTGCAACAAATGTTCATATATCATTCCCATCACAATGTAAGATCTTTGATATTTTTGTATAATATGTAATACTGCAGGACTTTTGTTTAATTATTAAGGCCAAGTATGAGTTTATGAGCACAACACTGACATTTGCAGTTTCAAGTGAGAACTATTAATACTGCAGGGAGCCACACGCATTTCTAATAGGAAACAAAATATACAGTAGTTTTAAAGAAAAGCAGAATGCTGCTATGGACTCAAATAATCACATTTCTAAAAATTTAATGGAAATGCTGTTGAGAGTTGGACGACCCTATGCAAAATTCTATACCTTGCTGATAGCACTGCTATTGCCAGACAAATAGGTCTGGAGAAAAGTCAGAGCCTCAACCATTTCCCTTCAAAATAGATCTCAATGGGCTTATTAATCACTATGTCAGTATATGTAGTGCAAAGATTGGAACCCATGAATTCTTTGGGATTGTTTTCTTTACTAATTACCTGTGTGCTGGACCAGTATACATTCAGCTGCTCCATTTTATATCTAGTTTAGGAATTAAGAACTGTGTTAGTGTATTCAGCATTTACAGAGTTAATACAGCACCCTAGCAGCATTGTATGTAAGAACATGTAGCATTTATAGGGTTGTATGTAAGAACATGTAGCATTTATAGGGTTAAACGTTATTTCCTCAAGAGATGTCTTATGGGAATTGTAGTCTAGCTTTATAGTGAATACCATGCTTTCTAGTTAAGTGGGTAGAGCTTTCATAGTTTATGGCAGGACTTCCTGTCTTTGTCTTTGTACTCTCTCTGGATCAGGGGTGTCAAACTCAATTTCATTGAGGGCCGCATCAGCAGTGCACTCAGGGGGCCGGGTGGGTGTGACCTGGGGTGGGCGTGGCCTACTGGGTGGGCGTGGCTAGAGTGCATATGGCCTACTGAGTGGGCATGGCCAGCTCTACATCGTTCGCATCAAGGGTGCTTATGGGGGCCTGGGCAGGAGTGGGACAGATCTTGAGGGTCTCTGGCAGAAGGAGGGTCTCTGGGCCAGGGCCAAGGCAGTGGGGGCCGTTCCCTCACTGTTTCCAGCATGGCTTCGCGGGCTGGATGAAACCATTTCATGGGCCGGATCCGGCCCCCGGGCCTTGTGTTTGACATGTCTGCTCTGGATGAACCCTGGCATGTGGCTGGGAATATCAAGCTCTATCTTCAACATGTAACTTTGCACTGGATGGAAAGTTCATCATTTTTTTACTTAATGAGATGGATCCAAATTACAATCTTGCATTCCAGATGGACCATTGCTGTAACCATGAGTTATTGACATTGGACACATGAGAATAAAGTACTTTGATTATTCCCATTTCATTTGAGTTTATTCTGGCTGTTTCAAGATGGATCAGCATTCACATCTCTATTTGAAATGGAACAACCTGTGTGAGTATGATAATAAATCTTACTTTAGGAAATGTTCCAGAGTCATTCCAAAGATTTTTTTATGGAATCCACTAATACTCTTAATATTTATTTGGAAATTTTGAAATGTTTGAAATTTTGTACTTTCCCTGTGTATTCTACCTACAATCACAGTGCTATCTGGGAATTTCTTATTAAAATGAATGAGTTTCTGAATAAAATGTATGGGATAACAATCCTATCTTTTAGCCAAAAAATGGGTGTTTTTTAAAATGTTTGAAATACAAATAAAGAGCAGCTAAAAGTAGAGGTGTTTAAATAGGTCTGTGTGATATAATGACACAAAGCTAATTGGTGTCTTATCTCATGCTTTTAATGACTACGTCCTTGGGTAGGATGTTTCAACTGAATCTGGATTCTGACATGATAGATTATCAGACCATTGGTTCTCCTTGCTTTTATGACCCTTTTGATGGCTATTTAGAGAAAAGGAGTTAGTCTGAAATATGTGAGTATCCAAATTTCTGGTTTTTCCAGTAGACTAACCTGTCAATTAAAAGTATTAAAAGTGAGATAAACAGCTTTTGTGATTGATGCATAGATATTCTGGTTGAGAGGAAGAGTGCTTATCTCTGGCCTTTTGGCACTTCCCAAATCAGATAACTCTGGTTTATAGTGTAATTATTTACCCACCCCTTCCTTCTTTCCTGACTCTGCATATATGGAATGTGAGTCCATTAAAAGCTACCTTTGATTTTTATATGATGGGATCAATGAGCATTATATCCATTGTTAATGTTGTTTGGTGTTTACTGAACAATTAATTAGAATAGAGTAAATCAGATTAGACTAGTTGTATCTAATCTTCAGAAAAATGAATTTTTACTATTTTAGGAGAATAACAGCATTGGTGGCCTGCATGCCCTAATTGCGAGTTTCCCATTTTAAATTCTTATAACCATTTATGCAAGAATTTAAACATATTACTCTCTAGGCCCAAAGCAAATATGAAGACTTCAGGGACATTTTCTTTTACGCTTACAGATGCTGATAGCCTTATTTACATTTGTCTTGTTTTGTTGTAAGATTAGCAATGAAGATGTATTATTTTCACCAACAGGGAAGCATAAATGAGGACAGCTTAATCTTCCTCCCAACACACTATTTGCCCATATTATATCATCTTGTTCATTTTGTTTGTGCATCTGATGTCTAACACCATATTTAAACAAATGTTAAACAGAAGTTAAAAAGAGGGGAACTTCAATTCTTTCTTCTTTTTTTCTTAATTCTCTTATAACAAGAGAAAACATGCAATTCAATGCTCTGATTTTAATTTTTAATTTTTCCTAGGTTTGGATTCCATATCCTGTCTAGAATTCTTTCTAGTTATTTTGCATTCTTAAAAGCTGCCTAAAACCTATTTATATATTATGTGGGTTCTCCCATGATGCTCAGAAAAATCAAACCCATAGTGCAAGAAACTAACCATTAACTTTTTGATGTAAAAATGCATTCTTGTGTCTGATAAAGAGTGCATTTCATAAGGTGTTTAGTGCAGTTTTGTAGCTGTGGGTTTTCAAATAGGAGACTCAATACATATAAATCTTGATTAGAGAATTTCTAGCTCAGACATGCAGCCCCTAAAGATCCCAAACCTAGATACCATATTGTAAATAATTTCAATACAACAAAACAAGGAAAAGATTAAGTGGGTGATTGGTGAATAAATATGTTATGTTGAATTTTAAATATAGGTTAAATATAAATGAAATTTATTTTTTTATCCAGGATCCCACCCATTAATTTTTGGAGTTTATTCTGTTGCAAGACACTCAGAGGCTGAGTATGGCCTTTCATCAAAAAAAAAAAAGTTGGACTTAGCATACATATGTGATTTCCAATTTTACCCCTCATAAAATTGGAATCCTGGTGGACAAATCATGAGTTCCTGTGGGAATGCAGGAATCCCTTACAAGAGATATCACTGGAACAGCATTGGTGGAAAGTTATAGGCTTATTTGCTCTAGTTTTAACAATAACTTAACAGAGCTTAAGTTATAATGTGAGGAACCTACAGATAGTCACTGTGTAATACACATAGAACACAAAGGAAATTGCAATATTACCAGAGTAAGAGACACTTGGCCAAAGTTCCCCTAGAGGCGTTCACAAGGAGCTCACTTTTTCCAACTATTCTCTTCCCATGATCTGGCCACACAGTTCTCTTTCTTTTTCCCTTCCATATCCAGGCAGCCTGCCTTAACTCTGAGAGACACAGAAGATAAATGAGCTTAGGAGAGTGAGCCTAAGAAAGGAAAGGAATTAAGGTGTTTGAAGCATGACCAGGCTTCAGAATCATGAACTTTGCCTGATGGTGTGTTGTGCAATTAGCTCACATGGTGTAACAAGATGGTGGGTTTGCTGTCACTGTGAGTTGTGGGGGAGGGGGGCACAAAGGGAGGCTCAGCCAATCTCACTATATACATGTTGTACTTTGATAATAAAGGTTCATTCTCATTCTCACATTGTCACATCTACACTACTTCGCTAGCAGAAGAGTTTAGAAGAAGAGTTGGATCTAGCAGCAAGGCACCATTTTGCCATTAGCATCTCCAGGCCTGGATTCACATCACTTCAATAGTATTATATTATAAAGATGGTTAACTTGATACATGTTTGTTTGTTTGATTTTTCCTTTATTCTGAATGATCTGAAAGGTTATAAAGCTTTTGTGACATTTTGTGGTCCTAATAAAATGGATCCCATTAGCCAGTTTTGTATATATGTTTTTCTGGGACCAAAATGGCTGTGATTGCTTTTTTATTGGGCAAGGAGATTTCAGTTAAGATAATTAAAAACAAACAGAGTGCAATTAAAACTAGAGATAGATGACACGGTATACCCAGAGAGGGAGGAAAATAACAGTCTGGGGGGGGGGACGATTAAAATCCTCTTTGGTGGTCAAGACCTTCAGATGGCTTTTTCTGAACATCCCTGTTGTAGGAGTGAAAACAAAGCATTCACTGCTTCTGCTTTGGCCTTGCACATCCCAACCTCCTGTAAATATTTGAGAGAAACCAGATTAAAGTAGTAGACCTCCTTTGAGATTAATCACCTAGCATGTGTCTTCTGCTGCTTTAATTTTTTGGCCTATTAAAAATGTGGTTGTTTGCTGCCTTGAACCCTTGTGCCCCAAACTACTTGTGTTTGTGATTTGTATCTTAGAATAAAAAAATGGATGGTCTTAACAAAGAAGCCTGATTTCCCCCTTGATGATCAAGGGATGTCCTGTGTTTTTCAGCAATAGTTCTCAAATAGCCCTCTTGTTGATTTTCCAAAGGCAATTCCAAGCCTGTTGATTTACATAAGCTTGGAGGGAGATGGAGAGCAAAGAATGCTTTTCTGGGAGGGGGGAGGAAGGGTGGGCTGGAGAAAATGTGTTTCAATTCTGAAAGTTACACACACACACACTTCTTAAGCTGTTAAAAAGTCCAGGCCTCAGGGGTTTGAGTTCTACATCCTGTTCTGTGTTCCCATATTTATCCCTCAATAGTATTACATAATGAAAAAGGAACAATGATAAAACAGAACCAGACTAAAATGACTCCTGGGGGGGGAGGGTAGCTGTGTTAATCTGTTGAAAGGAAAAAACAATAATAAGGAGTGTTTGTGACAGTTTAGAGACTAACACTTTTAGTATGACATAAACTTTTATGGACTACACTTATTGCCTGTTGCCAACACTTTTAAAGTAGCATGTTAATGGTGTAAAATTACAGTAAATGATTTCCCAGTGCAATTCCATATATGTCTGTGCAGAAATAAATCTGACTGAGTTCATTGGCTATTGATTACAATTTACCTTTACCCTTCTAAAAAAATTAAGCAGTTTTGTAACTGATTTCTATCAAACCTCAACTAACTAAAGTTTGAGATTCTAATAACAATATTGTGTTTTCTTCTTTTAAATTGCAGTCATTAAGAGGAAAGCTTTAGGTGGATGGCCAGTTTGTGCATTTTGCATGTGAAGTTCTCGCACAGGTTACCTATCACACACTTTTCTTTCCTTGTTGGCAAAATAATCTGCGATATCAAACAAGTATACTTAAAAGTCTTTAATGGATGCAAGTCTAAAAGGTTTTTCCAGATGACATTTTTCATGTTATTTATGAGCTTTATAGGGGGATGTGTCAGAGAATCACATCTTCCATATGTAAATCTCCTATATTCAAGTGCTTCATTTTTCTTATCCAAAAAAGTTCTTTTAAAAACAGAAGGTGAAAGAACTATGTAGTATCTTTTAAGTGCTGTTGCTAAGATCTCATCTGAAATAACTACCATTTAATTTTTCATGGTATTATAGCAATAAACATTTCAAGCCAGTGGTGTCTGTAAAGGTAAAGGTAAAGGTTCCCCCGCACATGTGTGCTAGTCGTTTCCGACTCTAGGGGCCGGTGCTCATCTCCGTTTCAAAGCCAAAGAGCCAGCGTTTGTCCGAGGACGTCTCCGTGGTCATGTGGCCGGCATGACTAGACGCCAAAGGTGCACGGAACACTGTTACCTTCCCACCGTAGTGGTCCCTATTTTTCTACTTGCATTTTTTTATGTGCTTTCGAACTGCTAGGTTGGCAGAAGCTGGGACGAGTAACAGGCACTCACTCTGTTACGTGGCACTCAGGATTCGACCCGCCAAGCTGCCGACCTTCTGATTGACAAGCTCGGTAGCTATGATAATATGATTGAAGGTCTATCCATTGGTTGACCATACTCTACAGACACCCCTGCTTGGATCCTAATATCTCCTAACTCTTTTTTAAATAATATTTTTATTAAAAAATTAACTAGAATAGTAAAAAAAATAATACAAAAGAGAAAGAAAAAAGAAAAGCATTATACTAAGGTATAAGCAAAATGTCCAAACAGAACCCTAAAATGATCACCTTAATTAGCAAATATAAAACTCATCATTCCATATCTTAGCTCTTAACTGTGAACAAATCCAAAACTCAATGTCATTTCCAGTTGAAATGTCAGCAAGTCCAGAAAAAAACCTCCCAAAATAAAAATATCCCATTTTAACCTTGATCAAATAAGCCAACTTTATATTCCTTCCATTTACATAAAACTGTTTTGCTCCTTAATCTATCTGAATGTCTAAAATTTCTTCAAAACAATTCTTGAACAATTTAACAAGTCTCTTTTATAAATCCATTGGGAAGAAATTATTCCAACTACTCTATTTTATTTCCTCCTTAATTTTTAGAGCTTCATCCATTTTTTTGTATATCCAGTAATAAATTCTTGTTCATATTATGCTGCAGCTTATATCGGATAAGTTTTATTCTACATCATTTTTTGTAACAGCATCTTCTTAGGTAACTGCTTCTTCTTGGAATAGGATGCTTATAAAAACACATGACATAACTGACATTATTGAAGTCATTCCTCAACAATATCTCTGAACACCATTATAAGTTGTTTATCTTGTTATGTATCCAATATTGGAAATGATTTTCCTTTCCACAAAAATGCATTTATTCTTAAAAATTAATTTCAAAGTCTTAATATTCAAAATCAAATATTCCAATATTTCTGAATCTTAAACCATTTAAACCTTTCTATAGTCAAAATCTTGTCTTGCTTTTTGCTGTTTATTTTGAATTTGTAAAATTTATAAAGATACGGTTTCATTTTCTTATAATAAGGATTGAAGGCATTCACCTGGTGTTTCCAGCTGTGTCATTTTGAAGGTAATTAATTTATTTAAAGCAGTTAATAGGCAGTTTCCAAAGGTCATTAGGACAGGAAGTGTGACTTTATTTAAAGGATCTGACTGAGATTGGTGTAAGAATGGCAAATTCTCTCATCTTCTGGTTCTCTCACTCTCTGGAGTCCATTGCCTAGCAGTCTCAAGAGGAGTGACTGTGTAAAGCACAATGTGGGCAATCTCATATCCTCCCTTTCTCCAGAGAGAGTTGAAGGACTCAATTAATCGCCAACTCATTGTTCCTAGCCTCAATTGTCAGCTCTGTTTTTTGTGGAGCAGTCTTCAGTCCACTATTTCTTCCACAGAAGCCCCCTAATACTCCAACTAATATCCCAATTCTTCATAATATCCTCAAATCATGAAAGGAAAAGTTGAGAGCAGCTCTTTGACAAAGTTGAAGAAAGAAACATTGCAAAAATAAACAAACCCTTGTCCTCTGCAGCTGGCAAGCTGCTGAATATACCAGCATTATTCTACTGTATTCTAACTTTATTTCAAGATTGCTTATCCTATAGACAAAATAGAAAATTCCTTCACCGAAAGACATTCAGAGAAGGAATCTCCAGCAGTTCCCAGGACAAATTATTCCACAATATTGTTGCAAACAATTTAAATTTATTATACAACTTCAGGGAGGAAATGATATTGTTTAAATAGAAATATAGCACTGTGACTGGATGATCTGTTTTCCTTTCTTTAGTTTTTTTTTAAAATCAGACTTTATCTGAACAACCAAATGATACTCTCAAATAGATCTGTACTTTGTAAAAGAAAGTACATAACTTCCCTGCTCCTACTATTCATCTGCATTACTTCTGTTTTAAAGATATGTTTAGATGGATTTGATTTTATAACATTTATCTGTTAAGACATTTCTGATTTAGAATAATCACAGATGTATTAATGATTTGTGGTACTCTATTGTCAGGCGTGAGAAACCAGGTCTATACATGAAGGTCCAATTAAATAAATTAAATTGATTTATTGCTAAACAGCCTATGCACAGGAAACTTCTCAACTAATGATTAGCATCTGCTTGGAATTAGATAAAGATACATGGAATTCAGGGGGGGCAGGTTGGACTTGCTTGTGGCTATGTAGGAATTCTAGACTGATCCCTCTTTTAACTCTGCCCTATGTTCTGCCACTCCTTCTACATGTATTTACTGAAATGATCAAGCATGATTATTTTAATCAGTTTCCAAACATTTTTTTTCTTTTCAGGTTGAAAAGAAAAGAGATGTTCAGGTAGAATATTCATGAATACATCTTTCTTTGATTAGTTGTTATTTTTATTGTTTCTGTTTATTTTTAAAAATGTGTTAGCTGCAGATAACTGAAAGGTTTTAAAACAAGGATAAAGGAATGTTCTAAGTATCCTGATGGATGTAGCTGATATCAAGAGCATCCTCTTTTTGCTGAACTGACAGCTTTTAAATGGCAAGTTGATGCCTTTATTTTTTTTGCCAAATAAACATGAAAGTCCACTTGAAACTCTAAAAAAAGAAGAAAGAAAAAAATCATCTTTCAATAATAAAAAAACTGTAGAGACCAAAAAAATTGCTTCTTCATTCATTTATTCATTCACTCATAAATGTGCTACATTTCTTAAATAAAAGCACAGTCTCTTCTTTCTTATCAGTCCAAGTAAACCACAATGCTAAGGTACTGGCATAAAATAAATAAGTACTTGCTTTAAAAAGAAGACAATAGGACATCTAACTTTCAGAGGGGATTTTTGATAGTTTCAAAGACAAGAAATCACTCTGGAATGTGATTACATCTAAGCATGTTGGAACATAGTTTTGAAAATCCCTTGCCCATTGGCATGGGGACATGGCTGATGACAATGAAAACCCAAATATTTTGAGCTTCTAAGCTAACTATTTTGACCTATTCTACTGTAGAATCATCACAGGGTAGATCTTGTTCTTGATTTATAATTTTGCCCATGAGAAATTGAAGGTGGAATATGACTTCAGTAAGAGATGTTTAAAAAAAAACCTGTGGAAGAACTCATAGAAAAGACAACACTGTGGCCTAGATAATAAGAAGCTTTAAAGTATTATCTCTCCATCTTTCCTGTTCTACCCATAGAGGTTCAAAATTTGAATAAAACCCAAGGTGATTTGAAGGACCATATATTAAATGCTATCCCTCATATATTAACCATACGTTGTATACAAGGAGAACAAATGAGCTTCTGCATGTAGAAATGTGAGTTTTCACATCAAAAGATAATGCAATCCAGCCTGAAAAGAAAAAAATTGATTTCAAAGAGTGGCAAACTCTCTTCTCATCCTGGAGCAGACCACTTTTTAAAATAAAAAGGTCACTGTGTCCACAGTGAAAGGTGGGGAAGGCAAAGAGGAAGGTTCTACATTTAGGCAAGAAAAACCAAATGTACAGGTATAGTATAGGGCTGTGGAGGCGAACCTATGGCACGCATGTCACAGGTGGAATGCAGAGTCCTCTCCGTGGGCACGCACAGCATCACCCCAGTCCTAGGCCTTCAGCTGGGTTTTTTAAAACCTTTTCGCTCTAGGCCTCTGCCGCCGTGTGCAAAAAAAAAGGTTCAATCAATCAATCAATTTCAATTTCTCGCAGTGAAAAAAAAGATCTTGCAAAGTTGGAATTGATTGATTGAACTTTTTAGTCCCACCCAGTCTGCTGTTACCACCCACAGCCACACCCACCCAATGGGCCACACCCACCCAATTGTGGGTTTGGGGTTGCAGTTTGGGCACTCGGTCTCTAAAAGGTTTGCCATCACTGGTATAGGGGGTACCTTGCTCAATAGTAGTAACTGTGAGAGGGATCTTGGAGTCCTAGTGGACAATCACTTAAATATGAGCCAGCAGTGTGCTGCAGCTGCCAAAAAAGCCAACACAGTGTTAGGCTGCATTAACAGAGGAATATAATGAAGATCATGTGAAGTGTTAATACCATTTTACAATGCCTTGGTAAGGCCACACTTTGAATACTACATCCAGTTTTGATCACCAAAGATGTTGAGACTCTGGAAAGAGTACAGAGAAGAGCAACAAAGATGATTAGGGGACTAGAAGCTAAAACATATAAGGAGCAGCTGCTGGAATTTTGGTATGTCTAGTTTAATGAAGAGAAGGACTAGCGGTGACATGATAGCAGTGTTCCAATATCTCAGGGGCTGCCACAAAGAAGAGGGAGTCAAGCTATTCTCCAAAGCACCTGAAAGTAGGACAAAAAACAATGGATGGAAACTAATCAAGGAGAGAAGCAACCTAGAACTAAGGAGAAACTTCCTGACAGAACAATTAACCAGTGGAACAACCTGCCTCCAGAGGTGGTGAATGCTCCAACACTGGAAGTTTTTAAGAAGAGACTGGACAGCCATTTGTCTGAAATGGTATAGGGTTTCCTGCCTGAGCAGGGGGTTGGACTAGATGACCTCCAAGGTCCCTTCCAACTTTACTATTATGATTATAAGTTAGATTGATGACTTTTGCAATACAAGCCTTTCCACCTACATGCCCCATACATGCACTAGAAAGAGGACACTGTAATCCTAATACAGATTATTTATTTATTTATTTATTTATTTATTTATTTATTTATTTATTTATTTATTTATTTATTTATTTGATTTATATACCGCCCTTCTCCCGTAGGACTCAGGGCGGTTCACAAGGTTATTAAAACAATACAACAGGTTACAAAATTTAAAAACAATTACAAAGATTATATTAACCTTGAATAAAACCCCAATTAAAATACACTTAAAATCCCAATTAATATTCTCAGTCCAGGCCAGAGAGCTCAAAGAGCCAGGTTTCAGGTCCCGGCGGAATGAGCGAAGGTCAGGAGCAGTCCTAAGCTCTACAGGCAGCTGGTTCCAAAGGGCAGGCACACCCACAGAGAAAGCCCTCCCCCTGGGTATTGTCCACCGGCAATCTTTTACCGGCAGTACCCTGAGAAGACCCTCCCTGTGGGAGCACACAGGACGATGGGAAGTTGATGCTGGCAGCAGGTGTTCCCTCAGATATCCCGGACCCAAACCATTTAGGGCTTTATAGGTCATTACCAGCACCTTGAATCTCACCCGGAGGGCAACCGGAAGCCAATGCAGCTCGCGGAGCTACATGGGACATGGGAGATGAAATGGCCTTTTAGCTTCTTTTATAGAAGAATAAATACCTATAATCTCTTGTTTGATATAACACAGATATCTTAATGGCCAGACTACAGTATATGCAAACTAAGTGTATTTGAGACATGAAGAAATAAAACTCCATCTTTTTCTACCAGTTGTCATTCAATCCATTAAAAGAGAACTTGATTTTGATTGTTTTTATATAAAAAAGGAGGGGGAAGAACAATGGAATATTATGAGATGGTCAAGATGTGTGTGCTAATACTTTGTCTTTCATTTATTTCTCTATACAGTATACAGCTTCCCATATTTCCATTAAATCTGAAAAGAATACATTATAAGGCAACTATTTCCACGCTGCAGACTGTTTTCAAATTACAAACTGTAAGAAGCTAGAGAAACACCAGAATAATGCAATGAAGGGAAACACAAAATAGTACAGAACAATATCAACAAGTCCACCACCCCCTCCAATTCTCAAGCTCAAAAAGATTGTCTAGAGAATTCAGAATAAGAACATGTCAGGTTATGAAGAATAAAATAGAAAAACAGAAGTTTCTTGCATGAAGGAAAGTGCTGAGAATCTTCAAGACACATTTTAGTGAAGATTTAGCTCTCTTCTGTTTCATTGAAGTGTATATATGCACTGGAGACATTTAAGAGGACATTTTTAATCTATCTTTCAGCTGATGCTTTCACTGAGAAAAGGTGAAGAGCCCATTCAAGCAGAAGCCTCAGTAAAGGCCTTATCTGTGTAGAGCTTACATTCCTCTCTGTCTACCAGTGTTTCTCAATGTCACAAACTTTAAGATGGATGGACTACAAACTCCTAAAATTCCCGGTGCAATTCTGGAAGACTGCATATTGTAAAGTTCATGAGGTTGAAAAGCCTACAGTGATACCAAGTCAGAGCTTATCTGATATTTTCAATTTTCAATTAAGTAAAATTCAAGATCTGTGCATTGTTTGAAGTCTAATTTATAAATGTTTTTTTTTCAAATTCTATAATGAATTAGCACTAAATGGGTCCAAAGAATATTTGTTGGGGGAGAGGGTTAAATGCCACTGAAGACTTTTCAATTTATTTAAAATAATGCATGTTATTCTTTTAAAATATATGTTTCATTAGTTTAAAATACCATTCTATATTTAAGAATTAACCTAGAGCCCCAGTTCAGGTTAAGAAAATTGACACTTCTTCCACTTTGCTTCATATACCTTCATATACCTACCCACACTTAGGATGAGAAAATTTTCATTGGTATCAATGGAGGGCTTGTGGGTTAAAATCCCTATTTTGGGGGTACAAGGACAGTGATAGAGAAGAGGAAATTCTTCAGTCTCATGTGTCCTGATTCAAATTGTGAGCCCTATATTTGCTTGTGATATTTCTTGATTTACTGGGTGATACAAGATTTCAGTAGTGATGATAGCTGAATTGAATCAAACCCGCACTAACAACAATTGTGCTTTTGATTCCCTTTCCAAAGCAAAATCTCCCTTAAATTGAGACCTTTGCAGTTAATTACTGCAAAGAAGGCCTGGTGGATGTTATGTTTTTAATGTAACATATACTATTATTACATTATTATCCATTATTAATGGATTGTTAACTTGTGGCTTATATGAAAGTCTCTTGATATGTTCCAAAACATATCAAAACTCAAAATGCATATTTTTTTTAGAAAGAGATGGATATGCTTAGTTAGCTTGGTGTTTAAAGTAAAATGTAGCATGAATTACACTATCTGCTTTTACAGAGAATCAACATGGTGAGTGAGGTTTTCAAATCAGAAATATTACTTGCATTAACCTTTGAAATAAATCCTCTTTTATCTCCTGGCAGAGTGAATTCAGGATTTAAAAACTGATCCAATTTTTAAAAATTTAATTTCCGCATTAATTAGTTGCAAGCAAAAGGGAGATGATAAGGATGTCTTTATTAACAATAATGCTAGCTGTGCTAGAAGGACTTCTAGTGGATATGGAAGTGAACTGCCCTTTTTTGTTTTTTTGCAATAAAGCAATGAGATGTATTGCCATACACAGTATAATCTGTTCCTATGAATGATAAATACATCCAGCTGAACTGGATCTCCATATAGAACCTTGAACTTCATTGTGTTCAATGTTTTGAAAGACATAAAACACATCCTATGTAAGATTGAAACAGGGATTGAGAGGGGGGAGGGGGAAGGGGAGAGGGAGGGAAGGAGGGAGGGAGGAGGGAGAGAGAGAGAGAGAGAGAGAGTCTAAAGCAGCACCTGGTTGCTATATATATGGAGACTACCTAGGAATTCCAATTCTGTTGGCTACATTAGGAAATCAGAAAAATATTTCAGGAGAAGGCAATGGCAAACCACCTATGTCAGGGGTCCCTAACCCCCCGGACTGCAGCCTGTTCAAAACCAGGCCATGGGAGAGATGGGCTAGTGCATGCATGTGAAGCACCATTTGCGTGAGCGGAGGGTACTTGTGCTCACACGCAAAGCTCCATTCATGCAAATGGAGTTTCAATGGGAGCTTTGCGTGCAACTGCAAGTGTCTGCTGCTTGCACGAGCGGAGCTTTATATGCAAGCATAAGCACCCTCCGCTCACATGCAAAGTTCCATTCGCACAAGTGGAGGGCACGCGTCCCACCACAAATGGAGCTGTGTGTGCGCCTGCCACTCCCACATCCCCCCCTGCACTGGGCTGGACCACCAAGCTGGCTTATGTAGCCTAGCCAATAAAATTGGGTGGATCAAGAGTTGGTCTCAACTTAAGGGAGTCTTTGCTTTGGTTGGAAAGGGAATTAAAAACACAATTGAGTTAATGCAGGTTTGATTCAATTCAGCTATCATCACTACTGAAATCCTTGTATCATCCAGTAAATCAAGAGGTATATAAGAATCTACTACATGCACTGTATCTTCTATCCCACTGTGAAATCCTGGATTCATGAATATACTCCACAGACAAAGAGTATCTAGTGGATATTTATATTGTGCATATTTTTTTTTATTGGATGGGGCTGCAAAATATCTGAGCAATGATTAGGGGCAGCAAAGAGTTGAGTTTTCTGGGATTCCACTCCTATTCAAATTGCCAACCACTAACTCTTTACAGATCCTCGACTTACAACGGTTCATCTAATGACCGTTTAAAGTTACAACAACACTGGAAAAAATGACTTATGGCCGTTTTTCGCACTGACGACCACTGCAGCATTCCCACGGTCACGTGATCCCAAATTCAGATGCTTGGCAGCTGACTCAAATTTATGACGGTTGCAGTGTTCTGGGATCATGTGATCCCCTTTTGTGATCTTCTGACAAGCCAAGTCAATGGGAAAGCCAGATGCAGCGATTCATTTAACAAGTGTGGCAAGAAATATATATATGTATTAAAAAATTGGGCAAAACTCACATAACAAATGTCTCACTCAGCAATAGAAATTTTGGCTCAGTTGTGGTTGTAAGTCAAGGACTACCTGTACTCTCAATATAAAGTTTCAGTCATTTATTGTATCTTTGAGTCTGGATTCCCAAACCTATACACTTAAAGAGTGTGACAGCACTTAAGCCTTCTATCCCACATTTGTTTTTTTGCACAAAGCCCAGTTTTACACTTTCCATCCTTCTATTTCCAGAACAGCCATCTCTAGGAATTTCCATTTTTTTTCTGAAAATGAAATTTCCAGATAGGAAATGACTATTTAGATGTTACAGATATTTTAAATAATATGGGTCTTTTTTTAAAAAAAAATTAAGTTTTAAAATTTAATTCCAGTTTCCCATGGATCTGCCACATTAATATTTTCTACAAAGGAAGACCAGTTGTCTCTAACTCTCTCGTGTTTGAATTCAACAACAACAATGTAATTAAAGCATTGCTTTAATGAAAATTTGTAAAGTTTTACACTTCAAAAATGTTTTTGTGTTTTCTTATAGTTTTCTAGAGCCACAGATTTTTCTGGAAGTGGTTCTCTCCCTTGCTGAACTCTGAGCCAAATAGATGAGAATATGATGATAATCAAAGAATATGTTTTAGGTGTAAAAATGTAATTTATTCTGTATTAAACACTGCAAATATTAATAACCACCAAAGCTAAGGAAAAGTATCTGGTCTTATCAAGACAAACAGTCTCAGAATCTGTTCTTCCATTGTAGATATATAGTCTTCTTTCCATCTTTGCATATAACTTTGTCATCATATTCATATGTAAAAATAAAGGCCCATATTTTTTTCTCCACCTGTTTATCTGCCATCCTTAAAAGAAAAGCTTCAGGTTTCAATATTACATCCATTTGTAAAAAATTCTAAATTAACAAAAATATCTGATTCCAAAATGTCTTAGCTTTCTTATATTTCCACCAAAGATGCTAAAAAGTACTTTCATATATATTAACATTTCCAACACTTATTTGGAATTCCCCTAAACATCTTTGACAATTTATCTGGATTTAGATACTACCTATTCCAAGTTTCTTAAAATGATTTGTAACTGAGGTCCTGATGCCAGTGGCCTTGAAGCTATAACAAAATATTACAGATAATACATAACACACAGGTAATGCTTTGCATTGGGCACTAAAATAATTCAAACAAAAGAGGTGATAAACAGAAATTACTAATCCTTATTCTGTTTTATTAGATTTGGGAATAAATTACCCAGGTTCCAGTGTAAATATTAAAATGACCAATCAGCAGTTTTATTTCTAATGAGGCAGAAAAAATTACATAGAGAAATGAGTAACAGTATGAGAATCAGACAATGCTGGTGGATGTCTTAAGGGAAGTAGTATCTCTTGTGGTGTTAATGCTGTATGCTCAATCTATATATGTAAATAAGTCACATATTTTTTAAAATTAAAACTTTAGTATTCTCATTGCAAAGAAACAAAATCCAGGGTAAGGTTTGCATCAGTTGCAGAGTTTTCAGTTAGGTGAAACATTAAAAAATGTTGGGTTTGTTTCCAATATATTTAGAGGATAATAAGTTGAGGAACAAAGTCTTATATAAACTAAATTTTCCATGATGAATTCTGTCAAAGTTCCATACAGACCACCATAGTTTAGATTCTTCTGAGTGATACACACTGATTGTGCAATTTGAGCTGCATGTTTGTGCGACTTACTTGCAAAAGGGCTCTCCTCAGCCGGGCTGCCAAGCTGCAAAGGCTGGGGCCCGCTGGTATAAACTTCAGAATCAGCCTAAATGTGGAATTCTGGAAGCAGCAATTCTGGGGAGGCCCTAGCTGAGAACACCCTACTAATATACTTCTGTGAGGAACTAGCTTTACTGAGATTTCAGAAAGATAAAAAGAAGGGAAAGCAGCAGTCTGTTCCATGTAGAGTAAACTTGTATTACTTACTATTAAATCATAAAAAGGTAGTAGGCAATGGAACTCAGTATACCATAGACTGACTGCAGAAATCTACATGATTTCTACTAGATGAACACTAAGAGACACAGAAAACATTAGCTTTTTGCTGCCATCTTATGGTCATCTATATATTTGCATATAAAATATGGTATGCCTTTTTAAAACAAATGATTCAAAAGCACTATCACAGAGACAGTTTTTGTAAGTGAATTAGTGGGTCATGATTTCTACCAGCTTACACTCTCCTTATGTATGGCTAAAGGGATGTATGCTCAGTGGTAGGATTCAGCCAGTTCGCACCAGTTCAGCAGAACAGGTAGCTAATTTTTTGTTGCCCAGGCCCAGAATGGACTTCCAGAAGCAGCATTCACACAGAGAACCGGTTGTTCACATATTACTGTGTATGCTCCCTAATCTGCATTAATATAGCTCAAAATAACTTTCATAGTACTGTAGATGAAACTTTGACCTATTTAAAGACAGCAAATTAAAGTGCATGAAGCAACACAGAGAAACAAAATACTTTTACAGTATTTTCCCTTTGAATCTTAAACCTTCTCTGCAATATTGTGCCTAAAATGTTTCCCCAGTCTATCAATAAAATATTAAGGAACTATGGATTTATTTTTTATTTATCCTTAGAAGCAGCAGTAGGGTTGTTTTTGTGACCAACCAATTTTGATTAAAAAAAATTGACTCCTTAGTTAGAAGGTGATCTTGCCTCTCCCACTTCAGTACAATAATTAAGTCAGACTATAATAAATCAAATGTAAATATTCAGTAAGCGCTGCCTTTCTATATTATACTGGTCATCTATGACTAATAGAAGGCTTATATTCCCGAGAGTTCCGTAAATGGCCAAGGAAACAAACCCATAGATCATTGCACAAATCAAGTCAGAGTTCTCATTGGAGACACAAATGACCAAGCTTGACTCATCTTACTTTGAATACTTCTTACTTTGGACTCTGGAAAAAGGCTCTAATGTTGGGGAAATTAGAAGGAAAGTAAAGAGGACAACCAGCAGTTACCTAAGATAGACTCAGTTACAGTGGCAATAAATACACCATTAGCAGACTTGAAAGAAATGAATAGGGATAGATTTTCATGGGGAAAAAATTATCTATGGTTGCTAAAAGTTGAAAAGGAATTGATGGCTTATCTATATCTGTACCAAATAAAGTCAGAAGTTATTCTTTTTCTTCCTTCTTTACTTTTTTAAAAAAATGTTTATTTATTTATTTATTTCATATTTCTTAACCTCTATCCCCTTTTATATTGCTTTCTGACTTTTTCTTTCTTTTCAATTCTTTTTCTTCTTGCCTGTTTACGATTTACCTATTTTTTGCATTTAATATTTTTTTTAAAAAAAGAAAGAAAATTATTTGGCTGCACATAATCAATTAATCAAGAAAGCCTGTACAAGATTTGTAACATACACTCTAAATGGTAGGATGCAGACACAAAGAAGCCACACAAATGAAAAAGAAAAATGCTAAGACAATTTTCTGTCTTGCTAGTTACCATTTCTTCAAGGACAATGATTCTGCTTTAGTTTTCCTGCAGTTCCTACTGACTGCTTTAAAGAATGAAGTTAGTCCTCTTTTTCCTAGCCCTCGTTCATAGCTTCTGTAAATGTAAAATGTAAAAGTTCTGTCCTGTTTCAAAATGATCATAATACTTCCATAACTCTTCCAAAGTGAGGGGCTGGTGAAAACTGATTCTGTGAATATAGAATAAAGAACATTTTGTTTGTGTGTGTGTGTACGTGTGTATGTGTTTACGTATGTATGTAAGTATTTAAAAATATGAACGCCAATGGACTGAATGCCACCGAATGCCAATGGACTCTGGGTTGCATACAAAACTAGGGGGAAAAGTAGCATAAAATCAAACAACCCGGACAAAAAATAATCCAATGAGCACAAAACCAACAAATCAAAAGAAAAGAAAAGAAAAGAAAAGAAAAGAAAAGAAAAGAAAAGAAAAGAAAAGAGGGGCCTAAATAGTAAACATCTGTGCCAAATTTGGGACCAAAGCCAGGTTTTAATGTTCAGGAGAAAGGGTGCAGTCCTTATCTCAGAGAGGATACTGCTCCAGAGGGCACTGGGGTGCAACAGAGAAGGAGCTCATAGATAGGTTTTCAGCAGTCAACAATGCTATATTCACAATACTTTGTCTTCCTTTTCAAACCATAGTGCATCCATCCCTGTAAAGGACTTCAACTGTCAATCAAAACCTAAATATATTCAAACAAATTCTATTGATATGCCAGTTGGGGTGCTGGAGGCGATTTGTACCAACTACTGAGAGCTGACTGTTATCATTTTTTGGAAATTTTGTGAGTTGCCTGAGCACAGCTAAACACTGATGCCCAACATACAATCAAATCTTTGATAGCTAGCAATGCAGCGTAAGGGACACAGTGGCTCAGTGGGTTAGGACGCTGAGCTTGTCGATCAGAAGGTTGGCAGTTTGGCGGGTCGAATCCCGAGTGCCGCGTAGCAGAGTGAGCGCCTGTTACTCGTCCCAGCTTCTGCCAACTTAGCAGTTTGAAAGCACATAAAAATGCAAGTAGAAAAATAGGGACCACTCCGTTGGGAAGGTAACAGCGTTTCCATGTGCCTTTGGTGTCTAGTCATGCCGGCCACATGACCATGGAGACGTCCTCGGACAAGTGCTGGCTCTTTGGCTTTGAAATGGAGCACTGGGCCCTAGAGTCAGAAACGACTAGCACGCATGTGCAGGGGAACCTTTAGCTTTACCTTTAATGCAGCATAGCAGTAGTCAGCAGAGTGCTTTGTCAAATATTTATCAATACACAACTAGATAGAGCCCAAAATGTCTCGTATATGAATTTAAAGTGCACAGGTACTTTCCTACATTTGAAATCGGGGCCTGCCATGAAACTGTTGACTAACAAGCTTCACAAAGCTTCCTTATATTAAATAAATTTGATTATAAAAAAGTAGGAATAATATTTCATAATATTCAAAGAAGAAAAACTAGGGTGATTATTTTTCCCACTGTCCTGGATGTTCTATAACCACTATTATTTTCATTCCTCTAAACACATCTTCATCGTACATTCAGTATAGCTTTGCTATGTTGAGTTAGGTCCAAAAGCAATTTGGAAGAAAATATGACAGCCACTTCAAAGCTTCTTATCTTGATATATTTTCCTTTCAGTGATTCTGGCCTTTAAAGGAGGCAAAAAATTCCCAACCCAGGCAAAAACAAGGCCAGCAGTTTTGTTATTTTGAAAGATCCAGGTCCATGAGGAACAGCAGGCCAGGTATCCTGGCAGTAACCACCTATAGCTAATCCTCATTATGAACAATTTACCGTAATATTGATTTAAAAAGGTAAAACAAAATCTACCATAAAACATTTTTTATAAATTAACCAATAGTACCTAAGTATTATTAAAGACCAATCAGATCCTCTTTTGCACAGTGATTTTTTCAATATAGCTATTTTAACTGAAACCACTAGAGGACACCTACCATCTATATTTTGCTTCTTTTAATCCCTTTTCTGGAAGCTCCAGACTAATATCTTTAATCTTTCATCTTTCCACCTTTAAAAGTTACTTATCGGTGTCAGAAATATCTTGCCAATTTTTTTATTCACTCATAACCTTCCATTGTTTAGCTGGACCTTTGAAAAACACAAAGAAATCCTACTATGAGAAATTGTCCAGGGTTTGGTTTGAGGCAGGATTACACAAATACATTTATGATTTACACTGACCTTCTTCAAACTACTTGAAGAACTGAAAACAGCCTTTCTTTTACTCATTGTTTCTTTTACAACAAGCTGTGCCGTCAGAATAGAGAGTCCAGCCCTAGTTAGTTTAATTAAAATACATTTCAATGGAAGAAATCATTTTTCCAAATAATTACGAGAAAGAATATAATATTTATCAAATATTTTATAAAATATCAGCCACCAGTCTGTCCCAAAGGCTTTAAATTATTTAAATTAGATTGTTGACCTTATAAGTGCCACTCAGAAAATTCCTCAGGTCTTCCTTGATAGTGTGTTGCGAGTTATCTAACCCATGAGGCCCATACTCTGGCGCTACATCATCAATCGTTCTCTGTGGGCACGCCAGACCTTTGGAATCATTTACCGGTTGAGCTCCGGATGGCTCCTGACCTTCGCTCCTTCCGCCTTGACCTGAAAACTCACTTATTTGAACAAGCCGGCCTGGTCTGATGGGTTTTTGGTATTTTAATGGTAATTTTAATTAACTTTTATTGTAATTGGGCTTTTATTTAATTCTTATCTTAACTTTTGTATTTTGTATTTTTATCGTATTTTATTGCCCTGTACACCGCCCTGAGTCCTTCGGGAGAAGGGCGGTATAGAAATTAAATAAATAAATAAATAAATAAATAAATAAATAAATAAATAAATAAATAAATAAATAGTAAGGAAGGGCCAAAAATAGTATATTGTTTTCCTATCTTGGAGGAATGAGGATCACTCTAGTATAATACTTAGCTGCTTTATACTTTTGCATGTATTATTTTAACTAGCACTACTTCTTTCATCCGTGTGCAAAATTTTCTTTGATAGTGCAACATTATAGGAAGATCACTGGCATAATTCTTAAGGCATTCACAATTTCTGTTGTGATATTTATTAATTTCTTATATTAAAAAAATCAGCAGACCTGAAGAAAGATAGTAACATTAATTTGGAGGAGCAGTGGATGCTTACCAGTGTATGCTCATGAAGCTACCTTAAATTTTTGAAGTGGAAGAAGAGGAACTGTAGGAGCAGGAGGAAGAATTACTTCCAGAGTTATTTCTTCTGGACCACATGGAGGCACTGATACATGCTTAGAAAATTAAAATGAAGGGTGAATGCCATTCAGTCTTTTGCTTGGAAGTGTGGCCAGTTGCCCAGGAAAAAAAAGGTACATGTTTGGTGTGGTGGGTCTGTGAGTTCTAGTCACAAAAGCACAAAAATCAAAGCCAGCTAGGTGACCTTTGGCCAGTTGTTCTCTCTCAGCCCTAGAAAGGAGACAATAACAAATGACTACTGAAAAATTTGCTCTAAAAACTGGCAGGACTTGTTGGGTAGTTGTCAGGAATCAACTCTGACTCAAACAAACACACACAGAGAGAGAATAAAAGATGATTCAAACAGAGCATCCTAACGGCTATATGGAATGGCAGGGAATAATTTGATGCATTAGTTTTCAGGAAAAAAAAGTATTTGGTGATTGAATTCTGCCAAAATAGAAAGCATAACCAAACTAAAAATGCAATCAAGTCCATTGACTCAAAAGAGTTATCTAGACCTTACTTGAATGAAAGCCCCATTCTCACTGAATCATGACACTTTTTGTTCACATATATCTCCATTGGTGGAAAATGCAGGAATTTATCACAGGCTATTTTTCTCAAAATATTCAACCATTTGAATTAGCCACGACCATTAACCTCAGTTCTTCTTCTGTTCCTATAAATGCCCATGGTTTGAAACAGGTAGTCATTGACTTACTAATACAATTAAAATCAACATTTCTGTTGCTAAACAAGACAATTGTTAAGTGAGTTTTGTCCCATTTTATGACCTTTTTTGCCATAATTGTTAAGTGAATCGCCGCAGTTAAGTTAGTAACAAGATAGTTAAGGAAATCTGGCTCCCTCGTCGACTTTGGTTGTCAGAACGTTGCAGAAGGTGATCCCATAAATATGAACAAGTGGCCAAGCACCCAAATTTTGATCACATGATCACAGTTGTGAGTGTGAAAAACAGTGATAAATCACTTTTTTTAGGGTTGTTGTAACTTCAAATGGTCATTAAACAAATACTGTGAGCGAGGACTACCTGTACTTGCATTTGAAAAACCTCCCCCAGTTCTGGTATAGGAAGAAGGGGCTCCGTCTTCCGTGTTCTATTGTGCCCCTCTGGGGACCCTAAAAAGGGTTAAACATCACCCAAAAGAGGTGATGGAGAAGGAGGGGACCGTCGTTGATCGCAAGAGGGCAGCAACCCTTCCATTTGATCCAAGGAAGCCCTCCAAGTTGGCGGGGGAAAGACTGGCTACATTTGTGTGGCCAGTCAGAAGCTGCTGACAACCGAAGAAAATAAGCATTAAGCAGCAACTTTCAAGCAACGTGGATGGAACTGGGTGAGACCCTATCCTCTCTTTATGACTTTTAAGACTTTTTCCTGAGGAAAAAAACACCCAAAGCAAAGAATCCTCTCCAAAGAGAGGGGGAAGGGGAATTTCCACTCCATTCCCTCAGGAAAAGAAAAGTGACAAATTAATTGCTTGGGGGAAAATAGAGAAAATTACAAGATTAATTTGGAAGCAATACACATATATAACTGCTTTTGAGGATTTTTTTTAAAATAAAGTCTTAAAAAGCTTGTAATATAAGTTTGGATGTAAAAAGCTGGAAGATGGCATCAATGACATCTAGTGGTGAACTACAGCACTGCAATTTATTATGCCAAGCCAACATTATTGATATTTTTAGAAAAATGTAATAAAGATGTTGATATTCAATTGTATGTATATTAACAACAGTAAGAATTGTATTTGTCTAATGTGGGAAAATGTGTACTACTGGAAGAAGAGAGGAAGCATTGCATGGTGTAATTTTGGGCCTAGATTGAAGAAGTTAATATGTACCACTGAATTACTAATGGGCCCAGGACAATATGTTGTTTATATAGTACTTATGATTGTAAAACTAGAAAATTAATAAAATATTTATTTAAAAAAACTCCTACACTGTTACATCCCATAGTTATACCTATTTTCTTCTTTCTAAAAGGATAACATTGCTCTTCCATGTATTCTTCAGATTCCATTGTGCTGTTGTGCATCATGTTTTTTCTTTTACAACATGGTGGAAAAGAGGAGCAAAGTAAAATAATCTGGAATAATTCACTAAATTGAAGCTCATTGCCTTAACTCAATGCTTATCCTCTTTAACTCAAGCAGTGTTATATTTTACGTCAAATATTAGGGTCCATGTAGACTTTGGCTTAATTTGCAAAATCCTCTGCATGCTTTTTTTTCTCCAGATTATCTCATCTCTGATAGTTCCCAGTGTTGGGAAGAAGAAAGAAAAAATAATGTCTAAAAGAAGGAGAGAGATGGTAAGAGAAAAATGGAAAGGGTATCTTTGGTCCTGGTCATCAGATGCCTCAGGTTTACCTACCAATTGCTATGAAGCCCAAGCCTATGACAGGTACAATCAGTGGTGGGATTCAGCCAGTTCGCACTAGTTCGGCAGAACCTATACCTAATTTTTTGTTGAGTTCAGCGAATCGATTATGATAAATCTGGGTCTCCACTCCTGGCCTTCCTGTCTCTGGTTTTTCCAAGTTTTTGTCAAGGGCGTCAGCTTCAGTCAGTGCATACAGGGTGGCAGAGGAGTTCTCCCTTGAGATTCTCCCACTTTCTCCTTCTTCCTCCTTCTTTGAACAGCCCTTCATCCCCATTGGTGCTTTTTTAGTCCCGAATCTCGGTTTCTCCAGAGCCTGTGCAGAGGGTCTTTGGAAACGAAGTCCCATAGCAATCAGGACATTCTGTATCAAGTAATCTTTAAAGAAAGTTAAACATAAGTATCGCAGCAAAAATCCAACTGGTTTTTTGAGAGACTATTGTGCATTCATGTGCCTCCAATCCCTTTGCTTGCTGCAAAGCCAGATTGGAGCCCTCAGGCTGCTCCTTCCAGCAAATTTCAGAGCCAGTCCAAAAGGGAAGGGAACAGTTCCCACCCTACCTGATCACTGCAGGGCTTCATTTCCAAAGACCCTCTGCACAAGTTCCAGACAAACTGAGATCCGGGCTGTTCAAAGGAGGAAGAAGGAGAAAGTGAGAGATGTCACTATCAAATAGGGAAGGCACAACAGGTGTTGGGGCATGGTATGCCTGGCTGCGGGGGCCCTTTGGCAGAGTAAGCAGTTGCAGGGTGCATGGGGCAGCTCCTTGCAAATCCTCTCAAGCTTTAGTCAGGTTGGATGGTGACCATCAGCGAATAGCCATTTTCAGGTCCTTCCAGAGATGTTCAGTAGGGTTCAGGTCAGGGCTGGACCACTCTAGGACATTCACAGAGTTGTCCCTAAGACACTCCTGTGTTGTCTTGGCTGTGTACTTAGGATCGTTGTCATGTTGGAAAATGAACCTTCGGTCCAGTCTGAGGTCCCAAGCACTATGGAACAGGTTTTCATTGAGGATATCCCTGAACTTTGCTCCATTCCGCTTTCCCTCAACCCTGACCAGTCTTTCAGCCTGCTGCTGAAAAACACCCCTACAGCATGATGCTGCCACCACCATGCTTCACTGTTGAGATGGTATTGGGCAGGTGATAAGCAGTGCCTGGTTTCCTCCAGACATAACTTTTAGAATTAAGGCCAAACAGTTCAATCTTAGTTTCATCAGACCAGAGAATCTTGTTCCTCACAATCTGAGAGTCCTTCAGGTACTTTTTTGCAAACTCCAAGCAGGCTTTCATGTGTTTTGAACTAAGGAGATGCTTCTGTCTAGCCACTCTGCCATAAAACCCAGATTGGTAGAGAGCTGGAGTAATGGTTGTCCTTCTGGAACCCTGTCCCATCTCTACACAGCATCTCTGGAGCTCTGTCAGAGTGACCATCAGGTTCTTGGTCACCTCTCTTACTAATGCCCTTCTCCCTGATTGCTCACCTTGACCAGGTGACCCAGCTCTTGAAAGAGTCCTGCCAAACCTTTTCCATTTGAGAATTATGAAGGCCACCATGCTCTTAGGAATCTTCAGTGCAACAGAAATTTTATTGTAGCCTTCCCAAGATCTGTGCCTTGCAATAATCCTGTCTCTGAGCTCTGCAGGCAATTCCTTTGCCCTCGTGGCATTTGCTCTGCTACAGTATGCATTGTCAGTCTTCTACAGAGAGCTGTGTCCCTTTCCAAATCATGTCCAATCAGGTTAATTTGCCACAGGTGGAGTCCAATCAGGTGCAGAAACATGTCAGCAATGATCAAAAGAAATGGGAGGCACCTGAGCTAAATGTCAAGCGTTGTTGCAAAGGCTCTGAATACTTATGCCAATGTCATATTTCAGGGTTTGTTTTTTTTAATTAATTTTCAGATTTTTCTAAAATTCCGTTTTCACTTTGTCATTATGGGATACTGAGTGTAGATTAATGAGAAAAGAATTTCAACAACTGTAGAATCAGGCTGCAGCATAACAAAATTGACAAATGTGAATTGGGGGTGTCGTTTGAATGCTTTCTGAATGGACTATAAGTTTTAGTTCTGGAAGTAGGTCAGAACATAGATGCAGAAAAAGAAAATTTAATCCTTTTGTCCTTTATAATTTAAGTGAAACAGAGTCCTGAAAGGTATTGATTTTCCTTGGGAGGGAAGTGCCTGTTGCTGTTAACCAAAGCTCTCCTGCTAGGGAATAACAATCCCTTTGGAAGACTGATTTTTAGGAAGGTGTCAGTAAGTGTAGAAAAGGTTTCTTTCTTCTTCCTCACAAATTTCACAATATGAAATATGAGAACTATGAAATATACATAAATCCCTTTGCTATTCTCTTGTGATTTGTGGCTTTTGCAGATGTGGATGGCGTAGGTTTTTGAAAATAATGTGCTGTTTAAATGCTTGTCAAATGTTTTGTTTGACCCTGTCATTGACTATTCAAAATGTTAGGAAAAGCATCTTCATGTTATGTTAGGCAGGGCAGAAGAGGAAAATATGCTTTCTTTTTTTATAAACATGTTATAAGCAACCAAAACCATCCCAAAGAAAAAGAAATGCAAGAAAGCAAAATGGCTGTCTGAGGAAGCTTTGCAAATAGCTGAGGAAAGGAGGGAAGCGAAAGGCAAGGGAGAAAAAGAAAGATATGCCCAATTAAATGCAGAATTCCAAAGAATAGCTAGAAGAGATAAGAATGCCTTCTTAAATGAACAATGCAAAGAAATAGAAAAAAACAATAGAATAGGGAGGACCAGAGATCTTTTCAAGAAAATTGGAGAGATGAAGGGAACGTTTCATGCAAAAATGGGCATGATAAAGGACCAAAATGTCAGGGACCTAACAGAGGCAGAAGAGATTAAGAAGAGGTGGCAAAATTACACAGAAGAACTATACAAGAATGAGCTTAACGTCCCTGATAATCACAATGAGGTGGTCACTGACCTCGAGCCAGACATCCTAGAATGTGAAGTGAAGTGGGCCTTAGAAAAGCTGAGCAACAACAAAGCTAGTGGAGGTGACAGTATTCCAGCTGAGCTATTCAAAATCTTAAAAGACGATGCAGTAAAAGTGCTACACTCAATTTGCCAGCAAATTTGGAAAACTCAACAGTGGCCACAGGATTGGAAAAGATCAGTTTACATTCCAATTCCAAAGAAAGGCAGTGCCAAAGAATGTTCAAACTATCGCACCATTGCACTCATTTCTCATGCTAGTAAAGTTATGCTTAAAATTCTACAAGCTAGACTCCAGCAGTATGTGGATCGAGAACTACCAGAAGTACAGGCAGGATTTCGAAGAGGCAGAGGAACTAGAGATCAAATTGCTAACATACGCTGGATCATGGAGAAAGCTAGAGAGTTCCAGAAAAACATCTACTTCTGCTTCATTGACTATTCTAAAGCCTTTGATTGTGTGGATCATAACAAACTGTGGCAAGTCCTTAAAGAGATGGGCATACCAGACCATCTTATTTGTCTCTTGAGAAACCTATATGCAGGCCAAGAAGCAACAGTGAGAACTGGACACGGAACCACTGATTGGCTCAAAATTGGGAAAGGAGTCCGGCAAGGCTGTATACTGTCGCCTTGCCTATTTAACTTATATGCAGAGCACATCATGAGAAAGGCAGGGCTAGATGAATCAAAAGTTGGAATTAAGATTGCCGGAAGAAACATCAACAACCTAAGATATGCAGATGATACCACTCTAATGGCAGAAAGTGAATAGGAACTAAAGAGCCTCTTGTTGCGAGTGAAGAAGGAGAGTGCAAAATTTGGGTTGAAACTAAACATTAAGAAAACCAAGATCATGGCATCTGGCCCTCTCAATTCCTGGCAAATAGATGGGGAAGAAATGGAGGTAGTGACAGATTTTATTTTCCTGGGCTCCAAGATCACTGCAGATGGGGACTGTAGTCAAGAAATTAAAAGATGCTTGCTCCTGGGGAGGAAAGCCATGGCAAATCTAGACAGCACACTAAAAAGCAGAGATATCACCCTGCCAACAAAAGTGCGTATAGTCAAGGCTATGGTCTTCCCAGTTGCAATGTATGGCAGTGAAAGCTGGACCATAAGAAAGGCTGAGCACCAAAGAATTGAAGCCTTTGAACTATGGTGCTGGAGAAGACTCCGGCGAGTCTCTTGGACTGCAAGGCGATCAAACCGGTCAGTCCTAGAGGAGATCAACCCTGACTGCTATTTAGAAGGCCAGATCCTGAAGCTAAAATTCAAATACTTTGGCCATCTAATGAGAAGGAAGGACTCACTGGAGAAGAGCCTAATGCTGGGAAAGATTGAGGGCAATAGAAGAAGGGGACGACAGAGAATGAGGTGGCTGGATGGAGTCACTGAAGCAGTAGACGTGAGCTTAAATGGACTCCAGAAGATGGTAGAGGACAGGAAGGCCTGGAGGAACATTGTCCATAGGGTCACGATGGGTCGGACACGACTTCGCAACTAACAACAACAACAACAAAAGGTTCCCCCGCACATGCGTGCTAGTCGTTTCTGACTCTAGGGGTCAGTGCTCATCTCCATTTCAAAGCCAAAGAACCAGCACTTGTCCAAGGACGTCTCCGTGGTCCTGTGGCCAGCATGACTAGACACCAAAGTTACATGGAAACACTGTTACCTTCCCAACGGAGTGGTCCCTATTTTGCTACTTGCATTTTTATGTGCTTTCAAACTGCTAAGTTGGCAGAAGCTGGGACGAGTAACAGGCGCTCACTCTGCTACGCGGCACTCGGGATTCGACCCGCCAAACTGCCAACCTTCTGATCGACAAGCTCAACGTCCTAACCCACTGAGCCACCGTGTCCCTTATGCTGCATTGCTAGCTATCAAAGATTTGATTGTATGTTGGGCATCAGTGTTTAGCTGTGCTCAGGCAACTCACAAAATTTCCAAAAAATGATAACAGTCAGCTCTCAGTAGTTGGTACAAATCGCCTCCAGCACCCCAACTGGCATATCAATAGAATTTGTTTGAATATATTTAGGTTTTGATTGACAGTTGAAGTCAGAATGCTGTTACCTTCCCACCGTAGTGGTCCCTATTTTTCTACTTGCATTTTTATGTGCTTTCGAACTGCTAGGTTGGCAGAAGCTGGGACGAGTAACAGGCGCTCACTCTTATGCGGCATTTGGGATTTGACCCGCCAAACTGCCGACCTTCTGATCGACAAGCTCAGCGTCCTAACCCACTGAGCCACCACGTCACTAAACATGTTATAGGTATGTATAATTTGGCCCTGATCAGAGGTGATGGCCTCTATGAAACATTATCCCGTTGTCTGATCTAATATAAGGCAACTTCCTATGTTTTTCCTACTTCATAAGTACTTGGACATTAACTAAAATGAATGTTTGTCATAAAGGGTCTATAATTTTAAAACTCATCAATATAGTAACAAATAATACACTTTTCTGTGCAGGAAAATAAAGTATCTTCTTCACACAGCAACTTTAAAGAATCAAGTATTTATCTTAGTTACCAACATTTCCAAGTTTCTCAGACTTTAAATATCCATTTTAAAATGTCAGTAGGCCCCAGTTAATTACTGTGATCTCCTAGACCAGGGGTAGGCAACCTCGGCTCTTTTATGACTCGTGGACTTCAACTCCCAGAATTCTGGGAGTTGAAGCCCACGAGTCATAAAAGAGCCGAGGTTGCCTACCCCTGTCCTAGATAATCATTTCTTTGTGTGAACAGAATCTCCCACTTACACAAAATGTACTGAATGGACTGATGATGCCATTTATTAGAGTACAACCCCTAGTTATGTTTTCCTTTTTTCTGAAATTCCACGCCACAGAGATAACATATAAAAAAAACTTAGGTAAAAGTCAAATATCTCATCATGTATCCTTCTGGAGGGAGGAAGAGGAAATCAAGAAGAAAAAGACGTAGCTCATATTTGGAAATATACTCACTTGACCAGGGAAAAAAAATAGTTATAGCTGAATTTGCAGGTTAAATCTTTGGTAGAGAAGCGCTAGCACAAATAATTATTCCAATTAGCTTTTTGGTATTTCAAAGTTTTCAAAATGGCAGTAATTACAGTGATAGGCAGAAATTTTGTGAGAGTGCTCATAAATCTCAAAAATCAAATTTGTCCACTCCCTATAATCAAATAGATGGAGGTAGGGACGTGGTGGCTCAGTGGGTTAGGACGCTGAGCTTGTCGATCGGAAGGTCGGCAGTTTGGCGGGTCGAATCCCGAGTGCCGTGTAGCAGAGTGAGCGCCTGTAACTCGTCCCAGCTTCTGCCAACCTAGCAGTTTGAAAGCACGTAAAAATGCAAGTAGAAAAATAGGGACCACTACGGTGGGAAGGTAACAGCGTTCCGTGTGCCTTTGGCATCTAGTCATGCCGGCCACATGACCACGGAGAGGTCTTCGGACAAGCGCTGGCTCTTTGGCTTTGAAACGGAGATGAGCACCGGCCCCTAGAGTTGGAAACGACTAGCATGCATGTGCGGGGGAACCTTTACCTTTACCTTAGATGAGCAAACTGCTAGAAGGTGTTTTTTTTTTTTTTGCCATAGTTGCCATAGATATTAAACATTCTAGTATTCATTTAAGGTAGATGAAACAAATCATTAACATTATTCCCAAAATTATGGAAGTCCAAATCGTTCAATACTCATTTAATTGTTTTTATACCACTTTGAAAAATATACCGTAAACAGTTATATAAGCTGCCCAAGTGGAAAAACCCATAGTGGGAAATTCACATTCAATTTTCAAAATATGAAATCGCTTAATTGCCAAATCATTGTTTTTCAGTAGTTTTTGTGTTGCCCTTTTACGATTTCTCATACATGGATAATGAAAATTTTGAACCAAAGTATTATTTTGCAATATGAAAAAGCAAATGGTCTCGTAGCTCTTAATATATTAGCAATTTTTAATCAATAGCTTTCTATTTACAGTCTCAACCTATTGTATTACTTATATATGAGAATACACTTTATGAATATACTTATTGCAAGGTATGTGCTTTTTTGTTTTACTTTGTTTACTTTTGTTTTGTTTTATTATTAAACAACAGAACATAGAGATCGATGGAATGTTATGTGATAGAGTAAAATACGAAGGTATAAAATAAATCATAATAAATCCTTCAGCTGAACCATTGGTTGTATTTCTGAAAAGGAAGCTTTTAAAAATGTTTTAATTTGTTTCAGATTCTTTTATGCTGCTTCAAACTAATGTAAGTAGCTTACAGAACAAATAATAATATCATCCAACAACACCTAGCAAAAACTGTGTGTGTGTGTGTGTGTTTGTGTGTCTGTGTGTGTAATAAAAATATAACTACAGGGAAAAGGCACATCTTTAATACGTTATAGACTTAAATTGGAGAAGATTTTAACGGATAGGGCTTATTTTACAGGACATACTTGGTGATGTATGAAAATATACCCTAGGATATTTTTCCCTGGCAACTAACTGTAGGTGCTGCTCTTTCTCATGCATGAAAGAAAAATAAGGCAAAGCAGTTATGAAGGAAAAAATAGTGTTTTGAATGAATTTGCTATTTTCCTCCCTATATTCTGTACCTCTTTCTTTGTATATATAGCGAGCAAAACAGTAGGAAACAGAGAAAACCCAGTCTGTTTGCATGGTTTCTCTGCGCAGAAAGTAAAATAGAACTGTATTCATGTGTTTATGTGTTGTCTACCTAGACAGCACACTGAAAAGCAGAGACATCACCCTGTCAACAAAAGTGCGTATAGTCAAGGCTATGGTCTTCCCAGTTGTAATGTATGGCAGTGAAAGCTGGACCATAAGAAAGGCTGAGCGCCAAAGAATTGAGGCCTTTGAACTCTGGTGCTGGAGAAGACTCCTGCGAGTCCCTTGGACTGCAAGGCGATCAAACCGGTCAGTCCTAGAGGAGATCAACCCTGACTGCTCTTTAGAAGGCCAGATCCTGAAGCTAAAACCCAAATACTTTGGCCACCTAATGAGAAGGAAGGACTCACTGGAGAAGAGCCTAATGCTGGGAAAGATTGAGGGCAAGAGAAGAAGGGGATGACAGAGAATGAGGTGGCTGGATGGAGTTACTGAAGCAGTAGGCGTGAGCTTAAATGGACTCCAGAAGATGGTAGAGGACAGGAAAGCCTGGAGGAACGCTGTCCATAGGGTCGCGATGGGTCGGACACGACTTCGCAACTAACAACAACAACAACCTAGACTTTCTTTGCCTCTCACTGTATGTGTGCATCCAAACACGTGCATGTGTGTGGAAAGGAGAGAAAAACATGTGTACAAGAAAATTGTATTAAAATGATATAGTGTGGGTATAACAGAGACAATAACCTTGGCTCAGTTTTGGTTCTGATCTTGTTTTGTTTACTTAGATTAGTGGTTGGCAGTCTATTATAGATAATGGGATACTTTTGAACTTTGCATCTTGTGTCAGGATGAAAAGGCTATTTGGTGATGCCACATCTTTCCTTTTTTTCTTTCTTTTCCAGATAGAGGAAACCAGATGTTTCAACCTCTTAAAATGCCCTCCAAATTGGAAACAACAAAAGTCATATAATTTCAGGCCCATCCAATCTCAGCACCCTGAGTCCAGTCAGGAGGAACCACTACAGCTTTATTACAAAAGCCAGATTTGTGGTAGATAGTCCAGCTTTGAATTCAAATGAATTCAAGGAAGGTTCTAGCTAAAGTCAATCATATTGTATTATTGAGGAAGGTCATATTTAACTTCCTTCTGGAAATCAAGCTGAAGTCTTCAGGGCTTGATTCTAGTGAGAGTATATCATTATAATTCATTGTACCCTCCTGTAATAGTCGATACAGGAAGCTAATATAAAAAGTAAACCTATTGCAATAATATTAGACAACATTTGGCAGAGATGCAGATGTGTGGTTCCCTGAGGATTTTGAATTTCAGTTAACAGGACTCAAAATGGCAATGTGTAGGCTGCCTATAGGAGTTTGGTATTGTCTTCCTCCTGCAGTGTTACTGTTTTAAGGCTTCTGTACGATGCTATTTTCAGCTTCATGATGAGATGATTATAATGTAAAAGTCATACTGCGTGACCAACTTGCCAGGTGGTTCACTGTTCAGTTCTGTTCCTTGTGAAAGGAACAAATGATGTGAGAAAAAACTTTAGATAAGCTTTAGATAACTAAGCAGGGAGTTCTGAACAGCAGATTGAGCTATGGGCTTTTTTTTTTAATACTGATGACTTCTATTCCACCCCAAGTATTTGTATTACTCATTGCTGAGCATCACCACATATTCAAAAATTTCTTGTAGGGTTCCATTTTATTGATCCATTAACTTAAAAAAATTATTGGACAGTCTTAGAGTTTGAAGCATTTTCCTGGGAGCATTATGTCTTGCTGGGTTCTTAAATCCATAGAATTTATCTCTAAAGCATTCATGGAGGCAAAATGTATGTTTTCCTTTTTACTAAAACAAAATTTGATTACAGCTTAAAACATGGCAAAAGCGTATCAGAAGAGTACAGAGACAGTTCAACATGGTAGAGCATTTAAACAACCAACTAACACATTATTACACCACAGCTTGAAAAAGAATTTCTTCTCCGGTCTGTTTGAGCCACACACACAAAAGAAATAAAAGGTTAGGGTAAAGGTTCCCCCGCACATGCGTGCTAGTCGTTTCCAAGTCTAGGGGCCGATGCTCATCTCCATTTCAAAGCCGAAGAGCCAGCGCTTGTCCGAGGACGTCTCCATGGTCATGTGGCTGGCATGACTAGACGCCAAAGGTGCACAGAACACTGTTACCTTCCCACCGTAGTGGTCCCTATTTTTCTACTTGCATTTTTACATGCTTTCAAACTGCTAGGTTGGCAGAAGCTGGGACGAGTAACAGGCACTCAGTCTGTTATGCGGTACTCGGGATTCAACCTGCCAAACTGCCGACCTTCTGATCGACAGGCTCAGCATCCTAACCCACTGAGCCACCACATCCCTTTATGAAATAAGTAGTGCTAGTTAAAATAAGACATGCAAAAGTATAAAGCAGCTAAGTATTATACTAGAGTGATCCTCATTCCTCCAAGATAGGAAAACAATATACTATTTTTGGCCCTTACTTACTATTCTAATGGCACAGTTTGTTGTAAAAGAAACAATGAGTAAAAGAAGGGCTGTTTTCATTTCTTCAAGTAGTTTGAAGAAGGTCAGTGTAAATCATAAACCTTCTGATTGACAAGCTCAGTGTCCTAACCCACTGAGCCACCGCGTCCCTTCTCAAAAGAAATAACAGAGCTGTTAATTCAGATAGCTAAAATGAGTTCTACATTTATAACCTTCCTAATATGATATTTGCTTAATTGATCCTGTTATTTTAGCTATTTGTATGTCAAAATTTATTACTTCAGGATGACCTACAATCTTAGCCAATAAGATAGTATGTATCTAAAATCAACATAAAATCATAATCACTGCTATCTCCTGTGAGGCTCTGCAGAAAAGCATAATGTTGACTCCTCTCCTGAAGGATATTAAAGAAAAGCCTATCCTGATCTGGTGTGTGCAAGATAAGTCACTGCATGGGTTGTCACTGGAAAGAATAAAATAGAGCTGGAAGGGACCTTGGAGGTCTCCTAGTCTCCTAGTCCAGCAGGAGAACCCATACCATCTTAGACAAGTGATTGTCTAGCCTCTTTTTAAAAATCTCCAGTGATAGAGCACCCACAATTTCTCTGGGCAAGCTGTTCCACTGGTTATTGTCCTCACTATCAGGAAGTTTCTCCTTAATTACAGGTTGCTTCTCTCTCTCTTTCCAACCATTTCTTTTCTTGCCCTCTGGTGCTTTGGTGAATAATGTGACCCCCTCTTTGTGGCAGCCCCTCAAATACTGGAATACTGCTATTATGTCTCCCCTATTTCTTCTTTTCTTTAGACTAGCCAAACCCAAGTCCTACAGCCGTTCTTTGTATGTTTTAGTCTCCAGGCCTCCAATCATCTTAGTTGCTCTTTTCTGAATTCTTTCCAAACTCTCAACCTCTTTTTTGTGATATGGTGACCAAAATTGGCTGTAGTATTCCAGGTGTGGTCTTACCAGGGTTTTATAAAGTGGTACTAATACCTTGCATGATCTTGATACTATGCCTCTGTTTCTACACCCCAGGATTGTATTAGCTTTTTTGGCTGTGGCTGCACGCTGCTGGCTCATAGTCAAGTGATCGTCCACTAGGACTACAAGGTTCCTCTCACATACAGTTTTTAAGCCAGGTCTTACCTAATCTGTACTTGTATCTTTGATTTTTCCTGCCTAAATGTAAAACTTTGCTTTTCTCCACATTGAAACTCATTTTGTTGGATAGGGCCCATTGTTCAAGTTTGTCAAGATCTTTTTAGATCCTGTCTTCTGGGGTATTGGCTACTGCTGCCAATTTGGTGTCATCTGCAAATTTGATGAGTTCCTCTTCAATTCCCTCATCTAAGTAATTTATAAAGATATTGAAGAGTACTGAATCTAAGACAGAATCTTGTGATACCCATTGCTTGCCTCTCTCCATGTGGATGTAGTGCCATTGAGGACTACTTGTTGAGTAGTTTGCCAGCCAGCTACAGATCCATCTGGTGGTGATGTTGTCTATGAGGGAACACCTGCTGCCAGCATCAAGTTCCCTTCGTCCAGTGCACTCCCACAGGGAGGGTCTTCTCAGGGTGCCGCCAGTAAAAGATTGCCGGTGGGTAACGCCCAGGGGGAGGGCCTTCTCAGTGGGTGCGCCTGCCCTCTGGAACCAGCTGCCCGTGGAGCTGAGGACTGCCCCCGACCTCCGTTCATTCCGCCGGGACCTGAAGACCTGGCTCTTCGAGCTGTCTGGCCCAGGCTGAGAATTTTAATTTTAATTTTAATTGGGGTTTTTACTCTTTCAGGGACTGTTATAATCTTTTTAATTGTTTTTAATTTTTGTATTTCTTGTTTTAATTCCCTGTAAACCACCCTGAGTCCTTCGGGAAAGGGCAGTATACAAATCCAATTAAATAAATAAAATAAATAAAATAAATATTCCACCTTTTTCTAGCTTACCAAGGAGTAGTTGTGGTCTATTTTATCAAATGCCTTACTGAAGTCTAAGTATACTACATCCACAGTATTTCGCTGGTCTATTAGTTTAGTCACTTTGTCGAAGAATGAAACAAGATTGGTTTTCCATGATCTGTTTTGAAGAAACCCATGCTGTCCACTAGTTATAACTTTGTTTGCTTCTAGTTGCTCACAGATCTGTTTTTTGATTATCTTTTCTAGGGTCTTCCCAGGTATTGATGTTAAACTGATTGGTCTGTAGTTTCTTGGGTCCGTTTTTTTTTTCTTTCTTGAAGATGGGAACCACATCAGCCCTTTTCCAATTCTCAGGTACTTCCCCAGTGCTCCAGGATTTATGAAAGATGTAGTGCAATGGTTCTGAGATAATACTTGCCAGCTCCTTCAGAACTCTGGTATGTCATCTGTCAGGCCCCGGTGATTTATATTCGTTAAGGTTAGATAGGTGTTCTCTTACCATTTTCTTGCTTGTTTTAATTTTTTTTTCTAATTTTTGTTTTGCAGTGGGTTTTTTTGGTATGTTGGGCTGTAGTTTCTTTTTGTGTGAAGACTGATACAAAATATGAGTTAAGCAGCTCTGCTTTCTCCCTGTTGCCTGTTATTTCCTTGCCATCTTCTCTTTTTTAGTGAAACTACAGTTTCCTTGACTTTTTTATTGTTGTTAATATGTTGAAGAAACTTTTTTTTAATTATCCTTGATTTCTGTTGCAAGTCTTTGTTCATTCTGAGCCTTTGCTTTCCTGACTTCACCTTTGCACATTCTGGTTGTCTGCTGATAATCGGCCTTAGATATGTGTCCCTCTTTCCATTTTTTGTATTTGTCCTTTTTGTCTTTCAGTTTGTCAGAGAGATCTTTGTTCAGCCATGTTGGTTTCTTCTTGAATTTCTTGTTTTTCTTTTTCAATGGTATTATGCTGGTATGGGCTTTTATGGTTGCATTTTTCAGAGTTTCGCTTGCTTCTTGGGTTGTTTTCCCCTTTAGTATTTTCATCCATGGGATCTTTCCTAGGTTCTCTCTGAGTTTGTTAAAGTCAGCTCTTTTGAAGTTCAAGACACTGGTTGGATTGTTTTCTGTTGCTAGTGTTTATGTTATATTAAATTCCAGTATGATGTGGTCACTTTCGCCCAAGGTTCTGGCAAGTTCAACTCCCTCTACCACTTCTTCTCTGTTAGTTAGAATTAAGTCCAGTATGGCTTTAAATCTAGTTCCCTCCTCCACCTTTTGGATGACAAAGTTGTTGGCTAGGTTGGTTAGGAATCTGTTTGATCTCCTGCTCTCTGCAGAGTTTGTCTCACAGTTGATATCTGGATAGTTGAAGTCTCCCATTACTATTGTGGCATGCTTCCTACAATATCGGTCAATATCTGCTGGATAAAATTGCTCGGATTCGAACCGGCCTGGACTCCAACTGGGCTGAGTTGGAAGAACAAGACATGGACAGTCTTGTCGACGTCATCTGGGAGGAATTTGATCCTGTGACTCCTAAGGAAGTGGACAGGATTATGAGGAGGTTGAGCTCCTCCACATGCTTACTGGACCCGTGTCCTTCCTGGCTGGCTTATGCGGCTCGAGAGGGGACACGAGGCTGGTTCCTGGCGGTCATCTCTGCTTCTCTGAGTGAGGGTCACTTCCCCACCGCCTTGAAGGAGGCGGTGGTGAGACCTCTCCTCAAGAAGCCCACCTTGGACCCATCCTCATTGAATAACTTTCGTCCAGTCTCCAATCTTCGCTTCCTTGCGAAGGTTGTTGAGAGCGTGGTGGCGCACCAACTTCCTCAGGTCCTGGATGAAGCGGTTTATCTAGACCCGTGCCAATCGGGCTTCAGGCCGGGCTACAGCACGGAGACGGCATTGGTCGCTCTGATGAATGATCTCTGGAGAGCCCAGGACAGGGGCCATTCCTCTGTCCTAGTCTTATTAGACCTTTCGGCGGCTTTCAATACCATCGACCATGGTATCTTGCTGCGGCGCCTCAGGGGACTGGGAGTGGGAGGCACGGTTCTGCGTTGGTTCTCCTTCTTTCTCCAGGGTCGCTCGCAGTCGGTGCTGGCAGGGGGACAGAGGTCGACCCCGAGGCCTCTCGTTTGTGGAGTCCCTCAAGGGTTGGTCCTCTCGCCTCTCCTGTTCAACATCTACATGAAACCGCTGGGTGAGATCATTCGTAGCTTTGGAGTAGGGTACCATCAGTATGCTGATGACACCCAGCTTTTCATCTCAACTCCAAACAGCATCAGTGATGCCCTCGACGTGATGTCCCGCTGCCTGAAAGCAGTCCGGGAATGGATGGGGAGGAACAGGCTTCAACTGAACCCGGACAAGACTGAATGGCTGTACGTACCGGCAAACCAGGTTACCCAGAGCATCCCATCCCTTAACATCGGGGATGAGTTACTACCCCCTGTTGATAGGGCCCGCAACCTGGGTGTCCTCCTAGACTCACAGCTCTCCCTGGAAGATCACATAGGAGCTGTGACCAAGGGGGCCTTCTCCCGGGTTTGACTGGTGCGCCAACTACGGCCTTATCTGGACCTGGATGCCTTACGTACAGTCACCCATGCCCTTGTGACCTCTCGCCTAGACTACTGTAACGCTCTCTACATGGGGCTGCCCTTGAGATCCACTCGGAAGCTTCAACTGGTGCAAAGTGCAGTGGCACGGACGCTTTTGGGAGCCTCCTGATACTCCCATATCACACCTCTCCTCCGTGCGCTGCACTGGCTTCCAGTTGTCTTCCGAGTGAAGTTCAAGGTGCTAACAATGACATACAAAGCCCTACATGGCATGGGTCCGGACTACCTACGGGAGCACCTTCTGCCAATGTCAACACCCCACCGCCCTGTGCGCTCCCACAGAGAGGGCCTCCTCAGGGTGCCACCGCTCAAGGAATGTCGGCTGGTGGCCCCCAGGGGGAGGGCATTCTCAGTGGGTGCGCCAGCCCTCTGGAACTGCTTACCAACTGAAATCCGGATGGCCCCCGACCTCCGCACCTTCCGGCGCGACTTAAAGACTTACCTATTCCAGCAGTCCGGCCTGGCCTGATAGCTCTAATTGGGGTTCCAGTTTGTTTTGATTATTGTTTTTCAGTACTGTTTCATTATGTTTGCCTACCTTACTCTGTACACCGCCCCGAGTCCCTCAGGAGAAGGGCGGTTTATAAAAACAAACAAACAAACAAACAAACAAATAAATAAATAAATAAATAAATAAATAAATAAATAAATAAATTTGTTAACTGGTTGGCAAAGAGTTCATCTATTTCTTCTGATTGGTTGGGGGCCTATCATATACACCTATGGTAATGTCACTTTTTTTCTCTTTTATATTGATCCATATACATTCTGGAGAGATTTTATCTTGGATCATGTGCATTTCTGTAGATATGTTGTGTTCTCTTACGTATAGTGCAACTCCCTCTTTTTGTAGACCTGTTTCTTTTAAACAATTTGTATCCATCCATCAGTCCATTCCATTCATGAGTTTTGTCCCACCAGGTTTCTGTAATGCTAACTATGTCATACCCTTCCTTGTGTACTATTCCTTCTAGTTCACCCTGTTTGTTCCCCAAGCTTTGAGCATTTGTATATAAGCATTTAAGACTTGTATGCCTGTTTGTGGGTATATTTCCTGCATCTCCTGATTGTTGTTTGGGTTTTTCTTTTTTTCTTGTCTCTGCCTATCTCATTCTTTAATTTGTTTTCTTGGGATTTATGATTGGTTTTGGGTTCTAGAGATTCTAAAGATTGGTCACCCTTCCCCCTCAATTTTAGTTTAAAGCCCTCCTGATGAGTTGGGGTAGTCTTGAGCATATTAAATCAGTGCCTGAGAATTTGTGTATGATTAAAAAATATATCACTAATCTGATTATGGTAACATTAATATCTTATAAAATCAGCCACTAGATTGCTCCAGTCTCTAGACCAGTGTTTCTTAGTCTTGGCAACTTGAATGTGTGGCCTTCAACTCCAAGGATTTACCCCTAGCCATGCTGAGTTGAAGACCACACATTTTCAAATTGCCAAGACATTCAGGAATTAAGGGCCACTTGAAGAGTCCATTTACTTCTTTGTGATATTATTTGATTTGGCCCTGTAACTAGATTTGGTTTGTTTATATTATCATGCACATTGTTTATGAAATAGGGAAAGGAATAATGGTGAACATTTACAACATGAATGCTTATACACTAATGCTAAATTAGTATCATTACAATTATATTACTCTTTCTCAGGACTTTGAACAAAATGAGAACCTACTGGAGTTCCACAAAAATGCAATTGAGCCTGTTAGAGCAGAAGTCCCCAACCTTTTGGCACCAGGGACCAGTTCTATGGAGAGAGGTTTTTCTGCGGACCAGAGGGGGCATGGTTTTGTGTGCTGCCTGCATCCCACAGATGGGGCTTTGCTTGTTTGTGTGGCCTGGTTGCTGGCATGCAGCAGCCCGGTACTGGTCCACGGACCGGGGGTTGAGGACCTCTGTGTTAGAAGATTAGGGTAGGGTTAACATTGGGAGTTAGATGTCTATGGAGATTCTCAGTCATCCAGGTCATAGTCCCAAAGATGTTTTTTTCATGAGGCAACTGGACTTTCTTGTTTTTCTTTGAACTTCAAAAAAAAAAAACAAAGTCCAGTTGCCTCGTGAAAAAGCATCTTTGGGACATTGGGAATTAGAAGCTTTTCAGATCTTCTGGCTATGGGAGGAAATCTATGTCACACACAACTTATCTATGATTCTACAACTTTCTCAACAAGAAGAATAGGCTGAACTCAGAGTTGTGTACCATTGAGTTTCAGAGGAAAAAAGGCACAAGGTACCAGATGTTTTTGTTTGCTTGTTTTTGTTTAACTTGGCAAATGCTCTAGCTGCCAGCTTTTGTTAACATCACGCATCATATCCAGAGCTGACATGAAATATAGTCCCAATGTGGTTAGACTCTGGAGCTTTCCATCAATAATAAATGACATTGTGTACTAAATAGATGCTGGCCATTGATGTTTCTTTTCTGCTTAATTCAGAAAACTTTCACTGATTTAATGCATTAATGATATGTCCTATTATATTTGTAACTTATCTATTTTTTCTGTTTTAAGAAATGTTATTCTAGAATTTCCTGATAGGTTATATGAATCAGATAAAAATCTTTGTGTTTCAATCTCTACTGGTCCCTTGGTTCAATAATCTGTGATTATTGTACTTTGTATACATGTATTTATTATAGAGTTTATTATTACTGAAGCTCTCAGTCAACGGCAAAGGTTTATTCACTAAACACAGTGGGATTAATTCACAGAACCACCCACTCACAAATGCTTTTTACAAAAATGTCACCAGCAGATGGTGGCATTTACAATGATGAGGATTTCATTGAGAGGTGCAAAAGAAGATGATCTGTGAATGGACAGATTTATATATCTGCTATATTGAATAAGAAACAGGGCAAGATTACACAAATAAGCACTTACATTTCTACTCATAAGACAGGCATGAAGCAGGCTGGGGATCCCTGGAGACACAGCTAAGAACTACATCTTTATGAATGACGACCAATATAGATGGTTGGTAGTGACTAAAGGAGGGACGTGGTGGCTCAGTGGGTTAGGACGCTGAGCTTGTCAATCAGAAGGTCGGCAGTTTGGCGGGTCAAATCCCGAGTGCCACGTAACAGAGTGAGCGCCTGTTACTCGTCCCAGCTTCTGCCAACCTAGCAGTTTGAAAGTATGTAAAAATGCAAGTAGAAAAATAGGGACCACTACAGTGAGAAGGTAACAGCGTTCCGTGTGCCTTTGGCATCTAGTCATGCCGGCCACATGACCACGGAGACGTCCTCGGACAAGCGCTGGCTCTTCGGCTTTGCAACGGAGATGAGCACCAGCCCCTAGAGTCGGAAACGACTAGCACGCATGTGCGGGGGAACCTTTACCTTTACCTTTAGTGACTAAAGAGGCTTGCATAAAAATTGCCCTCCTTAGTCCTTCAAATCCAGCTCATGCTTTTCTTCTGCTTCCCTCTACTTGATGGAGCCTTGATCTTTCTTTTTTCATATGCTTTCATTGCTTGTTTACATTCCTACTCAGACAATTGTTGCTGCTAATGGAACCCTGACACCCCCATACTTTTTTCCAGCACCACCACCGCATGCTACTCAAGACCCTCAAAGCCTTTTTATTCCATTCCACTTTCTCAAACTCTCCTTCCATTCTCCTCCCCCACTAAATAATACCTTTTCTTTTTTTACTCTTCCAGAGATCCTACTTGATCTCACTGCATTTCTAAGTGGAATTGCTGTCTTCTACCCAGCAAGCCAGGATACACAAGCAAAATCACTGGTGTAGGAGGAGAAAGCCTAACCTATATATGTTTTTATGTAGAGTTGATAAATTGAGAGCCAGTGTTTGATGAAGGGATTAAGGTGTGGGACTGGCACCAGACTCAGGTTCTTCTCCATTTTCAGCAACTGGGTAAATAGGGGCCATTCACATTCTCTCAGCCTGATCTATCTCAGAGTTGTGAGGAAAAACAGGAAGAGAAAAGATTTAATGATGATGCCTTTAGCTCCTGAATAAAAGGTGGCACATAAATCATTAATTAACCAAATAAGCCAATCCAGCTATTATGCAGTTCAAGCATGAGACAAAACAGTAATCACTGAAGGGGTGGTTGAAAAACCTTCCAGTATGCTCTTAAACAATGGCCTCAAAAGTCCTAATTTATTTTAAATGCCTAAGAGCAGAAATCCCAGAGATTTAGCAGGCAACTCAAGAAAAAAGTAGATGAACTTTTCTAGTGAACAGCATCGAATAAAATATATTCCTAAAAGAGATCATTAGACAAAGTGTGCCTTTTACAGACGAAACCTAGGTCTATATCGCAAACTGGAAAGTGCACATTTATAATTATCTTCAGTAAAATATATTGCAGAAGAACTAATGTGACAATTATAATTATCATCCCCATACCATTAGTTTTCTCAAATATTTATTCAAAACATTTCTCAGTTTTCTTCTTCCTTACTCGTTTCCCATGTGTTTTGCACAACCCAAATAGTTAATAAATCAATCAAATATAGTGAGATGACATAGCATGACTACAAACAGCTGGTTTGTGAAATGAAGTTCTTCACTGTTTTTCCTCTATTTTTAAAAGCCAAGAAAAGCTTGTAGAGCTCAAATCTGGAACCTGTGCTGTCTCCCTGGGCCTTAGCTATATGGAAGAAAGTGATCTATACTTGTTAAAACAGTCTCTCTCTCTTCTCTCTCTCTCTCTCTCTCTCTCTGTGTGTGTGTGTGTGTGTGTGCGTGTAGAGATTAATGTTATCAAAATTTATGCTGAATCAATGTAGAAGAATTTTATTTCTGCCAATGTGGCCATAAAGAAAAATTAATTGCTTTTAACAAATGAAAAAAGAGTTACCGGTAATTGCTGACAGTAGAATAATTTATCTCATCAGTGCCATGAATTGCCATTAACCTCTTTCACCCATCATCCATGAGGAAGGAAGGAAATGCTGCAGGCCACACATCACTTTAGTTTCAAATTGCTTGCTATAACCATCTGTAGGTCATCCCTCCTTCCCCCCCCTTCCCTTCTCCATCACCTGTCTCCAGACAAAGAAGCTATCTTCTAATTGACCATGTGGAGGGAGAAATCCTGCTGCCTAATAATGGAAGGTATAAAAAAGTGATGACACAAATAAATACTGCAGACTGATGACAAATGAATTGACTTCTATTCATAAAATCAGTGCAGGTTTTTTTAAGCATGAGAATTGGCTCAAAATTAATCCACTAAAACAATATTTAGCCAAATATTGGCGAAGTGCTACATCAGTCTTGTTTTCTAGGCATTCCTCTTTCATCCTTGTTCACAGGTAACTCCAAGTGGAAATTTTACATGTGAATAAGGGGCAGAAGCTGTACCTACCAACCCAACTTTATAGCCTCTTAGCTGTCAAGATTGTGCACAATCAGATGTTCCCAAAGGTGCTTTTTTTTCCAGGAGCCAACTGGACTTTCTTGTGTTTCTTTTGAAGATGTTTCACTTCTTATCCAAGAAGCTTCTTCAGTTCTGACTAGATGGTGGGGAGTGGAAGGATTTATATGGCTTGCAGACAGCTGGTCATTTACATTCCTTTAGAGCAGACATGTCAAACTCGCAACGTCAAGTGACATCGCGCGACATATCAGAACTTTTTTCCCATTGCCGGCAATGGGGTGGGCACAGTTTCGTTGTGACGCATCCAGTCCACGGGACAGCAGTTTGACAATGTTATGTATCCAGGTGCAGGCATCTGCATAGCAACAGCCACCAGGGGGCATGGCCTGGACGGTTTTGGCGGGAAACCCAGTTTCAGCGGGAAACCTAGGGCTGGCCGCCTGCCTGGCTAGGTATATAAGGAGGCCAGGTAGCCCTTGTTCTCCAGTACGCACCCCCCACACAATAAAGAGCTGAACACGTACTCCGGCTGGCGTCTCTTCCTTGCGTCGGACCCACTACATTATAGACAATCCTGCTTTAGAGAGTCATTGAGAGTCATTTGGAGGTTTATTTGTGCCCTCAGGGTCACCTGAGTAGTGCAAATGTGTGTGGAGCCTTCTTGGCTGCCGGATGTTTTCTGCCCTTTTCTGTTCTTTCACTGTTGAAAATAGGCACAGGCTATTGGGGATGAGTCTGTATTGTCTGAGTCTCAAACAGGACCACAAATGGTTCCTGTAGTCTGCAGTATTTTCTGGAAATCCATTCATACTCTCTCATCATTTGAAGAGTGTTCATCCCAAAGTGCATAGCTAAATGTCTATGGAGATTCTCAGTCATCCAGGTATGGTTGTCCCAAAGATGCTTTTTTCAGGAGGCAACTCAACTTTCTTATGTTTCTTTTGAATCTCCATAGACAATTTACTCCTTCATATCTCATATACATGAGAAAAGTGGGTGGAGACATGGGGAAAAATGGAAAACGTGACATGCTGTGTGCAAACTTTTTTGAATGTTCTCCTCACTCAATTACTTATTGCAGTTTTTCTGCAATCCAAAATCCATTTACCTGGAATGCTAAAACCAGTAAGATTTACCTTACCTTCTGCATGGACAGAATTAAGACATTTTTTCTGTGCACTTTTCATCTTTTACATTTCAGACTAACAACTTCTTGCTGTGTTTAGAATCTAAAGAATGACTCTAAAGAATTACTTTTATGAATGGTTCTTGATGTGGTACATGAGACAAAAGCCATTATTGCTTAACACTATGGCAACCCTTGGAAATAATGCATGCTCTGCTTTACACAATGCAGAGAAATTAATTACTGCCTACAACTATTTTATAGAATCATCTTTAAAGCTTGGCATTAAAGTTTCCTAAGCAGTTTTTGCCTTTTACATACTCTTACTACCAAGTGCTTGCAATAACTATTGAGCAAGTACGAAACCTTCAAATTAATCAAAACAAATTGAATGATTGTTTAAACTTCTTTACAAGAAATTCTGGTCCAGATCTTAAAGTTTTAAAATATTGAATTTCTGACCATGGTATGTGGTTCCATGCTGAATTTTCTGAATCTCCAGTAAATTGTAAATCACTGGGAAATATTGAAACTTACAGTACAAACTGGTTGCAGGGGAGTCCCATTCTACTTATGGATTTTTCAAACTACTTATTGATTTATTTTGATTTGCCACTGCCCAACTGCAGAGCAACTCTGGGCAGTTCACAATATAATAAATAGAAAAAACCAATGAGGACAAAGGGAGCTGCATTATAAATTTACATGTTGGGTTGCTTTGTTTTGCCTGGATTGAAATTACACATGGCAGGTCTTTTAGAAAGCTTTAAACCATTAGTGAGAAATATCCTTGATGCAAATTATCGCATGGCAACAAGCTGAGGATCCACTGTAGGTGATGGAAAATTTGACCAATCCATTTAAGAGATGAGAAAGCTGCTAAATAACTCTTGAGACATGTTAAAAGGCTTGGAGAAAGATGAAGAGACTACCATAAGTTTGGAATGTGCTGGTTATAAAGCTTGCTCCAGAGAATGACTCAAACAAAAGGAAAAATTCCAATGAGCTGTTTAGCAAATACTTGACAGTGTTTATAGCTGTCAAATGAGAGACTTTCATCAAGGCTAAAAAAGACATTTTATGGCCATTTGAGGGGGAGGTTTGCTCTTGCAATGGTAACACTTGCAATATGAGTCCCTCCAGATCATAAATCCATTGAACGCCTGCATAGGTGGACTGATTTTCCTGATTAACACCTCTAAAAAATGGAGGATATGATGAGAAGATTAAAGAAAAATAAGAGCTAATAAATAAATTAATTGAAGAAGTTCAGAAGGAGCTGTCTTCCTTGTGTGATATTTTTTGGGAAACTAGTTCCTGACAAACAGTTCCATGAAGTTATAATAGGGCTCTGTATAATTGTGCATAATTCTTGGATGTGATCATAATGAGGAACTCCAGTTATTTAAACAAAATTACTATTCAACCACCCATTCCATGTTCTAAGTATGTCCAAGGTATTATCACTTGGTTCTAGTTCAACATCACTGTTGCAAACACATCCAGAAATCAGCTCCTCATTCAGCAATGGGCATACTACACAGTATAATTAATTTTGTGCTTATCCTCTACAGGATTTCTACAGGAATTACCAGGTGCCAGTAATGTGTTCCTTACAATGTGCAGCCAATGCCATGTATACTAGAGCATCACCATATTACTGTCCCAAGCAGCTGCCAATAGTAGAAATATACTAGTTTTCCAATGCAGTTATATTCTCTCAAAATAAAACTATAAAAATAAGTTCAAAATTTTAAAATATGGAAATGACTCCTCCAATCAGTTGTGAGCAACCACCACAGCAAGGATCTGATAAATTCTACAGTACTCCTTTAAAGCATATGCACTGTGTTTCTATGCAGACATCATCACTACTCAATGTGTGTGACTCAGCTGCATTCCTCTTTTTATTTCTTTATTTATTTCTTAAATTTATTTGCTGCCTATTTCTCCATGTGGTACTCTAGGCAGCTTACAACAATGAAAATGAAGAAATTAAAAGAGTGTAAACTTTATCTTCCTAGGCTAAAAATCCATAAGTAACCATGAAATAAAGATCTGTAACTTGGAACAATGACATAATGTAGGAGGAGAACTATGTTAGCCTAAGGTAGCAAAAATTCATGAGGAGTCTGGTAGAAACTTTCCTTACTATAAAAACATATTAAAGGGCATAAGCTTTCGTGAATTCCAGCTCATTTCAATCAGCTACATAGATTGGCTACAGCTCTCAACAATTTAATAGTCAGATAAGGTGCTACCACTTTTCCTCAGTTTGGGGGAGAAAGGCTATAACATCTAGACAAAATATTGAAGTGGGAAGATGTTTCAAAGACACAAAGGCATATGTAATGAAATCTAAGACTTCTCAGAGTAACATGTTACTGTGGAAGCTAGTTCATCAGAAGGCTGAACCACTTCAACAAAAGGTTGCCTTTTAATTGTGTGCTGGATAAAATGGTGGATAACATACTGGATTACAAGAAGAATAATTCAGAACAATACCAAATAAAACCAGACTGCTCACTAGAAACATTAGTAATAAAGAAATGCCTATTTTAGGTGTATAATGAGGGGTAAGAACCACTAGAGTTTACAGTGATGCTTGGAGAAATTGAGGTCAGTTATACTACTGAAGGCAAAATGGCTATATCCATTACTGATTATAAAAACAGGATCTTTCAAAAACTTAAAAAGCCTGTTACCAACAGAAAATCCTAGTGAAAACATATCTGTAAGATCAGATTCAGTCATCTGAATAACAATACAGTGTTTGTTATTCCAATTTACACAACTGACTTTGTGTATAACAGAATAACAGAATTGGAAGGGACCATAAAGGTCTTCTAGTCCAACCTGCTGCTCATGCAGTAGACCCTATACCATTTCTGACAAGTGGTTGTCCAGTCTCTTAAAAGACTTCAATGATGGAGCACCCACAACTTCCAAAGGCAAGCTGTTTCACTGGCTGATTGTTCTCACTGTCAGGAAATTTCTCCTTAGTTCTAGGTTGGATATCTCATTGATTAGTTTTCATCCATTTGTATATTCAAATAAAAGAATGCAGAGAATATTCTTAAATGCCACACACAGAATAGCCCAAAGTATACACTCTGCTAGAGAGAAGTTCCCTGTGGATGGGCTCACGGCAGGAGTTCAAAAGCTCAGAAGGCTAAATCTCTTGTCCCAGTGACTGACCCAGATTGGATCCTGCAACCTTATCCTGGGACACATATATTCACCTTCATTCGTAAGGGTATAGTGCTGTATATGGGCTGAATAAAATATAAACCATGAAATTTGGTTTCTACCTAAATCTTACATCAAATCTGTTCTGATTGAACATCATTTTGGTTTGCATCCTTGAAAGCACTTCCATGCTTTACTCCCAGTTCAGTTCCTCTACCCTGTCGTTTCAAGTTGTCTTCTTTCTTCATTTGTGTAAGAAGAAAAGGTCTAAGGCATGCATACAGACATAAACACACACCCAGATATTATATTATGATATTGTATGTTATGCTATGCTGTGCTGTGCTGTGTTGTGTTATGATCTTATTTTAATTTATTGGCCACCCAGTTCCAGTGGACTCTGAATTGCAAGAAGCACTGTGAAGCTATCTCCCTTTCATCCCAAGCCTATTCTTCACACCTCCAACATGTCACACAGACTAACAAATGTAAAGGGCATGAGGTGAAACAGGAGGGAGTGATCAATAACTGAATGGAATGGCAGTGCTGTCAGACTGGTATTAGCCTAAGGTAGCCTGTGGAGGAGGCAAAATAGTGCAAGAATAATTAAGATAATATAGCCATCCACTCAAATAATGAAAATTGCAAACAGCATGGCCACCCATAACCCCTTGTCAGAAAACCTGTACTGCACTTTTTGTTGAAATAATCAATAACATGCATCTGGTAGAATCCTTTTCTAGTTGAAATTGACTTTTTGGAATAGTGGTCAATAACTCAGATACCGGCTGCTGTTGTATCTGTGGCTAGAAGAGACTAAGAGATTTTTCTGTGGCAGGACCAATAGTAGGACGCTGAAACAATGAATTTTTCTGTACATTCTCAGCATTTCTGAACCAGCAAAAAGAGTGGGTTATTTTCAAACTGTTTTTGAGAAATTGAGAAATTATGTTCATTTGGAAAGATCTATATTTTTTCCCCCACTACTGTAAATTGTTAAGTCACAACTCAGGAGAGCCTGCAGGTTCGCCTGGTGCGCCAGTTGCGGCCCTATCTGGACCGGGAGGCCTTATGTACGGTCACTCATGCGCTCGTGACCTCTCGCCTAGACTACTGTAACGCTCTCTACATGGGACTTCCCTTGAAGACTACTCGGAGGCTCCAACTGGTACAGAATGCGGCCGCGAGAGTTGTCTTGGGAGTTTCCCGGTACTCCCATGTTACACCCTTGCTCCGTGAGCTGCATTGGTTACCAGTTGTCTTCCGGGTAAGGTTCAAGGTTTTGATTATGATCTTTAAGTCCCTACATGGCATGGGTCCGCGATACCTCGAGGACCACCTGCTGCCGGCGTCGACTCCCCTCCGTCCTGTGCGCGCCCACAGAGAGGGCCTCCTCAGGGTGCCTCCTGTCAAGGAATGTCGACTGGTGGCCCCCAGGGGGAGGGCCTTCTCTGTGGGTGCTCCGGCGTTATGGAACCAACTGCCGGTAGAGCTCCGGATGGCATCAGACCTCCGATCCTTCCGTCGCGGGTTGAAGACCCATTTATTTGAACTAGCGGGTCTGGCCTGATGGGGGTACATGGGTTTTTTTTATATAGGCTTGTTTTATTATTCTGGTTTTAACTTGGGCATTGATTTAATTGTCTTTTAATGTTTGTATTGTTATTTATATTTATGCCCTGTGAACCGCCCTGAGTCCCTTTGGGAGAAGGGCGGTATAAAAATCTCAATAAATTAAATTAAATTAAATTAAATTAAATTAAAATATAATAAATATTTCTGGATCAAACATAGCTAATATAGAATATAGATTTCCATATGTTGATATAGTTCCTTTCAGGAAGATCACAAAGGAAATAGTAGACAATACAACCACAATGCCTTCACCTCTGTGTCTCATGTTCTCCTAATTCAACTTCCTTTCAGTATCTTATATTAAACTCTGGTTATGTCCTATAGCAAGCCAGGAAAAAGTGGATGAGGTGCAGAGAAAGAGTCACAAATGCATTTCCTCCTTTCTCCAGTCTTTTAAAAACAACCCGGCAATTACTCTTAAATATCGAATGTGAGTTGGATTAATATGTACAGGTATTCCTCGTTTAGGTACAAAAACCTGGACCAGTCATTAAGCAATGCAGTTGCTAAGTGAATCTGTGGCTGCGCTTATAATTTACTTCAGTTTTCCTTTTCTTGCAGACCTGTGAAGGTCATAAAAGTTGCAGAGCTACTTTTTCATCACCTTTGTAACTCCAAACTTCACTAAACTAGGCATTTGCTAAACAAGGCATACTTATTTAAGGACAATGATTACAACATGCAAAAATAAACATGCAAAAAATAAACCAGGCTCAGAATCTCTTTATCAACACACACAGAGACCGATAACACAAGGTCCTTTTTTTTTGCATTTGTTGCTTCATTTGTAATTTAAGGACCTGTTAAAGAAATTTTAACGTTAGTTTGCCAACATATTGCCCTGTTTCCTAAAGCAAGAACAGTAATGGGCATCAGAGAAATATAGTCCATTAAGCAGTGGCTAGAATGAAGATAACAGGGGCAAAATTTGGTTGCATTGTGGCTTTGTTTTCTTTCATTTAATTATGCCCGATTCTCCGAGCCTATCTGGAGAAATCCCTACAAATTTCTTCGCAACATTTTTCATAAGTGGTTTGCCATTGCCTCCTTCCTATGACTGGGGGAGGCCTGGCCCAAGATCATGCAGCTGGTTTCATACCCAAGGCAGGAATAGGACTCATGGTCTCCCAGTTTCTAGCCTAATGTTTTAACCACTACAACTCTCATGCATTGTGGTTTATCATTATATAAATGCTGCTGTGTGATTTAGACAAAAGGGTTAAACAAGAGATTTTTCCCCCACCCTTTGTGAGAAGTCAATTCAAATGTGTTTGATATCCACAGACAGTTGGACAACAGCTGGGGTTTCATTTAAAATCCTATGTATGACCCAAAGCGGCATTGACTTCGAAAGGTTTCCGGGAGCTGCAGGCAACGGGAGCAGATGGGATAAATCATCATCTCCAGACAGTCAACAGGGGAACCTCAGGCCACATGCTTGATTTTTTTCCTCAATGAACCGCATACAAGCGAAGCATTCAGTCCATGTGACTGCAGCTGCTCTGTCCTGAGGGAAGAGTGAGGCTTTTGATTGGGCAAGCACTTTCACAGGTTATTAACAGGTCATGCTGTGACATTAGTAGGCCGGAAACATCCCATCTCCCAGGAGGCTGAACAAAAGCAAGAGAGAGTTCTCGCTCATAATTCAACCACAGTTCAGTGCTTACGGATTACTCCACATAATCTGCTTGGCAACAGCACAGGCTCACCAAGGTGCTGCTATCTGATTTTTTTTTCCCTTTCTGCTTCTTTCCATTAGGATTGCCAGGAAAGGATCTTTTTACATTTGCTTACTTATAAAGCTCAAAAGGATGAGGAGCCACTTCTTTGGAGCTTTTTGGTATTAACTGCAGAGCAAAGAGAATACCGAGGCCTCCCTTGGACTGCTTTTCTCTATTCCTAGTATCTTGTTCTCCGTTTTTCTCTTCAATTGCCCTGGTGCACATGAACCATTGAACCAAATTCAACAATTGTACACTGAAGTGTTGTCTTTCTTTTGCTAAGCAAAAGTTTCACTTGGTAAGAAAAAAAAATCAAGGCCCAAACCAACAGGGTCTGAGTGCTTATTGTGTCCATGTCACACTCTTATGCATGCCATTGTCATGGTTTTCACTTGACTAAAATGATAGAATGCCAGGGAAGGTTCCAAATTACCATGAGGGTGTTATATGGAACGCCTACATTTCATCAAGGGATTTTATGGCCTTCATGTAGAGTTCCAGATAAATAGATAGCAGGCAGGCAGGAAGGCAGGAGAGAGAAAGAGAGACAGAGATAGGGAGGGAGGGAGGGAGGGAGGGAGGGAGGGAGGGAGGAAGAGAGAGAGAGAGAGAGAGAGAGAGAGAGAGAGAGAGAGAGAGAGAGAGAGAGATGAAAGAGGCATGAGGGTAGATGAATCAAAGTAAGGCAGGTTTGTTCAGACTTTTGTGGCCAGGCTAAGACTAGATGAAACTTTAGCCTTCCCTATGTGATGGCACCTAATGTCCTGAACAACATGTTGTCTCACAAATCAAAGCTTGCATTGACTGAACCTAGTTACACAAGGTTCACAACCTGGAGGTGGTGGTGGTGGTAGTGAATGTAGCATCACCCTTTAGAAAGACGAATGATAAGCCATTCAATCGTTTCTAGAAGTTTCAGGCTGCAATTCCCGTTTGCCCCAACTAATGAAAATTAGTGAAAGTTGTAATAAAAAACCCACATAAGCTCATTTACCCCTGCTTTAGAAAATAATCTCAATAGGAGCAACAAATGTCCTTGTGTTTTATCATGTAATTGAATGGATTTGGCAGCTGATCCAAAACAAGCAAGGCATCCAAGTACAGAAGGATAGAGTGGTTTTTCATGCTACCATTTTAGATTTCTTGGTGTTCAGAATGTAGTGTTAAATCTGAAATGTTTCTGTGTGAAAATACATGTTTCATCCATGAAGATTCCTATATGGAACAATAAATTTCAGTTTTCTTAGACGTTAAAGCAGAACATGAGATTAGAAAACTGAACCCATGTTCTATCGCAATACAGACAATCCTTTGCAAAGATCATACAGAACAACCTTCTGGAATGTAAAAGTAAGCAGATGGGTTGGGAGTTCTTTTCCAGACTTCCGTTTAAACAGTAAAAAGAATGCCAGAGCTATAGAAGCAGTGACACAAATCAGCCATCTGTTGCAAAAGTTAGACTCCAAGGCATCCAATTCTACATTCTCTTAGAGAACAAAGACTAGCTCAGGCTATATAAGGATGAACATGGGGAACTGCTGTTAGAAACATGTATCAAATAAATGTCTGCTTGGCATAAAATATATACTTGTTATTCTGACCTAAATGTTGGGGATTTATAAGGCTGCAGTTTGAAGGAAGCAGTTTAAAAAAAATGCCGTATGAGTAAGGACCTCACACATATTATTTCACAAACAACAAAGGTCAGAACTAATTTTCTACATTCTCAGTGGCAATTGAACAAACCCTTATTGCTGGGGATATTGTGAAACAAAAGTAGTGCTTCTGAAAACAAGCCACCCTGTGGACAGAAAAAAAGAGAGAGAAAATTGCATCAAATTTGAAAATTACTGTCATGTCCCTTTAAATTCTTTAAACAATTCATATGCTGTCAATTGTATTTCCTGAATTTCAAAGAATCTCCAGTCTCATGGGCTTTGGCATAAATATATTTTAATGGTCCTACCTCTTTTCTTATTTTACAGCTTATCTCTTCACCTACATTTGCTTGATTTACCTGCACAGGTAAATGCTCTTTCCTTTTGCTTCTTGTCCACTTGTTCACTCAAGGACAGCTGACAGAAATGAGAAAATAGCATGGAAGAGGAGGAGCAGGACCCACAAACTGGTCTTTACAGACCCAACAATACTAAGCCCAATGGTCAACTTTCCCCCCTCTCTTTCAGTATATAAACTCCATTTTCTCTTTCCACAAGTCTCTACCCTTATAACTTTTCACTGCTTCTCATGGTCACTTTTTCTTCTTTCTCATTCACTGCTATTTTAATATCACAAATGTAAACACCGTTTACTTTCTCCCTAATACTTTTTAAACAAAAAGTGGGTTACCTGCAGAACAAAGCTGCAGTCAAACCCAACACCTTGGCTCACCAATGGTTATTCCCTCCTGATACCTACTTATTAGACATCTGAGATCAAGATTTACAACAATAGTCCTGTAGGTCAATCTCCTCTGTCCCCAGAGAAGAGACCAAATGTCCATATTTAAATTTTAAATGTTAAAAAAATAACATAACTTCCATCTTCCAACAGTAGATTTTCTTTCCAATCTTTTGACCATCCAATCTCTTCTTCAAGCATCACAGGTAGAGGCTCTTTATGACTGGAGCATATGCCCCCTTGCCCAGGTTTTCATAAGCTTTCAAAGGCCTGGGGTGGTTCCTTAGACAATTTTGTAACAAGAGCCCTTTTTGTCCATACAGTGAGCAGGATAATCTCAGAGGGAACAAGCAAATGTCAGTCATTATAAAACATGGTGCAAAAAACCAAAAACATTGCTTAAACCAAATTTTCAACTTTTTTCAGTACTTGATTAACTCTTCTATATAGTAGAGAAACACAACAGCCAATGTTCTATTTTAAGGAAAACAGAGCTAATTCAAAAGAAGACAATTTGGTCTAGGAGGGCCAGTTGATTTAGTAGTTAAGGCACCTGACAAAAAAACAGGGACGGTGAGTTCTAGACCCACCTTAGCTCTCGACCCAAGTTACCTCACAGGGTTGTTGTTGTTGGAAAAATAGGAGGAGAAAAATGTGCTGCATATGTTTGCTGCCTTGAGTTATTTGTAAGGTGGGTCAAAAATAAATAAATAAAAATAGAATTCACAAAAAGAAGGGACAATATTGAATAGGAGGGAGAAAAAAAGATCAGTTTAAATAATAGCTTAATTAGACATAATTTCATTGTGAGTTACACAATAACAATAAGGATATTCTATTCTATTCTACTCATATTGTGCACTTGTAAAGCGATGGGAAAGTATTTCTGTTTTCCAGAACTTTTCATCAGATAGGATATTTAAAATATCAGGGAGGAAATGAGGGGAGAAAGGAAGGAAAATGTGCAGTATTTATGTCTATGTAGATATATGGACAGAAACTGGATCCAAATACTGAACTAAGCCATAATGTGAGGTTTGTTTTTTTATTTTGTGTGAATACAGCTCTTGTTTTTTGTAACCATCATTTATACCTTAGCATGATGTATGAACCCAACTATCCTGGATTGTTAAGAAAAAGTTAACACAAACAATGGCATGGCATATTGGAATTAGATTGCATCAAGACATTTCCAAACTCAACTTGAAAGGATAAAGAAGCAAATAATCACTGGTCACCCACTTTTTGAATTATAACTGAGCTGTTCAAGATGCTGTCCATTGGTCCTGTTTACTTTTGCATTTTAGCCGAACAGGTGGGCATACTCCAAAAGCAAAGCACTGTGTGGCAGCCATCCATCATTTTTATTTTCTAAGAATAACTCTGGGGTTGATGTTGGAATTGGAAGCATTTTTGAAACAAATATGAAACTCAAGTCTAGTGTTTTCTCTGCAACATTCTACCTGCCTTATTTTTAAGGTGAAACTAATTTTTTAAAAGATGGTACACGAAAACTGGTTAGCACCCAGGAAAGTTGTAGTACATCAGTGCTCCTAAATATGCTAGAGACTCAGGAAACAGAATGTAACAATGGAATGTACAAAGGAAACAAATTGATCTTAGCCATTAATCATCAACTCATAAGCAAACCAGTACCATAAGATCTTGTGCTAAAGTGCTTATGTATTTCTGAATGTATCTGTTTGTAGAATGGTTCAATCTTTGGGTTACAGTATTCCCTCTTTTTATACCTGGTAGACCATTGCTTACAAGCCTAAAAGAAATCACAGAGATCATTGTAATATTCAGTTCTTGACTTCTACATCTAATGATAAGCCTCAGGAAATTTAGTCATTAAAAGTAAGTGAGATTGTCATGCAGATTGTCATGCCCTATTTCTTTAAATATTTTTTTACATTTATTAGATATATCAAAGAATGTTGTAAAAGGGTTAGTTGTCAGCCTCTATGGTGAGTATACACCTACTGTATTATATGGGCTCCTGCCATTTCTTTAAAACAGTCTTGCAACCATGATATGGTTTGAAGATTTGAAGCCAAATATTTAGAATATGATTTAATTTCAATAGAACTGAAAGCAATTCCAAGTGAGGATTAATACCAATAGGCATGTATTGACTGGTGATGGAAGGCATTCGTCATTTGCTTTCCACATTATTTTTCTTCCCCTTTCTAAAAATTCTGCTGTTGGCTGCCAAGTGGTGTACAGTATATTAATTAATTATTCTTCCCAAACTGAGGTTCTGTTCTGTTTTAGTTGAGGTGTATAGAGATAAGCTTACATAAAACAAGGCTTAATAAAATCCTGGTTTTTCTATTTAAAAAAGGCTATTGTAGGAGCAATAGAGCTTGGAATATATACTAGATTAAGGTAAATGCATTTTTATGTTGGTTTATGGTTGGTGGGAAAGTCTCCATAAAATTTCAAGGAATTGTATTTTGCTTTTAATTCATAAAGTCTTAATACATCCTTCAAGAAACCAGACTATTAGACAGAGAACTGAAAAGAAAGATCTCTTAGACAAAGTTTTCGATTTCTTCTTTAAATTATAGCTCTTTTTCCCCAAAAAACAGTATGCTAACAATCCAAATGAAGATGAGCAGAAGTTATCAGTTAATAATATATAGTGGATTTAAGAAGTTTAATCAGAAATGACATTATGATTAATAGTTAGGAAATGCTCAAAGAACTGAAAGCTTTAAGGAGTTGCAATATTATTAAATTTTCATTTTAGAAATGAAGGGAGATAAGAAGCTACCGGTAATAAGTCTAAACCACTGATTATTAAGAATAACCACTATAATAGCTAGAGTCAGTCTGACCTTGACTTTCTCAAAACAAAATAAAAACAAAAACTTCACTACCCATAACACACACACACCATCTGTAAACTCCACCACCCACAACACATACACACCATCCATTAACTTGAAAAACCTGAAAAACATCCCCATGAACTAACTCCATATCCATATTTGGAACAATTTTGTTGCTACATATTGGTTAGTATATGGCAGACATGTCAAACACAAGGCCCGGGGGCCAGATCCGGCCCACGAAGTGGTTTCATGCGGCCGCCGAAGCCATCCTGGAAACAGTGAGGGAACAGTCCCCGCTGTGTTGGCCCTGGCCCAGAGATCCTCCTTCTGCCAGAGACCCCCAGATCTGTCCCACTCCTGCCCGGGCCCCCATAGGCACCCTTGATGCCAATGATGTAGAGCTGGCCACGCCCACCCAGTAGGCCATACGCACTCTGGCCGCGCCCACCCAGTAGGCCGCGCCAACCCTGGCCATACCCACCCGACCCCCTGAGGGCAACCACAATGATGATGTGGCCCTCAATGAAATTGAGTTTGACACCCCTGGTATATGGAATCTGAGATCTACCGTTCCAAAACATTGGGTCTGTCCCCTCTCCTGTTCTAAAATTCTATCTAAATATACTTGAATCAGTAGAAAATTAATCAGAATTTGCTGTCCTACATTGGAATGTCTGTTCTGCCTGTATTGCCTTGTTATAATAATAATAAAGTTGGAAGGGACCTTGGAGGTCATCTAGTCCAACCCCTTGCTCAGGCAGGAAACCCTATAACATTTCAGACAAATGGCTGTCCAGTCTCTTCCTAAAAACTTCCAGTGTTGGAGCAGTGCAGCAGTGTTGTTGCCAATGTCTGTTCTGCCTTTTACATTTGCCAACTTTAAGATGGGTGGACTTCAACTCCCAGAATTCTTGAACCAGCATGCTCTATTGTCTATGCTGTGAACTACTGTTAAATGGTGCTGCTCAAATTATGCATAGATAAACATGTGATTATTGATTGGGTCCTTCAGAATTACTATCATCCCTCTTCTGCACGTCACCATCCTGAAGGAAAACAAGATGTCAGTCAATCCTGGGTGCTAGAGTATTGCTATGGGAAGGCTGTCTGCAAGATTCTGTCCACTGTCTTTAGATCTCTACCTCTGTTGCTTTTCTTGCAATCATTCTGACATAGCCTGAGCTGAATATTTTTTTTAAAAAAAATCCCAAAATAAACTAAGTCACAAAAGTACTTTTTTTAGGATTTCTCATCATGTCCTTTCTTTTCTTCATGGAAGAAGTGCTGGCTTCCAAATTTCTGCAGCTCATTCCACTGTCATGTTATTTGGTTATAACTCCCAGCATCCTTACTGGTCATACTGCTTCCTTATTTGTTTGTTTGTTAAATTTATAGGCTGCCCAACTACATCCCAACTCTGGGTGGTATGCTTAGACTGTTGAAGGTGTAATTCAAACATTTGAAGCATAATAGGTTTTGTATCCCTGCCCAATATTTCACCTCCCATTTTGTGAATAATCAGTAGCCTCTATATATAGCCTTTTCCAAACTGCAATCCTGTTATTACCTTTTTATTTATTACCTTTAAATGTTTATCTTTTCCTGAATTGAGACTTGAAATTTATGAGGTGTCCTAATAGCATGTTCACTGAATTATCTTGAAATATACATTGTTTTAAAACTTAAAGAAATTATAAGTTGATGTCTGAATTGTGTTGAACACTTTTTATGAGCCTTTTGGTGAATCTAACATCAGTTGATTCAAAATGCTTGTTCAAAAATTCCTACAAATGTTTTACACCAAAGATTCCTACAAATCTTTTCTTAACACTATTATTGCAAAAACAGTTTATCTTGGCAAAGAATTTGTGATTACAAGATACAAGAAAATGGAAGAAAAGCTGAGCAATGGCAGCCTCTGATTGAAAAGTGTTAATTGGAGTGAATATCTGCTGCTTATTGAATGAACAAGCATTGACCAAATATGTAGCTATTCGGGAAAATTAAATATTTTCTGAACATTTATAATCATAACCAGTTTGTTGTAAGGACAGATGGATGAGGTCTTTGTTTGCATATCTGTGGTCTTATCTGTACTGTAAATATGTCATTGTGACTTGTTAAAAGAAAATCAGTATTTAGAATAAAATCTTGATTTTCAAGAAGAACACTATTAAAACCAAATAGGTTTTTCTTTTTAAAAAAATTCCATTGAATTATATGAAGGACTTTTGAAGACACATGTAAGTCGTCAGGTCCAATCCCATGCTCAGTTTAGGAATCCCATCCCACTGGATCCAGCAAAGAGGTCTTGTAATGGGGTGAGATAGCTACATTTGGTGGGCTTTAGGTGGTGGTGGGCCTTTTCTGTAGTGATGCCTATATTTGTGGAATCTTCTCCTGCCTGAGGTGAGTTTAGCCTTGTCCCTTTTGAGCTTCTGGTGGCCCTCAAGAGCTGGTTATGCCAGCAATCCTGGGGAGCCCAGGAGATGGTTAAACTTCTGAGAAGTCTTCATTATTATTAGCATCCCTTTGTCTGTTATTTCCCTGTTTCATTTTTATAGTTTTTTTATAATTAATAGTGATAGTAGTTTTTATATATTTATTTATTGTTTTTTGGTTTGTTGCACACGATCCAGAGTCACTTTGGTGGCTGTATAAACTGATAATAGATGATAGACAGACAGACAGATGATAGATAGATAGATAGATAGATAGATAGATAGATAGATAGATAGATAGATAGATAGATAGATAGATAGATAGATAGATGAAAGAGAAAGAGACAAAAAAATCCAAATACAAGCATCCCACGCAGATGGCTGAATCCATCCAGTGTATGGTGAGCCCAGTATCTTTGAGTATTGATTTCAATGACAAACTACTAGAGTGGTTGGGGAATGTTTTAAGACATTCTATTGAAACCCAATTTTCTGCAGTTTCTCTGGAACACAATGTTTTTATCTTACAGATCTTAAGATCATATCCAGCTACATAGTAAGCAAATTGTTTGAGAATGACTAACTCTCAAGCATTATTTAATATGCTTATTATCGTAATTGTAAGTCAAATAGTTCTGCAAAAATTAGACATATTTTCTTTGATTATCAAATGTTTTGCACAGTAATTGGTTTGGTGTTTTGTTTTGTTTTTTAGTTCTGAGAGCATCTTCCTTCTTTCTGCTTTGGTTGAAACTGAAACATTTTTTCACACTTACACTTAACATTTCAGCAGTTTTTTTCCCCTTTTTTGCCAAGTACCTTGCTTGCAATCCTAAATGAACAGATGCCAAATGCCTAGAAATGGTTTGCTTAGTTTAATATTTTGCTTCCATTTAAGAAATATTTTCCACTCCAAAACAATTTTTCTACCACCATTGCTTCATAGGCTTTGGGGTTTTTAAAAAAAATTTTGGTTGTGTTTTTTTAACATGAATTATTATTGCAAGATGTGGGAGCTTCCTACACTTGTTTTGTTTTTTTGTGTCTATTATAAATCTCTATTTCTCAGTCTACCTGACTGTTCCTGCTTCCTAATCTGAAAAAAAAATTCCTGCAAGGAGTTTCCTCATGTTGTATGAACTTGGATGTAATTCTTGAAAACTAAGCAAGCTATGAAGCATAGAACATGACTGCACAATTAACAAAAAAGATTGCCCATCTTCATTACTTGGTCATTTAATAAGAAAAATACTCTTTTTATTATTAAAGAGAAATGCATTTTTAAAAAGAATAACACTCCATTCCAGAACACTATGAAATCCCGGTGAAGGAATAAAAAAAACAATTTCTGCAATGTGTTTTTTGATGTTGATGAAGAAAAATATGTTCCTTCAGATAATCCACTATTCTGATCCCCACTGATATCTCAAATAATCTTCCCCCTTATTTTTAAAATACAGGTCTAGAGAGAATATAAATAGCAAACAGGATATCCGGCATCACATTTGAAGTCATTGGAAGGGGATCCCCTGTTACATTCCAGATCTGGCATCTGTTAGGATGCCTTCAAGTGCCTGACTTGGGTCTCTGAAGGACATGGCTCATAGCCAAAATGCCATCTATCAACTGGCACTACAAGAAAAGATCACAGCCGATGAGGAGAGAAAGGCCCCAAGATAGAATATATAACATTGATAGAGAGCAATTAAAGGCAGCTATAGCTATTAAAGGTATTCATATGCTGATTAATTTAAAAATAAACATTCCCAAGCCAATTGAAAGACATGGTGCCCTTACAGATTTAGCTGGGGTTGAGGAGACCAGAAGCAGGATATATCTGAGGCTTGTCATATATACTCTCTCCCCAGTTTTCTCCATTTACAACAGAAAGAAAGGAGTCATGCTGGATGAGGGAAGAAGCTTTTAAGATCTTCTCTTAAAAAAGAATATATATGTCTGTAGATAACATTTGCTCACCATTTTAGCTGTACCCAGTAGTCTACCCCAAGATATACCTGTATGCATTGATGGTCTGATCACAAAGTTATTGCTATAGTTTTCAGGAAGTTCCTATTATCAAAAAATCAGGAGTCTTTCTTAGCAAGGATTATTATTTGCTTCTAGTAAATGTTGGCAGCATGATGCCTGCAAACATCAAAGATCTGGACCTCCGTGAAGCATTCCTATTCCCAATCCTTCTTGCTTGTTACATGAGACTGCTTAAATTACATGAGGTTATATGAAAATGCTAGAATCCCTCAAAGGTTCATCAACATTTGATATTCCAAATGAAATTTCACTTTAGGAAACTTGTTGATACAACCTGAGTTCTTGCTATAATGTCCTATAATTTTTGCTGTTTTTTCTTCAGTACAAGTTTATAACTAATCCTTGGTTTTCAAAAATCAAGTAGGTTTTCTTTGTAGTTTAAATGCTTCACATTTCTCCTTGTACTTCACTCATAATTTTCTTTAAACCAATATATATATGTGCCATTTTCCAGTAAGCTGTTCTTGGAGATATTTATCTTAACCACAGGATATTTCCATTGTTGAGAAGAAAACCATAATTTCAAATGTGTATATCTCCATGAACCATAAATTCCTAATAATTAATCAACATAATTTTCATTTTGCAACTGCAACATAGTGGCCCAATCCTGTTGGAATCCTTCCCTTTTGTATCCCATTGAAATTGTAAAGCCAATTGGACAAATGACAACCATGCTCCTCTCTGTAGTAGTACATGAACAGTTTTCAGAAATCTGTGTTCAACATGTACACTATAATATACATTTTGCTGTTCAGTTATCTCTCAGAATATTCATATACTCTACTTGGAACTGAAAGAACTAGATAATTCCATAGCCCATAAATGTTTCCAGTGTGTATCTGATTTCTTGAGCTTTATATCTGAGGTAAAATTGGTTTCATTGCTCTGCTGGTCTTTTTCTGATAATTTGCTTGCACATTAAATTGCCTCTTGCTAATTATTTCTGGCATTTTTATATAAGGCTGTTATGTGTCTCAGAGAATGTTTTAATAACATGTCTTTAAGCAGTGTCAGACTTATGAATTATGAATTATGAAATATGAAATATGAATTTCTGAATGATACTTTAAGGAGGGAGGCAGCTATAGTGTCGGGGGAATTACTACAGTAATTAATAGCACTTTCATTGTTAACAATGTGTCTCAATTTCCATTGGGAAATCCTTTCACGAATCCTTACAGAACTCATGCTCACTAAAATTTAGAAAAGGCCATACAGAAGCACATTCTTCAATCTATTTATTCCAAAAACACTGTGCAGTTTTGTTCTGTTCAGCTTATTTTACACTGGTTTCTTTTCCTAAGTGACAATTTTAAACTTTATAGCTAAAAAATTTAAATCAAACATTACATGTGGGCAGCTGAAAGTGGGGGAAGAGGATTGAGTGGAATAGAGAATAGCTGGCACTTTAAGAATGTTTTTGAAATAGATTTTTTGTAAAGATATTGCAATTTGAAGATTTATACAGATTCAAATTCTTATCTTTCTAATTCACAAAATCTTGGATCAATATTGACTCTTAGTAACAACATAGATAGATTTTCTCTATCATGGATACAGTAGAAGATAAAGATCCAATATTTCTTGATAATATTTCCCTATAAGTCAGGATTTAAATAACTCTTTTAGAGACATTCAACTATTTGAGTATCTTTAGTGGACATTTTGATATTCTACTTTGACATGTACAGCTTTGTACAGAATAGAATAGAACAGAATAATAACTTTATTGTCACTTTGAATGTACACTAACCGGCATACATTAAAATGAAATTTCATTGCATACAGCTCTCAAAGGATCATTACCTCCAATATTCACTACATAAATATGACATAAACAAACAAACAAATAAATACATAAATATGCATATACCCACATAGATTATATGACACAGACAAACAACACAGTCTAGTTTGGATTATCTATACATGTGCATGGCGAGAAGTTTGTGTCACTGGCTTGTTTGGAAAGTTCCAGGCGAACTCTGTAATTTCTGCTGGCAAAATTGTCTGCTATTTTCTCTTCCATCAGTTGTAAAGCTGACTTCTCAGCTTTATCACTATATATCTTCTGTACAATCTCATACCCCCTTCACTTCAATTACCATGTGTAGCTCTGGCACAGATGTCACCAGCTGAGGAGCAGACTGAATAACACCCACATGCCTGGGTAAGTTCTTCCTGTACAGAAAGAATTCATCTTCAAGTTTTAAATAGCTTTGGACCAAATGTATTTTCTCCTTTAATGGATAATGCAAGTGCTGAATTATTTGCTTTTTGAGCTAGTATTAGTAATAGATATGTAACAATTTATTTATTTTTTAAAGTTATCATAACAAGAAAAAAACACGTTGTCCTTCTTCTGGCAATATTCTTCTGGGTCCATGGCAGAAGGGTGGATTAGGCAACCTAATTTATAGAATTAAGGGGAACTAAAGCAGGGATGTTTGGGAGGGAAAGGGAATTTAAAAAAAATCAAGATGGAGATGGCCATACAGAAAATATGGCAGGCCTTTGATTATACAATTATGGGTTCCAAACTGATTGCTCATAGCAAAAAGAGTTCTCTTCCTAAATTTGTTTGGAATCTGTCTTTGTGAATCTTAAGACCTTTATAGCACATCATTCTGAGATGATTAGGAACAAGTCAAAGCTTTATTCAGTATGACATTCCTTGAGGCATTGTGGGCATGCTATTCTCTCTCAGTCTTTTCTTAAAAATAAAGATATCCTGGATCATTCGTCATAGGACTGAATCTCCAGTTTCTGCAGTATGTTTCTGCCAAACAGGAACTTTAAAAACAATTATATAATACTAGCATGCTGAGCATTGGGAGCTGTCCTTCCAGGATTCTGACTGGAATCTGGATTGGAAGATATAAGAAGAATGGTCATGACCTTTAATCTTATTTCGTGGCCTCTCAACATCTTTTTTTTTATTCTGTTCTCTGTGAATATTCTATTTCAAGCATACTGTATAAAAGAGACTATGTGCCAAAAAGGAATTTAGTCTCTTTTATACAGTATGCTTGAAATAGAATATTCACAGAGAACAGAATAAAACAAAGACATTGAGAGGCCAATAAATAAGATTAAAGGCCATGGTGATTATTAGCCTCTTAATGACAATGCAACATTCTTGGAATTATATTACATTATTACAATGTATTAATATTTATTATTTTACTAATGCTGCTTCAAATAAAATAATGTAATAATTCTGACAGTAAATATCTTTTAAAGGGTTGACTCTATAATATTTAATCAAATATAATAAAGGAAGAAATTATTCAATTTTTGTCTAAATAGGACTTAAATTACAAATCGAGCTGCATTTTATCTCTTTGAGAAATAAGCATTCATAGATCAGAAATAATAGACAAACACAAATCAGTAACCTATTATGAGATACTAGAATTTTTTCAAGGGCAACGTGAAATAGACAATTGGTTGTACAGGCATACAATTGCTTTTCTTATTTACAGTTATTAGAAAGATTTAAATAGAAAAAGAATTTATGGTTTTGAACATTGTAAGACTAAAGCTGAAATAGAATTGGGTACAAATGATGAGCAAGTAATTGCTAAAATATATAAACCTTTATATATTATATATAAATATATAAACAAGTTAAAAATATATAATAAGATTTTTGGTTCTAATATACAAATAGAACAATGGGAAAATATATGGCTGAAAGGATTGAAATTTATACTACGTTATAATTTTAAAGAGAGTTTTTATAAAATAATGCATCACCAGAGAAATTGTCCAGAATATATATAGGTATTTCAAAATTAGGTTAGAAATCTGAACAAGCAGGGACACTTTATTTCATTTGGTGGATATGTAGAAAAGTCTAGAAAATTTTACATTCAAATAAAGATTAATATACGATTCAAAAGGCCTGGAGGAACATTGTCCATAGGGTCGCGATGGGTCGGACACGACTTTGCAACTAACAACAACAACAATACAATTCAAAGATTTTGCTTTTGGGATTCATGGACAAACAATTTTGAAAAGTCATGGAATTTTGTTTTTATACAACTACTGCAAGATTATTGTATGCACAAAGGTGGAAAGTTTTGGCATTAGCTACAATAAAGAAATTGTTGGTAATGATGGCTAAACTGACTTCTTTGATTGGACAAAAGACAATATCTATATTTATTTCTGACTGGGCACCCTTTTGGACTTTTGAGCAGTACAGAAATGAACAAATAATTTATGATTTTGAGGATTAGGCAGGATAGATTATAAAAGGAAGAGAGTATGTAACCATAGAGTAAGAGGTGAATTTATATTTGTACTTATAACTGGTATAAAGATGATCAGAAGCTACTTCTTTCTATCTCATATCCGTGGTATTTTCAGAAGTCTTCTTCACATTAAATTTCAAAAGCATCAATACTCTTTCTATTCTGCTTTTTCAAAGTCCAACTTTCACTCATAGAATGTCTTAGCAAAAACCATTGCCTGCAAAACTTTGATCTTAAAAGATCAAAAGACATAACATAAAATATCAAAAGACATAACAAATCTGAATAGATTGTTCTTGCTATTCTACTAAATGTTACTCTATGGCATATTTCTTGACTGCTGGTTCCTATAGTCAATACTAAAAGGCGGAAACTATTCACCTTTCAATATTTCATTGCCAATTTTAAGGCAGATTGCTGTACAACTTGTTGTATATGGTTGGATGCATATATGTTGACTATTCAGCATGATATTCAGCATATATGTTGAATAAATAAAAAGTTACAGTCTGGCAAAACATAGTGAAATAGTAACTCCTTTGTTCATTTGATGCCAGTCAGTTTCACCCTAGTCTATCTAGACTGCATCTTTCTGTCTAGGTTAATCATGAGGACAGTAAGATTTCCCTAAACTTGACATGGTCAATATGATCAATTAAACACCTATTCTTTGGTGTTTTCAATTATCCAATACATCTCAACAATAATGTATTCTTGAAGCCTGCTTAAATATCTGGCATCTCCTTATGGAGCTCTAATCTGTATTGAATGATCCTATGTATGATTTTCTTATCATGTGAAATTAAGGATACCAACACCCACTTTTTTATGTTTCCTTTGGTATTGGTATGTAGATTGACCTGTTCCAATTTGTGGGCCATCCTCTCATTCTCCAGTTTTACTGACATAGTTTGATTAGAATCTTTATCTCCTTCTGCCACTTGCCATATTTCTGTCAATTTTCTCTCAATTTCCTTAGCATTCAAACTTGGCAATAAGTAGAAGCTGATCTAACTTGTAAATAGGGAATATTTTCCAAGCTATCTTTCTTTGATTTTCTTTAACCTGTCACCATCTGTGCATTGATGTCCTTTAGCATAGCCTTTAAGGTTGCAGCCTCCTGGAGATTGTCTACATCAGACATGTCAAACACAAGGCCCGGGGGCCGGATCCGGCCCACAAAGTGGTTTCATGTGGCCCGCGAAGCCATCCTGGAAACAGTGAGGGAACGGCCCCCACTGCCTTGACCCTGGCCCAGAGACCCTCCTCCTGCCAGAAACCCTCAGATCTGTCCCACTCCTGCCTGGGCCCCCATAGGCACCCTTGATGCGAACGATGTAGAGCTGGCTATGCCCACCCAGTAGGCCATATTCACTCTAGCCACGCCCACCCAGCAGGCCACGCCCACCCTGGCCATGCCTACCTGGCCCCCTGAGGGCAACCACAGTGCTGATGCGGCCCTCAATGAAATTGAGTTTGACACCCCTGGTCTACATTATACTTAGGTATTGTCTGTTATACAGTATCTGACTATAAAAGAAACTTCTTTTTTTAACTTCATATATCTTTTGTGCAATTTCCTTTATTTTCTATCTTCAATGTCTATATAAATGTCATTGTAACATTGCTTCTTGTCTCTTCCGATGTCTCTCTGAAATACTTTGCTAATTTTCTTCCTAAGTTTTTTTTCTCTTCTCTTAATGTCTTGGCAATTTTTACCATTTGTTCTGATATCTAGTCTGTTGTTTCTGTTTTGTTGGTCTTTGGCAATCTCTTTTCATATTCATCCTTAACAATTTCTTTAATTCCACAGTTCCTCTGATTCACCACATCCAGACTTAAGACACATTCAGTGAAATGATTCAAAGTTATTTCTGGTGTTCTTCTTGAAAAAGGTTGACATATGGTCAAGAATGTATTATGAAAAGTGGTTGGCTTTGTCCTTCTGTTTTAGTTTAACCTGGAACTTGAACGTGATAAGTTTATGATATTTTTCATTGCTACAGGCAATTAAGATCTTCCACTGTCTTATACCAACAATATAATTTGTTACTCTATATTCTGGTGATATCCATGTATATAGGTACCATTTTGCTTATTTGCAAACTTTTAGCCATGAATAAATCACTGGATTGGCAAAAAACGATAACTTATTCTTCTGCTTTATTTCTGTTTGCTAGAGCATTGTTTGTATTTATTTGGTTTACATGGCTTGCTGTGTCTGCTTGCTTTAACTGATTAGCTTGTCATAGCAACTCTGGGTGTAGCACCACATACTGTAAATACACCACACAAAATACACATTAAAAAACAACAATGCCTAACAACACCCAATCCAACTGTATTTCTTCCTTACTGTTTCCAACTCTGGCATTCCATTCATCAACCACAAAAGCATATCTTTTCTTTTGATTTCTTGAACTTGATCATAACATTCATCACTTCCTCCACCACCCTCCCCGCACAAACTTCTTCTGCATCAGTAATTGGAGTATAAACTCAAGTAATTATCAGTTTAAAGAATTATCTTGGAAATCTATTATAGATAATATTTGGAGACTGCATTATACTAAAGTACTGTCTATTATATCCTTCATGACTATGAAAGCAGCATCATTCTTTCTTAACTTTTCACGTCCTAAGTAGCAAACAGTATAATCTTCTGACAGACAGTGTCCAATTCCAGTCTGCTTCAGTTCACTGATTCCTATGATAGCAAACTGTAGTTGATTCATTCCATCTTTCATTATGCTGAGCTTTCCTGTGTTTTCATGTTTCCACTGTAATTCTTTCTTTGCAACTATAAATATCCTAAAGACTTTAATCCAGCCATGCTGTAAAAAGCATTTATACTACAACATAGCCTCAACTTTTCCTCAGTAGAATATTGAGTGCAATCTAAGTTTAAGAGTCCTTAATATGGCACTCTCTTGTCAATTACTTTACCTTGTGTATCTGTGCACACACACACTTCAAATTCGATTTGATATATATAAATTCATATATATTGCCACTGTCACTAAAATGATCATCTGCCTCTAGCATCTTCCAGTATTGCTGATACATGTTATAGTGTCTGCTTGTTTTAACTGGGTAGCTGAGATGATCATCATATTTTGGGGAATCCTGGTGGAATTATGTACTCTTCATATACTCCTAATGTTTTTTATTCATCTCTCCCAGGAACATCCCTTTGCCACAATGATGTGGCTTCATGCAGTGAGCTTGATAAGATTAAACCAAATGAATGGTGTAGGATTTCAATCTCAGTTGTGATCATTTGGACTAAATATGAACAAGGTCAGCAAGCTACTATCACCTAATTACAAATAAGTTTACAATTTAAAATTGAATCAAATTTAGCTTTGGTTCCACCTTTGTTTTTAGAAATGCAGCCAAGTATGACCATCTGTAAAATAGTTCTGCAGCCTTGGCTTAGGTTTTTAACTAATATTCAAGAGGAATTAATTTTGAATGTGCTAAACTATGCTCACTCAGTCTTCTTATTGAACATATCTTCCTCAATCTCTTAGATGTTAGGATAGCATATTCCTCTCAATTTCCCATAAATGTAAAAAAAAACCCTACCTTTTTAATGGATTGGATTCTTTCCCCAATTTTAGGCCAGTACTTTGTTTTCTGATTTAAAGCAGCTCTTTGGGTCTTAAGCAGAGATTTTTCATATAACTTTACTATCTGATCATTTGTACTGTTCTGGAGAAGCCAGTAATTGATTCTAGAATTCTCTGAAGGCAAAATGTGTTTTTTAATAATGCTAAGAAACTACCAATTCTGGGACTTTTACAGTCTGTGACTGACTCAAAGGTAGCCTATGAGCTCCATGACTGAGCAGGGACTAAAATTAGTTTTCTCATGCAACACTCTTTTATTATCCCATTAGCATTTGGCTATCTCTAGAATAATCTGGACACATAATAGACTCTAGATTTTTGTAAAAAAAATCTCTGTCTCAATAGAAATTCAAGAATTCCCCTATGAGACCATTTCTTCTTAACAAGTAGCTTACTCTGTGACAGCCTACTCCTCCATCATATGAAGTCACTCTGCTACCTATACAGCTAATCTGTTCAACTCTAGCAAGCCTATTAGTACAGGAAATAAAGAGGGGAAGAGGGCAGAAGATAAAGAGACATCTTAATTTTTTTACAGTTGACATTGCTTCCTATTCAAATATACTAGGGGTGGGGAATGATGGGCCCTTTATGGTAGCTCAGGAATTCTGGGAATTGAAGTCCACAGGTTGTAAAAGGGCCATCGTTCCCCACCCCTGAAATATACTATTCCCATTCAAATATACTACTGTACATTACAGAGATATGAGATCTTTCAGGAGCTCAACCAGTTGTCCTGTTTCCATAGGTATCACAAGACTAAATAAGGTTTATTTATGCATCTATGCAAGCTGAACAGCATAGAAGGGTTATAGGTATGCTTAGAAGGGGAGCATAGATCACCACATAAGTCCACACAGAGACCAAAATAAAATAACTTATTTTTCAAGCTTAATTCCAGCATATGCCCAGTATAGATTGGCATATCCTTCATACTATATATCATCTTTACCCATCAATCAATGCCTTCTAAAGCCATGTAGCTCCTATTGAACCCAAATGTTACAGATTCAGAATATCCTCAGGAGACTCATGTATGGCTGAGTTCTCACTTGCCCTTAAACGTGGAGCCAACATGGCTTGGCAATATCCTTTTTTGCCTGCCACTTCTCAATAATATTGCCTTCTCAGCTCATGAGTGAGACTTGTATTTAGACTTCGGGGAATTAATCATCATATGTGACTAGTCCTTTCACTACTAGAACAGTTTCTCATACCAACTGTCTGATTTAGAGAAATGCCTTACTATTTTTTATATTTGTATTAAGTCAGGAGATAATGCACTGCTACCTCTCAATCTAAAAAGTTCAGAGCATCTTTTTTACCTTTGCTAGGTGTGTTTTTCTAAAGGTGTGGTGTGGGGGGGGACACACTTTTGCTTCTGTTGATGCATACAGTATGAATTAGCAAATATTTGGGTATTTTCAACTGAACTATGTCATATTCCAAGCTGAGAAAATGTTCAGAGGTTAGCTTAATTCTATGATTTTAGTACATAATCTGGCTTATTTTTAACTCATAGTGACCATCTATATTGCCCTAAACCAGGGATGTCAAACTCACGACGTCACGTGACGTCACGCAACATATTGTAACTTTTTCCCCATTGCCGGCAATGGGGTGGGCGTGGTTTTGGCATGATGCATCTGGCCCATGGGCCGGCAGTTTGACATGCCTGCTCTAAACTTTTGGGTAGAGTTAATATGTAATTATAAATGCATTATCACTTCTTGAGCAATGTGAGTTAAAAAGATAATGCCGTACAATCCCATGCACATTTCCCAGACTTTGCAGAGATAGTTTAGCCTTTAATAGTCATAATAGGAGAGACTGCATATTGACTGGTAAAATTCAGGGTTTTTTTCCAAATTGACATAAAATCTCCAGTTATTAAAAGGCTATTTCACATGTTACCTAATCAAGGTGCACATTTCCTGATTACTAATATATTGTTTAGGATTTATTTATAGGACTCTGAGCTTGTCGATCAGAAGGTCGGCAGTTTGGCAGGTCGAATCCCGAGTGCCGCGTAACAGAGTGAGCGCCTGTTACTCGTCCCAGCTTCTGCCAACCTAGCAGTTCGAAAGCACGTAAAAAATGCAAGTAGAAAAATAGGGACCGCTACGGTGGGAAGGTAGCAGCGTTCCGTGCGCCTTTGGTGTCTAGTCATGCTGGCCACATGACCACGGAGACGTCCTCAGACAAACGCTGGCTCTTCGGCTTTGAAACAGAGATGAGCACTGGCCCCTAGAGTCGGAAACGACTAGCATGCACACGTGTGCGGGGGAACCTTTACCTTTACCTTTATATATAGTATAATTCTAAACTAACTACTGTATGTACAGTATATAATTTCCCATTTGTGCACATCGTCATATCCTGCAAATGTGTACAACGACTGTTGTTATGTACAGCATATTCTCCATTTGCATTAACTGCTATATATACACCAACTGTAGAGATGATGTACTTTCATTCAAGTATACTCCAGAATTAATTATGTGAGAGGGAAGGTATTGAGAGAGCTTATTTATTCAAGGCAACAAAGCATCTGTCAAAATGAAATGACCTTGTTCACTGAACATTTAATGTTCCACTCTGTGCATTGTTCACAAGATCCTTATACAATGGTATTGCCTGCCAGTTGACCTGGAACTGACTCAGGACAATTACATTTGACATACTTGAACTGGAGTGAAGAAAAGCTCCCAGCAGGTTTACTTTCCTAGTAAGTAGCCCAGAGCAGCTTATGGTTGACTGCTGAAGCTTTTTTTAAGGAACATATGAAAAGGAGAATTGGGCAACATTTCATCTGCACAAAGCTGCAGGCTTTTGCGAACAATCTGACAGAGTAAGCAAAATCAGAAAAATAAAAAGTGGGGGAGCTACTCATTCTTTCTTTTTGACAACTTTTTTCTTTTTGACATTGCTTATCCCGCTTACCTCCTCTCCCCTTCTCTTCCTTCTTTACTTGGGAAGGAAGAGAAATCAAATTTGAAACCAGGAAACCATCAGTTCTAGTCTCATCTTAGGCATGAAGTCAGCTGGGCAACTTTGGGCCAAGCACTCTCTTTCTCGGTCCTAGGAGACAAAACCAAGACTTGTCCAGGGACTTCTCCAGGGAAGGAGTCAATATTCATTTAAAGCAATGTGCGCACACACACATGTACACAACAAATACACACACAGATGAGAACCCTTATTTTTTTTCCTTTCCTCAACTTGTGATTCAGAAAATCCTATGAGTTTTCCATTTCTTTTCCCAGCAACATAAATAGAATAATGACGATTTCAAATAGTTAACAATTGGCAGTCATTTTATGAAACTCAAAATGTGCCCAAGGCGGCTGCTTCATTTTGCCTGACAGTTGGGCTGGTGCATGAAATTAGATCAAGGACTCCTAATGGCTCTAGAGCAGACATGTCAAACACAAGGCCCGGGGGCCGGATCCGGCCCACGAAGTGGTGTCATGTGGCCCACGAAGCCATCCTGGAAACAGTGAGGGAATGGCCCCCACTGCCTTGGCCCTGGCCCAGAGAGCCTCCTCCTGCCAGAGACCCTCAGATCTGTCCCACTCCTGCCCAGGCCCCCATAGGCCCCCTTGATGCGAATGATGTAGAGCTGGCCACGCCCACCCAGTAGGCCATACGTACTCTAGCCACGCCCACCCAGTAGGCCACACCCACCCTGGCCCCCTGAGGGCAATTGCAATGCTGATGCGGCCCTCAGTGAAATTGAGTTTGACACCCCTGCTCTAGAGCCTCAGAGTTACCCACTTCTCTTTTAGAGCCACATGCTCCAGCACTTAGAACTTTTGTTTTTCCTGAAGCTCTGGTGATCATGGCACACAGCATTTTAAAGTAAAATGATACTTATAACTTTATGTAGATCACAGATCAGCTGATTTCCATGTGACTAAGACAATATAATTTTAAAAACCATACAAACTGCATTTTCCACATCTATTTACATTAATTTTCCTGCAGGGGTTTTATCTTTTAAAAAGTGGGTATATCAAAGAAATGTTAGAAAATGTCATTTCTGCTTGGCATCATTATTCCCAGGCAGTAATTGCCACACTAATGAATGCTAAGCTTGAAATTGTTAGGGCTGCTTTGCTTATCTTGACTGCAACATTCTTAATGTCTGAATGAACCAATAATATTCAACTTTCTTAAGCAATTTAAAATATTTATGTGGCTATGGAAGTCTTTAGGTGAGAACCACTATTCCTGAATGTAAATGTAATAATAATGATGATGATGATGATGATGATGATGATGGTGGTGATGATGATGATGATGATGTTGGAAGGGACCTTGGAGGTCATTTAGTCCAACCCCCTGCTTGGGCAGAAAACCCTATACCAGTGATGGCGAACCTTTTAGAGACCGAGTGCCCAAACTGCAACCCAAAACCCACTTACTTATTGCTGGGTGACAGGTGGGTGTAGCCTACTGGGTGGGTGTGGCTGTGATGGTTATGGAAGATTGGGTCGGTGTGGCCAAGGTGGGTGTGGTCACCTCAATGTTGCTTATGGGGAGGAACACCTGTGGGGGTCAGCTGGTTGAAGAGGGACAGTTGCCACCTCCGAGGCATGGCGCAAGTGCCCACAGGGAGGGCTCTGAGTGCTGCCTCTGGCACCTGTGCCATAGGTTCACCACCACTGCCCTATACCATTTCAGACAAATGGCTATCCAATCTCTTCTTAAAAACTTCCAGTGTTGGACCTTCACCACTTCTGGAGGCAGGTTGTTCCACTGATTAATTGTTCTAACTGTCAGGAAGTTTCTCCTTAGTTCTAGGTTGCTTCTCTCCTTGATTAGTTTCCATCTGTTGCTTCTTGTCCTGCCTTCAGGTGCTTTGGAGAATAGCTTGACTCTCTCTTCCTTGTGGCAGCCCCTGAGATATTGAAACACTGCTATCATGTCCCTCCTCTTCATTAAACTAGACATAACCAATGTATTACATTGGTTAGTATTTAGTGTTCATTTGCTTAAGACTACAACAATACCTAGCCTCTAAATATCAATTATTTAACCTCTGATAATTTTGAGAGTTAGAAGTTCTCACTAAAACATTTTTCCCAACTTAGGGCTTATGTACAGATTATGGGGGTTTTTTTCTGCTACCTTCTCTGTCTCTTAAGGTGTCCACCTACACATTGCCAACAAGAGTGAGAAAGAGGAAGAATGAGAAAAATACATAATAAAAAAGGTAACAAAAGGATAGCCAGATGTGCATATTCAAATGCATATGCAATAATAATACAATGTAGTATTAATACAATATAATAGTACATAAGGGACATGGTGGCTCAGTGGGTTAGGACGCTGAGCTTGTCGATCAGAAGGTCAGCAGTTTGGCGGGTCAAATCCCGAGTGCCTCGTAACAGAGTGAGTGCCTGTTACTCGTCACAGCTTCTGCCAACCTAGCAGTTCGAAAGCATGTAAAAATGCAAGTAGAAAAATAGGGACCACTACGGTGGGAAGGTAACAGCATTCTGTGCACCTTTGGCATCTAGTCATGCCGGCCACATGACCACGGAGATGTCCTCGGACAAGCGCTGGCTCTTCAGCTTTGAAACAGAGATGAGCACCGGCCCCTAGAGGTGGAAATGACTAGCACGCATGTGCGGGGGAACCTTTACCTTTACCTTTTTTATAGTACATAATAATAAAATTAATTAAATATAATTTTAATTATCTAATTATAATAGTTAATATTATAGCTATCATGATAATAACAGAATGGTGATAGATTGGGAGAGGTTAATATCAAGAGAGGAATCTTTCAAGGAGACTCGCTATTGCCACTATTGTTTGTCATTGCACTGATTCCTCTGACAACAATACTGAAAATGGCTATCAAACATCAAAAACATCTGCCAGGCTATCCCACCTCCTTCACATGGATGAAGCTGTATGGAAAAATACCATGTGAAATAGAATAGCTGCTTATCACTGTCCGTATATACAGCCAAGATATTGCAGTGGAGTTTGGAATGTACAAATGTGCTCACCATTAAATACAGAAAAATAGTGGAAACTGGAGGAATTAAGATGCCCTAGGAAAAGGGCATCTTGAGTCTAGATGAAGACAATCGCTACAAATACCTGAACATCCTTCAAACTCACAACATCAAGCATACTGAAATCAGGAAAAAGGTTAGAAATGAATACATTAAGAGAGTGAAGAAGATCTTCAAACCCAAATTCAAAGGAGGAAATACCAACAAGGCAATCAACACCTAAGCAGTTGTTATACACAGTTGAAATAGTGGCCTGGACTCAAGCAAAATTAAAAGCCATGGATAGGAAGACCAGAAAAATAATGACAATGAATCATGCCATTTATCCATGCAGCAGTGTTGATATATTCTACTTACCAAGGAAAATAGGAGTGCATGGGATGCTGCATGTACATCAGAAAAATGGCATTAGAAGAATAACTGAAGGATAGTGAAGAAGATGCATTGAAGCTAGTATACCAGGAAAATCTACTGAGTAGTGGAGAGACTAAACTGGTCTACAAGAAACACTAAATGAAGAACAGAGAAGAGGCATGTAAAACAAAGCATCACATGGCCAGAATATTAAAAAATAACATGGAAAACAGATAATAACCCAGCCTGGCAATGGCTAAGAGTAGGAAAGTTTGAAGAAAGAGACAGAGGGGGCTAATTCTGTATTCACAAGACCAAGCTTTAAGAACAAATTCATACAAAGGTAGAATTGAGAAGATAGCAACAGACTGCAAGTGCTGCCTCTGCAAAGAACTTGAAATAGTTAGCTGCTGCAAAAAGATTGCACAGACTGACTACACACAGCAGCATAACAAAGTAGCAACAATGGTACATTGGAAGATCTACAAGAAATATCATTTGTCTGTGAACAAGAAATAGTGGAACCATAAAGCAGAGAAAGTGAAAATGAAGAAGCTAAAATGTTCTGGGTGTAAGGACCTGCTTCAAAACCTCATCCCAAGAAAGCAGGATTCTTGAAACATTCCAAAAGGAACTTTTATTAGGAGAAGCTGATATCAGGCATGGAAGGCAGAATATGAGGGTTTCCCACTCAGATCAATAGGTTAAAAGAGCCTCAAGCAAACCCCATCCCAATAGTTCATCCAGTCAGTCCAAACAAGCCAATCCCCAGGTGTTAAGTCCGCTGTGGGAAAGGAGCTGATAACAGACTCCATTCCCATGCCTGTGAAGACATTGGGTCTTCGCATGTGATTTTCCTGCCTAGGTGTACAATCGAGGTTCTGAACTGCATTTGTTATAGGGCCCAATACTCAAGTCTGTCAAGATCCTTCTGAATCTTGAGTCTATCTTCTAAAATGTTGGCAATTCCCCCTAGCTTGGTGTTATCTGCAAATTTGATGAGTTCCCCTTCTACTTGGCCTAAGACATGCTTTCCTTCACTGAGGACCTCATGTTGAATGTGGATGGTCACCCAGTTGTGAATCCATCTAGTGATGATGTTGTCTATCCCACATTTTTCTATCTTACCAAGTAGGCTGTGGTATATTTTGTCAAATGCCTTAGTGAAGTCTAAGTAAATTATGTCTATAGCATTTTGCCAATCCACTAATGTAGTCAATTTATCAAAGAAAGCAATAAGGGTTGTCTGGCATAATCTGTTTTTAACAAATCCATATTGGCTTCTGCGCAATCACTTTGCTCATTTCTAGGTGCTTTCAAATCCACTGCTTGATTATCTTTTCCAGGATTTTCACAATTATTGATGTCTGGTTCATTGGTCTGTAGTTTCCTGAATCCTTTTTCTTTTCTTTTCTTTTTTTGCTTCCTTTTTGAGGATTTGAACCACATGAGCTCTTTTTAAAAAAAAACCCATTTATATCCCGCCCTTCTCCGAAGACTCAGGGCAGCTTACAATCTAAGAAGCACAAATAAATGTGCTTAGCAATAGCCTTCACTCTATGTATATTAGGGCTGATTAGGGCTTTTGGGGGGGGCAAGCGGCATTTTACAAAGTCAGCTTATTGCCCCCAACAATCTGGGTCCTTATTTTACCTACCTCGGAAGGATGGAAGGCTGAGTCAACCTTGAGCCTGGTGGGACTCGAACCTGCACTAATTGCAGGCAGCTGGTGTTATTTAAGGCAGTTCTCCAGCACTCCAGAAACTTTGAAAGATTTTGTTCAATGGTTCTGAAATCACATCTGCCAGCTCCTTCAGAACCCTGGCACATGATCCATCTTATCCTGATGATTTCAACTCATCCAAATAGATGTTCTTGTCTCTTATTTGTCTCATGTGAGATTTTCTTGTCCATTTAGGCTGCTTTTGTATTTTGAAATTTATCCTGCTGACTTTTTCTTATTATTTCTGAGATTGTAGATGACTCATTCCACTTTAATACTTCTTTAAGTTTACTGGAAGTACCTTGATTTTTGTATCATCTCAGCTTGGTGAAAACATAGAACGTTTCCATTTCCTAATAGCGTCATTTGTTGTGTGTATGTCAGTACACTATGTGAAGAGTAGACATTCAGTTGGAGGCATATGGACAATCTCTCTGTGTCTCCCTCCTTTTTATTATATTTCAACTTTTGCAGCTGCTCTCATATATAATTTACTTGGGCATCTAACAAGGATTTAAATAATAGACTGGTTAAAACAAAATTCCTCTGGCTAATAGTGTGGAATAAAAAACAGACAGGTCCACAGCATTTCACAACATTGTACATAATAGTATCCCAAACATTCTAGTATAGTGACAGTGGGGAAAAATTTAAGAAGAGACTAGACAGTCACTTGTCTGAAATGGTATAGGTTCCTCTGCTCAAGCAGGGGGCTGGACTAGAAGACCTCCAAGGTTTATTCTATTCTATTCTATTCTATTCTATTCTATTCTATTCTATTCTATTCTATTCTATTCTATTCTATTCTAATCTATTCTATTCTATTCTATTCTATTCTGGTCAGGCCTGTATAGATCTTGGTGGGAATGTTGTTCCATGTTGGCTTGCAAAGTAGTCATCAAAATTGGGTAGCTGCATATAATAATTTGAGCTTGTTTGAGTAATACTGACCATTGATTATATTTGTGACACACTTGCCAAAATGTGCCCAAAATGGCTGGTATGGTCCTTACAAATTTTAGGAAAAGTTGCATGTGGTATTAGCAGGGTTTTTTTTTGTCATAGAACGCTCAGAACGGAGTTTCGGCGCCTTTTTTGGATGGAACCTTGTAGGGTAGGCAAGGTGGGTTGTATGACATGTGTGAGTTCCGGCACCTTTTTCTTTCACAAAAAAAGCACTGGGTATGAGTATGACAAAGACTGGTAACTCAGTTCACAAATAATGATGGATTTGATAAGTTATGACAAAACTGTAACACTGGGTGTTTTTCAAACATGAAGGGCTACCATGTATAGTATAGATAGCTCTGTTTCAATCAATCACTAAATGTTATATTGAATTGAATTGAATACTTTATTTGGCCAAGTGTGATTAGACACGCAAGGAATTGCTTCTGACATGCACAATGTTCAAGTCTTTTATGGAATGCAGGCTGGTTGAAATTATTATTTCTATGTCTTAACTATCCATTGGAATCTGTACTTGTCCTGTTTAGTTGCTGTACAAAACCAGACAGTTATAGAAGTAGAAATAAAATCACAAATAAATAAATAATATGTGTAGAGGACAGGAAGGCCTGGAGGAACATCGTCCATGGGGTCATGATGGGTCAGACATGATTTTGCAACTAACAACAATATGTTGAAACTTTAAATTTTATTTAGACAATGTCTTTCGGATCTTATACAAGTGTGATCACAGCCTTCTCTGCTATTCCTTAGGGCTTGTTTTATTCTTGTTCATGCCTGAAACAAAGATGTTGCTGCTTTAAGGAGTCTAATCCTTAGTATTAATGAGACTCAAAGTGACCATTGCTTTTGTTTATTCAGGTTTCAGGAGATGCTGCAAGAGGTGGGGTGGCTTTCATAAAGGGTGAAGAGATGCTATGATCACACAGAGTCTGAAGCACTTGCTCTGGAATCATTTTTAAAGCATACACTGCTCCAAGATGCATTTAAACACATCAGGGGGCTCTTTTTCTGCCAGAGAAATCTCTGCCAATGGAAAAGTCTAAGATTTACTCACTGTGGAAGATGAAATCCAGAAATTGAAATGTTAACACATAAAGCTGTATAATGATTTTGATTCAAAGGGGCCAGGATGATTCAGAGTTCAGATGGGCATATGCGCAGTGCACCCATTAGCAGCCCCTTAAACCACATACATTTTTGATTGGAACCTGAGTAAAAAGCACAGCTCCTTTAGGCTGATGCCAGAAAATGAGGCACGAACATCCCTTCGACTGATTTTTTTTCCCCCACTTCTAATGCAAATTGTGCAAAGCCTTATTGGATAGTTTGAGGTCCCTTTACTATTCATAAAATAGTCTTATATTTCTGTTTGTGTTGTTGTTGTTGTTGTTGTTAAGCACTGCTATTATTTGGCATTTATTTAAGTCTACCCAGCTTAACAAGGTAATTTAAGCAAAACAGCTTAAATAGAACAGCTAAAACCTGGTACCACGCAATATTAAGAGTTCTGCATCATTGTTTCCATAGTCACAACTTGCCAGATAGCATCAACTAGCTTTGCCAGTCAGTTTCAACTTTAGCTCTATCCCAGTGTTACCAAGCAGTCTCTGTAACTAATTTTGACAAATTTCATTTTAACATACTTCGTTGACCAAATTCAGTATTGTTTTCCCTTCTCCTTTGAGAGAAAAAGTAGTCCTCTTGCATTTTTGAAGACATAATTAGGCAAAACATATGAATGAAAACTATTGTTACCAACTTTACTCCTGCTACAAATCTGGTGACGTCTAGATCTGTTGAACGCTAACTTATTTTAACTACAGTATTGCATGGCCTTTTTAAAAAAAATATAGAATAATTTCCTAAATTAGAGATTGCATACATTCAGCTTCATTTTTTTTGAATGACAGCTAGTGTAGAGAAATGTGGTTAATGTTAATAGTATTTTGCAGATCAGTTTAGTGTTAATGTTATTTATTTCGAAAATTAGGAAAAATTGTATGGTTATCTGGGAAGAATCCGATCTTGTTGAGTCTGAGGAAGTGGAGAGGGTTCTTACAACTGTTAATTTATCCACCTCTGTAATAGATCCCGGCCCCTCCTACCTGATCAAGAATGCCTAAGAGGACTGACATGTGATTGGATACAGGCAATGCGTTTTTTGTTTTGTTTTTAAATTTTATTTTATTCAAATAGAAATAATACAAACATAACACATATAAATCTAAATAAAAACAATATAAAAAAATGCAAATACTACAGTGCACCCACACCCCTGGAGACCATTTTTATTACCTAAATTTCTTCTCATATAACAACTAACAATATACAATATGTTTCAATTGTGCCCTTATCCCCTCCAAAACAGCATATACTCTTGAGCAGGTTTATTCCCTTTGCCTTCCACCAAGACTGTTTTTATAAAATCATCCCATATTTCATTATAATTATTTATTTAATCATCCCTTTTTAAAATTTAATTTATATTGCTAATTTATCATTTATTGCCATATTCCATATTTCATTATACCACTCATTTCTCTGAATAACTCAATTCCATCTCCAATATTTAACCATCACCAATCTAGCTGCCATTATCAAACTTACAATCAATTCCTTTTTTGCTTCATTTATATCTTGTTTTTCCACCAGTAACAGTAATGCAATCCTCAGTGACATATCTAAATTTACCTTCAAAAGTTCTCTAATTTCCCTAAACACCATGTCCCATATCTTTTGTGCACTATCACAATCCCACCACATATGTTTATATGTTCCAATCTCTTTCTCGCACCTCCAGCAAATAGTTGTATATTTAACATCTATTTGATTTAATTTACATGGTGTTAGGTACCACCTCCATATCACTTTGTATCCATTTTCCTTATCTCTAACTGACATATTCTTATATACTCTTCTGTTCCAAATATTTTTCCAATCTTTATCGTTTATTTCTCCTAAATCTGTTTCCCAGATTAGTTTTAAATCTTTTGCCTGATCTTTTAGTTCAGTTAATATTCTGTATATTTTCCCAATTCTTCCTTTACCTATATATTCTTCATTTTCCTCACTTTCTTTTATAATCATTTCAAATTTTGTTAACTGTCTTTCACCTCAAATTTTTCTTCCATTTTATCCATTTCTCTAATTGTATTAAATTCAACCAATTTAATTTAGTATCTGATAAAACATTATTTAATTGTATTATATTCTTTATCTTGTTCTTCCAGTCTTCCCCTTTAATATATCTGATTTTTTTAAAAATTTACTAATCCAATCTTTCAATTCAATCTTAGGGATTTTCTCCATTTCTGGATACAGGCAATGGTTAATTTTGCTTTATTGTAGGTTGTTCCACCAGCTCCTAAGGAGGCAGTTGTGTGTCCGCTGCTGAAGGGAACATCACTCATCACTGGGCAACTTTCATCCATTTTGATGAAGGTGGCAGCATTGAGTCTAGGACAACTTATCATGGACAATTTGCTGCGGGGTAATTCAATGCTCTATTTCATTCAGTTACTTTTATTATTGGTGGCCAGATTTTCATTGAAATTATTATAACTCTTGTATCTCTGGGTTGACTTCCTTTATTTTATTATTATTGGCCAGGATTCCATTGAAATGAAGTTTAGTTTTATATTTGTCAAATTGTCCCTGGCGTGTCATCCTGCGGCAAATTAACCACATTGAGTTGTCAAGTGGCAAGTTGGCCATGGCGAGTTGACTGTGGTGAGCTGGCCGTGATGAATTGGCTTTGGCGAATTGTCCCATACTGGGATGCACTGCAGCTTCAAGAGGCTCTGGATAATAGAGATTATCTAGACCTCTTTTAATCAGGATTCTGGCCAGGGTAAGGATGTTGATGGCATTGGTCACACTCTTGGATGACCTCTGTGAACTGCATTGGTTGCCAGTCTGCTTCTGGGTGCTATTCAAAGTGCTGGTTGTCACTTTTAAATTATTTCATGGCTTAGGATCAGGTTACTTGAGGCACCATCTCTCCCTGGTTGTTTCTATGTGTCCAGTCTGATCAGGCTTTGCTTCCGGTGCTAAAGAATGCTGGTTGGTGGGGCCTAGAAGACATGCCTTTTCTGCCATAATGCCCGTCTACTGGATCTGCTGGCTTTCTGTAAGTCTTATAGACAGTGCTTTTGTTGTAAAAGAAAAAGGTTCCGGAACTCACACATGTCATACAATCTGCCTTGCCTACCCTACAAGGTTCCATCCCAAAAAGGTGCCGGAACTCTGTTCTATGACAAAAAAAGCCCTGCTTATAGATTTGGCTCTGATCCAAGGGCCACAAATGGGCCCAGGTTGGTTGTATTAATGTTCTGAGTTGTTGTTTTTCAGCTGCCTATATTTTGATTTTTATAATGCTTGTTATTGTTTTTATTCTATTTTAATACTTTTAGCCAGCCGCCCCCCGAAATGTAACATTGGGTGATGTTCAACTAGCAACAATGAAAATAATTTTATATCCATTAAGATACTTAAAATAAACATAAATAAAAAGCAGGTTTGCTGTATAAGATGTCAGATGAAAATGAAAAGTAAAAGAAGCTGTTTTATGATTAGCATGTTTTATAATGTTAATAGCTTTCCTTGGTCACATGCTTGAGCCAATCCCTGAACATTGCAAAAATATCTATACTTCACATGGCGTATGAAAGATCTGTAGAAAATATTATAATAAAAATATACAGGTGAAACTCAAAAAATTAGAATATCGTGCAAAAGTTCATTTATTTCAGTAATGCAACTTAAAAGGGGAAACTAATATATGAGATAGACTCATTACATGCAAAGCAAGATAGTTCAAGCCGTGATTTGTCATAATTGTGATGATTATGGCGTACAGCTCATGAAAACCCCAAATCCACAATCACAGAAAATTAGAATATTACATGCAATCAATAAAACAAGGAGTGTACATAGAACAATATTGGACCTCTAAAAAGTATAAGCATGCATATGTACTCAGTACTTGGTTTGGGCCCCTTTTGCAGCAATTACTGCCTCAATGCAGTGTGGCATGGAAGCTATCAGCCTGTGGCACTGCTGAGGTGTTATGGAAGACCAGGAAGCTTCAGTAGCGGCCTTCAGCTCTTCTGCATTGTTCGGTCTCATGTCTCTCATCTTTCTCTTGGCAATGCCCCATAGATTCTCTATGGGGTTCAGGTCAGGCGAGTTTGCTGACCAATCAATCACAGTAATCCCACGGTCATTGAACCAGGTTTTGGTGCTTCTGGCAGTGTGGGCAGGTGCCAAGTCCTGCTGGAAAATGAAGTCAGCATCCCCATAAAGCTTGTCTGCAGAAGGAAGCATGAAGTGCTCCAAAATCTCCTAGTAGATGGCTGTGTTGACCCTGGACTTAATGAAGCACAGTGGACCAACACCAGCAGATGACATGGCTCCCCAAATCAACACAGACTGTGGAAACTTCACACTGGACTTCAAGCATCTTGCAGTGTGTGCCTTTCCATTCTTCCTCCAGACTCTGGGTCCTTGGTTTCCAAATGAGATGCAAAAGTTGCTCTCATCAGAAAAGAGGACTTTGGACCACTGAGCAACAGACCAGGTCTGTTTTTCTTTAGCCCAGGTAAGACGGTTCTGACGTTGTTTGTTGTTCAGGAGCGGCTTGACAAGAGGAATACATTTGAAGCCCATGTGCAGGATCCATCTGTGTGTGGTGGCTCTTGATGCACTGACTCCAGCCTCAGTCCACTCCTTGTGAAAGTCCCCAACACTTTTGAATGGCCTTTTCCTGACAATCCTCTCCAGGCTGCAGTCATCCCTGCTGCTTGTGCACCTTTTTCTTCCACACTTTTCCCTTCCACATAACTTTCTATTAATGTGCTTTGATACAGCACTTTGGGAACATCCAACTTCTTTTGCAATTACCTTTTGAGGCTTTCCCTCCTTATGGAGGGTGTCAATGTTGGTATTCTGCACAACTGTCAGGTCAGCAGTCTTCCCCATGATTGTGATTCCTACTGAACCAGACTTGAGAGACCATTTAAAGGCTCAGGAACCCTTTGCAGGTGTTATGGCTTAATTAGCTGATTAGAGTGGAACACTTTGAGCCTAGAATAATTTAATTTAATTTAATTTATTAATATTTCTATACCGCCCTTCTCTCTGAGGACTCAAGGCGGTGTACAGTGCAAGAATAAAACACAGAAATGTACAAAAATTAAAAGATAATTAAATGCATGCCCGATTAAAATACAATTGATACATAGTAAAAACCCCAATAAAAATGATAAAAAACCCCACCAATCCCCCCTCAGGCCAGGCCGGCTTGCTCGAACAAGTATGTTTTCAGATCGCGGTGAAAGGAGCGCAGATCGGGCGCCGTCCGGAGCTCAACCGGTAACTGGTTCCATAGCTCCGGGGTGCCCACAGAGAAGGATCTCCCCCTGGGGGCCACGAGACGGCATTCTCTGACCGGTGGCACCCTGAGGAGGCCCTCTCTGTGGGAACGCACAGGGCGCAGGGAGCTTGATGCCGGCAGCAGATGTTCCCTGAGGTACTCCGGCCCCATGCCATGGAGGGCTTTGAACACCATTACTAGCACCTTGAATCTCACCCAGAAGACAACTGGCAACCAATGCAGCTCTCGGAGCAGAGGTGTCACATGGGAGTATCGGGAAACTCCCAACACAACTCTCGCGGCTGCATTCTGTACCAGTTGGAGCCTCCGGGTGGTCCTCAAGGGAAGCCCCATGTAGAGAGCATTGCAGTAGTCTAGACGAGAGGTCACGAGCGCGTGAGTGACCGTGCATAAATCATCCCGGCTTAGATAGGGCCGCAACTGGCGCACCAGGCGAACCTGGGCGAAAGCCCCCCTAGTCACGGCCACCATGTGATCTTCCAAGGTAAGCCGCGAATCTAGGAGGACTCCCAAGTTACGAGCCCTATCTACGGGGGGTAATAATTCACCCCCCATAGAAAGAGATGGAATATCCGAATAGACCCGGGATGAAGGTATGCAAAGCCACTCGGTCTTGTCGGGGTTGAGTCGAAGTCTGTTCCTCCCCATCCAGACCCGAACCGCCTCCAGGCAACGGGACATCACGTTGAGGGCATCACTGGGGTGGTTTGGGGTAGAAAGAAAAAGCTGGGTATCATCAGCGTACTGATGATACCCAACTCCAAAGCCACGAATGATCTCACCCAGCGGTTTCATATAGCTGTTGAACAGGAGAGGCGAGAGGACTGACCCCTGAGGAACTCCACAAACGAGAGACCTCGCGGTCGACCTCTGCCCTCCTGTCAACACCGACTGCGAGCGTCCCTGGAGATAGGAGGAGAACCACTGTAAAACCGTGCCTCCCACTCCCAATCCCCTGAGACGCTGCAGCAGGATACCATGGTCGATGGTATCGAAAGCCGCTGAGAGGTCTAATAGGACTAGAACAGAGGAATGACCCCTGTCCCGAGCCCTCCAGAGATCATTCACCAGCGCGACCAATGCCGTCTCCGTGCTGTGCCCGGGCCTGAAACCCGATTGGTACGGGTCTAGATAATCCGCTTCATCCAGGACCAAAGGGAGCTGATGCGCCACCACACTCTCAACAACCTTCGCAAGAAAGCGAAGGTTGGAGACCGGACGAAAGTTGTTCAATACATCTGGGTCCAAGGCAGGCTTCTTGAGGAGGGGCCTCACCACCGCCTCTTTCAAGACGGCAGGGAAGCTACCCTCACTCAAAGAAGCTGATATAACTGCCTGGAACCAGCTGCGTGTCCTCTCCCGGGCTGCATAAACCAGCCAGGAAGGGCATGGGTCCAATAAGCATGTGGTGGAGCTCAGTCTCCCCATAATCCTGTCCACTTCCTCTGGAGTCACAGAATCAAACTCCTCCCAAATGATATCGACAAGACCACCCGCGTCCTGATCGCCAGACTCTGCCCAGTCGGAGTCCAAACCGGTCCGAATCCGAGTGATTTTGTCCGACAGATAATTGTTAAACTCCTCAGCACGACCCTGCAAGGGTTCCTCCCTCACCTCCTGATTAAGGAGGGAGCGAGTCACCCTAAACAGAGCGTCCGGGCGATTATCTGCGGACGCGATAAGGGTAGCGAAGTGATTGGACCTCGCCACCCTTATCGCAGCGAGATAAGACCTAATATGGGTTCTTAGTCGCAATCGGTCGGATTCGGATCGGCTGGACCTCCAACCACTCTCTAGGCCCTGTCTCCGGCGCTTCATCTCCCGGAGCTCCGCGGAGAACCATGGAGCTCGACGGGATCTGCATCGGGTCAGGGGCCGCAAGGGTACAACTCGGTCAAGAGCCTCAGTGGCTGCCCTTTCCCAAGCTTCCACTAAGGCATCTGCCGAGCTGTGAGTGGGGGAGGCAGGTGGGGACCCCAGCGCTGCCTGGAATCTCGCAGAATCCATTAAGCGTCTGGGGCGGTACCATCTAACTGGTTCCACACACCCACAGCGGGGGGTGGCAAAACCAGCCGCAGGAGATGATGATCGGTCCATGACAGGGGCATAATAATTGGAGAGCCCCCACCTTTTCACAATATTCTAATTTACTGAGATCGTGGATTTGGGGTTTTCATGAGTTGTAAGCCATAATCATCACAATTATGACAAATCACAGCTTGAACTATCTTGCTTTGCATGTAATGAGTTTATCTCATACATTAGTTTCCCCTTTTAAGTTGCATTACAGAAATAAATAAACTTTTGCACGATATTCTAATTTTTTGAGTTTCAGCTGTATCTATGCTTGCTATTAGTGTGTGTGTGTGTGTGTGTGTGTGTGTGTGTGTGTGTGTATGCATTTTAACATTTGGTCTGTTTAACTTTGACCTGGTAGAAAAGTAGACAGATAGATACCACAGTACTGGCAACTGCATTCTTAAGAAATCATGAATAAAACCAGAAAGGGAATTTATTTTCTATTACCTGTCAAGCATATTTCTTTTCAAAGAAAAGAATAAATATATGGACTTATATTCCAGCACATATTTTAGTGGAAGTACTCCTAAATGAACAGTACTGGTTTCAAAACCATAATGTTAACGAGATGCAGTCATGCCTTGGAGGAAGGAAGAGTTCTCCTGTGTGTCTGTGTTTTAATTATCATTGTTTGTTTCCAAGGGGAAAATATGCTCTTAATCAGCTTCATTTAATTAGCTACAAAGCAGACTTTTAGGGATTGCTTAATGGAATCTGCCATTCTAAATTAACCAGATGTTCCCAAACCAAGAGAGATTGGTAAGTAGCCAGAATGAGGAAACACATTAACAATTTTCTTCATTGTGGCGAAATGAAAATACACCTTTAAGTTTTGAATTTATTCACTCATTAGCTCCAGAGGGAGTGGGGAGAGTAAATTAAAATGGAGAATACTCCAAACTATGACTCTTTAAAAGATAAGGTTTAAGTGGACAGTTTTTACATTTCAGTAGCTAAGTATCTCAGAGTTTTGTATGTTTCTGTATCGTTTTAAAGACACCAGTAATTGATAATTCCTGCTTTTGGACAATACAATCAAGTTAATTTGTGCTGGTTTCGGTTTCTGTTTAGAATCAGTAGATGATTGTGCATTGTATAAACTAAGGAGGAATCTATGGGGTGTTAAAAGTTTTGTAGGTTGCAAATATTATTTTTAATATATCCAGTCACAGCCCAAGATCCATTAACTATTCTCAAAGGAGTTTGTTTTTTATACTATTTGTTAAATTGATTTATATGTGTGTTTGAAAGTTTGTGGTTTACATAAGGCCACAAAATGAGATTCATAACCAAACACAAATTTGGATACATGTTCCCCATCTTAAGTCAAAGCAGCAATGGATTGATTTAGAGTAGAAACTAAAAAGTTTCCTGTTGATGTTTTTGGCTCCTGTGTGAAAGACATAAGAATATTCTTATCTAATGTTCTGATCAGTGGCATCCTGGTTTTCTGTAATTTTGTGCCAAAGAACATTTTGACATTGGAATATAACCCCCAAAATAGGCTTAATGCAAACACCCTCTCCAAACAAGAAATAAGTAAGCAAACACATTGGTCCTGCTCATGTATGTCACTATGATAACAAAATTTGTTTTCTGTATGTATCTGCTAACAATAATCCTCCAGATTATTGCAGACCATATCAGGTAGCCCTACTGTGGTTATTCCTATCATCTCAATGTATACATATGACAGCTTTTAGCCTTGCGAGTTTACAATAATAGAAAAGATCCAGTTAAACTTGTGGAAATACTTTGATATGTTTTCCTTCTTTTTAGAGAAGCATCTTTCCTTCCCAAATAGATTTCAGATTAAATAGTTTTGGAGGCTTTTCTCCTTATTGTAGATATTTGTACATGTGCATAAGTAAACGAAAATGAGAAAATCATGATTTATACGTTGGAAAAATGCATGGAATCTTATTTAAACAGGATTTGGCAAGTCTGAACTTGCCAAATATCTTGTATTATTTTAAAATATTCTTATTTAAAATTGAAATGAACAAAGCTCTGTATTGGCCAGTAAAAGTGTCTCATACACACAATTTTGAATCCACTTTTAGGGTCCACATATACCACCTGTGATGTTTCTAGTACTTATCTAGTTTTAGTAGTGACCCATGGTGGAATGCAGTATTGCAAGCTAATTTTGCTGACTGCCAGGAGTTTGATTTTCACAACTGAAGGTTGACTCAGCCTTCCATCCTTCTGAGGTCGGTAAAATGAGGACCCAGATTGTTGGGGGCAATAGGCTGACTCTGTAAATCAGTTAGAGAGGACTGTAAAGCACTGCAAAGCGGTATATAAGTCTAAGTGCTATTGCTATTTGCATAGCTTTAATTGCCTCATATCAAGCCTTATCTAATATTATTGATCTTTGTTTTGTAGTCAGGTGGAGACATAATGTTTCAGCAAAGCACATAAGCTCAAGCACATAAACCAAAATATTTTATGTTGAAAATACTATGTACTGTGCTCCTAATCTTGTATTTACTTCTTCAATTCATGTCCCGAATTCTAAACTGATTCAGCAGTACATGTTGCCATTTCTAATAGCAGTTATCTACATGGCCTGCCAGCCATAGCAGAAATTTGACAGGACCTTGTTATACTGCAATTATCCTAGTGCAAGAAGGAAATTCATAATCCATATGATCACTGTGGCATTTTACACATAGCTACAGAATCTGTTTCCTTCCCCCCCACACACACACACACACTCAGATATTTTTAACATTTTTGCGTTTGGGAGATTGGATGCATTTGAGAATCAAAATGGCTACTCCCAGGTTGATATTTAAAACCTGGCAATCATTAAAGTACAAAAAAGAAACAGAAACAAATCACTATCTCCATTACCTATTCTGATAACACCATGATAGTAACAGTTACGATTCTTGGATCCCCAGGCCAGGGGATAAAAAAGCCCAAACAAGCCTCTGACTTAAAAGAAATTTAGCATTGTTCCTTGACTAAAGAATAGCTAATAAAAGAATTGACAACCACCTGACTGCCATAATACCTGCTTAGCTGTCTATTGATTTTTAACTTAAACCAAAAGAGGAAAAAAGAATTCCTTATGAAATATAATAGAAGCGAAGATGGCAAAATGGGAAGTTTAGACTCAGCAATTTGTGTTTGAGCTTTATATAGCACCTGCCATTGTCCTAATATCTAAGCCCCGTGGAAAAGCTCAGATGAAAACCAATAGGCCTAGAAAGATATTTCATGACATGACATTCATATTTTCATCTTGCAGTGACCTTTTCCACAAAGCTTCTCAGCTGCAAATGAAAACTATAAGTTCCTATTCAGGTAAAAATCAGGACACAGCACAGAACAATGCAATGAGTCTTAGCTAGAAGTTCCAAGAGAGATCCTTTTGTGAAGGGGTAGAAACTGTGAATTTTTAAAATGGATTTAAATATTTCAGGTTTATAAATTACAAGAAATGCAAACAAGAGAAAAATGGGGAGACAAAACAAGATGATACATACATGGTTAAAGCAACTTGAATATGAGAAAAAGGGAAATAGAATTGTAAAAAAATCTAGAACTGGAATAAATAGAGTGGAAGTTGGAGAGTGAAAATGGTAATGGTGAATTTATCCAAAATGGGTCAGTTGTGTCAAAATGAGAAGAATAATGTTACTTGTGACATCCTCCTTCCATGAAAACATAAATAAAGGTGAACCATTCTGATTTCAGAACATTTTCATGACGTGGACTGGCAATAGGTCATTGATACAGTGAAGCCTTTAATAGGAATGCACCCATCTACCATAAATGTTTCAGTAAGACAGAAATGCAACTGAATTCAGCATGAAATATTTCAAATAATTTAAGATCAGTATTTCTTTGTTGGAAGGATAAAGAGACAGAGAGAGGGGGGGGAAATGTAAGATATTTATGAGAAAAACTTTAATATGATGTTGAATTATCTACCAAAACTTTGCAACAATTATAGTTATATCATGCAACAAATAGTGGCTAAAGCATGAGCTGTGATGGTGCAGTGGTTAGAATGCAGAATTGCAGGTTAATTCTGCTCACTGCCTGGAGTTCGATCCTCACTGGCTCAAGGTTGACTCAGCCTTCTATCCTTCTGGGGTTGGTAAAATGAAGATCCAGATTGTTGGAGAAAATATGCTGACTCTGTAAACCACTTAGAGAGGGCTGTAAAGCAGTATGAGGTGGTTTATAAGTCTAAGTACTATTGCTATTGCTAAAATAATTATGTTGGGAAGTTGGAAAAGTCATACTATTAACATCAGCTATTCATTACTGAGTTTTTCTATCCTTTTTTCTGTTCATATCACCGTACATTTCCCAAATATCCACTGAATTGATTGAAACCATCCCATTCTATACCTGGAATGTTTTCAAAGCATAGAATATCCAAAAGTCCATCTTCTTGTGAGGTCAACATAGCTGTTGAGAGGAAACAGATAGAAATAAATAGCCTACAAGAGAAGCAAGCTGTAATCAATTGCTAGTTGTGACCAATTTCACTCTATTCCTCATATCCTGTAAATTCTGTATACTGTGTGAAGTGAGATGTGCATGGGACTCACATATAAGAAGACCAAATGAAATTATAAATTTCCAGGACCAGATTTCCACATTATTTGTGCTCCTAATGAGTAGGTGGAAGATGGTAATGCTAGATTGGAGAACTACCATTGATTCACATAAACAGAAAAAGTCCTTTATTTAAACATAATTTTAAATTCATATTTGCTGTTTCATAGCTTTCTACATGCATTACAAAATAATTTTTGCTAACTAATTTTGTTCTGATCTGATTCTTTGGTAACAAAATGCTGGACTGTACTTGGAATTCTGAGGATAGTCAGATGTAACAGATAAATAGGGGGGATTTAATCATCCAACCCCTGTCATGGTCCGATCATTTTCTTCTCTGGCTAGACTTTCAGTACGCCACCCCCCGCCGCTGGGAGGCAGAACTGACCAGGTGGTTCCACCCCAGGAGCCTGATGGACGCTGAAAGTTTCCAGACGGAGCTTGGGACATTTCCTGCTTCCCTTGCCCACGACTCTGCCGAGGCCCTAGTACAGGGGTCGGCAACCTCGGCTCTTTTATGACTCGTGGACTTCAACTCCCAAAATTCCTGAGCCAGCATAGCTGGCTCAGGAATTCTGGGAGTTGAAGTCCACGAGTCATAAAAGAGCCGAGGTTGCCGACCCCTGCCCTAGTAGAAGCCTGGGAGAGGGCGGCTGCTGGGGCCATGAATCAAGTTGTGCCTTTGCGGCCTCTGACCTAGCGCAGACCCCGGGTGGCCCCCTGGTTTACCAAAGAGCTCCAGGAGATGAAGCGCCAGAAAAGATGCCTAGAGAGCTGTTGGAGGTCCAGCGGATCCGAATCTGAAACAGCTAAGAACATATCTTAAGTCTTACCTAGTGGCAATGGAAGCGGCAAAGCATGTCTACTTTTCCGCTCTCATTGCATCCGCAGATAATCGCCCAGCCGCCCTGTTTAGAGTGACCCGCTCCCTGTTTAATCAGGGACTGAGGGATGACCCCTTGCAGGCTAGGGCTGAGGAATTTGTACAGTATCTGCAGGACAAAATCACTCAGATCCGGACTGGCTTGGACTCCGACTGGGCGGAATCTGACAGAGTGGAGAGGGCAGGTCTTGATCATACCATTTGGGGTGAGTTTGACCCTGTGACTCTGGATGATGTGGACAGCATCATGTGTAGACTGAGCACTACAACTTGTTTACTGGACCATGTCCCTCCTGGCTGGTTTCAGCCGCCGGGGAGGTGACAGGGGGCTGTCTCCAGGCAGTTGTCAATGCTTCTTTGATGGAGGGTGTCTTCCCCTCCACCTTAAAAGAGGTGGTGGTGAGGCCCCTCCTCAAGAAGGCTGCTCTGGACCTGGCCTCATAGAAAAACTACCGTCCTGTCTCCAACCTTTGCTTTGTAGCGAAGGTTATTGAGAGTGTTGTGGTGCGTCAGCTCCCGCAATTCCTAGATGAAGTGGACTATCTGGACCCATACCAGTCCGGTCTCAGACCCGGCTACAGCACAAAAACAGCATTGGTCGCACTAGTGGATGATCTCTGGCGGGCCTGGGACAGGGGCTGTTCCTCTGACCTGGTCATACTTGACCTCTCAGCAGCTTTTGATACCATCAACCATGGCATCCTCCTGTGACAGCTCAAGGGGTTGGGAGTGGGAGGCACTATTTTACAGTGGTTCTCCTCCTACCTCTCGGGCAGCTCGCAGTTTGTATTGGCAGGGGTACAGAGATCTACCCCGAGGCCCCTCAGTTGTGGGGTGCCTAAGGGGTCAGTTCTCTCCCCCCCTCCTGTTTAATATCTATATGAAGCCACTGGGTGACATCATATGTGACTTTGGGGTGAGGTATCACCAATATGCGGATGATACCCAGTTCTTCATCTCCACCCTGAGCCAACCCAGTGATGCCCTTGACATGATGTCCTGGTGCCTGGAGGCAGTGCAGGTCTGGATGGGAAGGTACAGGCTCAGGCTTAACCCCACCAAGACCGAGTGGCTGTGGATACCGGCATCTCGTATTGTCCAACATGTTCCATCTCTTTTGATGGGGGGGAGGTACTGCCCCCCTCAGAAAGGGCCCACAACTTGGGTGTCCTCCTGGATTCATGGCTTAACTTGGAAGACCATCTAACTGCTGTGACCAGGGGGGCCTTTGCACAGTTTCGCCTGGTACCCCAGTTGCACCCCTTTTTGGACCGAGATGCCCTATGCACGGTCACCCATGCCCTTGTCACTTCTCGCCTGGATTACTGTAATGCTCTCTACATGGGACTGCCCTTGAAGTGCACCCGGAGGCTTCAACTGGTGAAAAATGCAGCCACAAGGGTGCTTATGGGAGTATCTCAGTACTCCCATGTTATACCACTCCTGCATTGGCTTCCGGTTACCCTCCGAGTGCGATTCAAGGTGCTGGTAATAACCTTTAAACCGCTACATGGCTTAGGCCTGGGGTACTTGTGAAACCACCTGCTGCCATTGTCAACCTCCCATTGCCCGGTTCGCTCCCACAGAGTCGGCCTCCTCAGGGTGCCATCGGCTATGCAATGCCGGCTGGCGACCCCCAGGGGGAGAGCCTTCTCTGTGGGCGCGCCGACCCTCTGGAATGAACTGCCTCCAGAGCTGTGGACGGCCCCTGACCTTCGGTCCTTCCGTCGTGACCTGAAGACCTGGTTGTTCCAAGAAGCGGGCCTGGACTGACTACAGTTTTTAATTAGGCTTTTTACCGGGTTAAATTGTCTTGTAATTTTGCATTTATTGTTTAATTCTTTTTTTAAAAAAATTATTCTATGTTTTTTAATTTTTATTGTTTTGAGCCGCCCTGAGTCCTCAGGGAGAAGGGCGGCATATAAATTTAATTAAATAAATAAATAAATAAAATAATTGATTGAATTCCACCATCCAGAACATTTTTATCTTTAGAACTATTTTATTGACTTCTGATCCATTCCTTGGCTCAGTTAAAGATGCCAGGATTGATCCTTATAGGAGTGTACTAGATCATTTGGGGTCAAGTATTTCCCAAAGTGTCTTATTTTATTTAAATCTTTCTCAGAGTTCCTTGTCTGGTATCTTCATAATCCAAGGTAGGGAAGATGAAAACCTGTGATAGAAATCTATTTTCTAAATTCTAAAGGGTGGGGGGGGGGTGCATGGCTCTGAATGCTTTGACCAGAGCACTATCCCTCTGGTGTGGCCTTTTGTGTGGCCTTAATGCCTCACTCAAGATCATTCAGTGAGGTCAGTGGACCAATGGCTGTAAGGCAATTTATCAGTAGTTGACCAAAGATTTTTCTGCAAACAGCTTATTGCTGATCACTTGTTATTTGATAGAATGTTAAAAAGTAGGCAAATCTTACATTGCCCTCTGTTTCCATGGACACAGCTTTCTAATTCTGTGTGGAAGTCATGAGTTGCTTTTTGGTGTTCTTTTTTGGAACAAAAAAAAAAATCTACCAACCTCATTAATTCTCTTCTAGGAGCATCTTTACTTAATAGCTTGTGCAAATGTACTAAAATACTTTGGCACCAGAAAGGAAAGTACACAAAAATAAAAGAGAAAAAGACTCTTCCAAATACAGGAAAGCAGTTATAATGAATGGAAGATCTAAAGATTGTGAATCATCACTGTGATCTGAACAGACTTTCAGAAATAGCTTTAAATGAGAACTACAGTTCTTTTTCCAACTAATAATATCCCCCCATTTATCTTTAGATTGCTTAGGTCTTTCACCCCAGAGATGGCAATTACATTGTGTGCAATAAACAACATGATTCTTTCATGCAGCAAAATGTACTCTAAGGCATGAATCTTACTTTAGAAATGATTTTCCTCTGCATTTGGAATATAAAGTAATTCTGATCACCACTATACAAGTATTAACACAGTGTTCCTGTATAAAGTATAATTGTTGTAGTATCTACCCCACCCTGCATCTTTGTTTTGTTGATGATAAATATTGTTTTATTACAGTGCTGAGATTCACTCTTTGTTTAGTGCTGCTAATGGCTTCCAGATCAGTTGAACTATATCCCTCCACAACCATCCCATCATCCCTTGTAGTACCGTATATGACTAAACCTAAAATCCACTAAAGCTGGATTCTAGTTCACAAACAAAGAAGGATTTTGATCTTGATAATAATGGTTCCTATAGGATTTCTCCCTCAATCACAAATAGCCTTCAAAATAATTCCTCAAGAGGGAATTACTTGGTTGAATATAATGCACATACATATGAATATACAAAATAAAAAAAATGTTCAGATGATTTGTAGCAGAACAATTAAAAACAAATCGGAATATAAATCAATTACCTGATACCATGAGCAAAGTTACAATGTAACAGAAAAGAATAAGGTACTCAAATACTGCTGCTGGGGCCCTGGATCGAGTTGTGCCTTTGCAGCCTCTGACCTAGTGCAGATCCCAGGTGGTCCCCTGGTTCACCAAGGGACTCCGAGAGATGAAGCGCCCGAAAAGACGCCTAGAGAGCTGTTGGAGGTCCAGCAGATCCAAATCTGACCGAACACAGCTAAGAACTTATCTTAGGTCTTACCTAGTGGTGATGGAAGTGGAAAAGCATGTTTACTTTTCCGCTCTAATTGCGTCCGCAGATAACCGCCCAGCCGCCCTGTTTAGAGTGACCCACTCACTGCTTAACCAGCGACTGAGGGATGACCCCTTGCAGGCTAGGGCTGAGGAATTTGTACAGTATCTGAAGGACAAAATCACTCAGATCTGGACTGGCTTGGACTCCGACTGGATGGAATCTGGCAGAGTGGAGAGGGCAGGTCTTGGTTATACCATTTGGGGTGAGTTTGACCCTGTCTCTTTGGATGATGTGGACAGGATTATGCGTAAACTGAGCGCTACAACTTGTTTATTGGACCCATGTCCCTCCTGGCTGGTTTCAGCCGCCGGGGAGGTGACAGAGGGCTGTCTCCAGGCAGTTGTCAATGCTTCTTTGATGGAGGGTGTCTTCCCCTCCACCTTAAAAGAAGTGGTGGTGAGGCCCTTTCTCAAGAAGCCTGCTCTGGACCCAGCCTTGTTGAATAATTATCGTCCTGTCTCCAACTTTCGCTTTGTAGCGAAGGTTGTTGAGAGTGTTGTGGCGCATCAGCTCCCACAATTCCTGGATGAAGCGGACTATCTGGACTCGTACCAGTCCACTTTCAGGCCTGGTTACAGCATGGAAACGGCATTGGTCACACTGGTAGATGATCTCTGGCAGGCCCGGGACAGGAGTTGCTCCTCTGTCCTGGTCCTACTTGACCTCTCAGCGGCTTTTGATACCATCAACCATGGCATCCTGCTGCGACAGCTCGAGGGGTTGAGAGTGGGAGGCACTGTTTTATGGTGGTTCTCCTCCTACCTCTTGGGCCATTCACAGTTTGTATTGACAGGGGGGCATAGATCTACCCCGAGGCCCCTTTCTTGCGGGGTACCTCAGGGGTCGGTTCTCTCCCCCCTCCTGTTTAACATCTATATGAAGCTGCTGGGTGAGATCATCCGTGGCTTTGGGGTGAGGTATCACCAATATGCGGATGATACCCAGTTCTTCATCTCCACCCTGAGCCAACCCAGTGATGCCCTTGACGTGATGTCCTGGTGCCTGGAAGCGGTGCGGGTCTGGATGGGAAGGAACAGACTCAGGCTGAACCCCTCCAAGACCGAGTGGCTGTGGATACCGGCATCTCGTATTGTCCAACATGTTCCATCTCTTTTGATGGGGGGGAGGTACTGCCCCCCTCAGAAAGGGCCCACAACTTGGGTGTCCTCCTGGATTCATGGCTTAACTTGGAAGACCATCTAACTGCTGTGACCAGGGGGGCCTTTGCACAGTTTCGCCTGGTGCCCCAGTTGCACCCCTTTTTGGACTGAGATGCCCTATGCACGGTCACCCATGCCCTTGTCACTTCTCGCCTGGATTACTGTAATGCTCTCTACATGGGACTGCCCTTGAAGTGCACCCGGAGGCTTCAGCTGGTGCAAAATGCGGCCACGCGGGTGCTTATGGGAGGATCTCGATACTCCCATGTTACACCACTCCTGCACGAGCTGCATTGGTTTCCAGTTGCCCTCCAGGTGCGATTCAAGGTGCTGGTAATTACCTTTAAAGCTTTACATGGCTTAGGCCTGGGGTACCTGCAAGACCACCTGCTGCCATTGTCAACCTCCTTTCACCCGGTTCACTCCCACAGAGTCGGCCTCCTCAGGGTTCCGTCGGCTAGACAATGCCGGCTGGCGACCCTCAGGGGGAGAGCCTTCTCTGTGGGCGCACCAACCCTCTGGAATTAACTGCCCCTGGAGCTGTGGACATCCCCTGACCTTCGGTCCTTCCGCCATGACCTGAAGACATGGATGTCTTCAGCGGGCCTGGACTGACTATGGTTTTAAATTTGGCTTTAAATTTTGTACTTTATGTTTTTTAATTTTTTATTGCTTTGAGCCGCCCTGAGTCCTTGTGGAGAAGGGTGGCATATAAATTTAATAAATCTCAATCTCAAGTAAATCACACATAAAGTTGACTCGGGAACTAAAGAAGCATATGAATTAGGTTGCCTGAGATTTAAGATTGCATAGGTCTATTTGTGGTCAACAATAATCTCAGCATAGGATGCTAATGGAATGGCAGAATCTGATAAGAATGCTAAAATATTTAGGATCAGCCAGATGTGTGTTTTCTTGTGCTTCTTTTCAATCCATTTTTACCCCTGGCCATCCCCGATAACTGCTTTCAAGTGAAAATAGATACATTGCTAAATTCAATTGTTAATCCACCACAGAGCCTTGGTGGAGCAGTGGGCTGATGCCTCCTTAAGTAACACCAGCTGCCTGCAATTAGTGCAGGTTCGAGTCCCACCAGGCTCAAGGTTGACTCAGCCTTCCATCCTTCCGAGGTAGGTAAAATGAGGACCCAGATTGTTGGGGGCAATAAGCTGACTTTGTAATAATGCCGCGTGGGGGGGGGAAAGCCCTAATAAGCAGACATATACATAGAATGAAGGCTATTGCTAAGCTTGTAAGCCGCCCTGAGTCTTCGGAGAAGGGCGGGATATAAATGGAATTAAAATAAAATAAATAAATAAATAAATAATCCCCAGATTAACATACCTCTTACTCTTCTTCACCTGAATATTAATAGGGACATTTACCACTATATGTGAATAGCATCTATAAAAATTAAACTTTGGTGGAATTTTGTATCCAAAGGTCAATAAAGTCTTCTTCTATCTCCATTCTATCCTCTACCCCCAATCGCCTATTGTTTGCTCATCTAATAAAGGAACAAAGAAGGGCCTGCAATAAATATAGTACTGATTTTTTGTAATTTTTAATGCAAACAATAGTTGCATTCCAAGGAAAGAATACAAGCTCCAAGCCATGTCTAAATACCATAAATAGCATTTGCAAAGAGCACTGTTCTCCACTACATTTTTTTTCCTGACTGACAGGACTCCTTTTCCTCTCCAGTTATTTTCTTATAAAACACTTTGCTCACATTTAGGGCAATAATTACCCAAAAGGTTACTTTGGAGAGATTAAAAAGAAGATCCTGATTGAACCTACAGCAACAAATTTTGTGCATTGCAGCAGTTTAAAAGAGAAAGGACACTACTTATTTCTTACTGTTGATGTTGGTAGTGCATTCATACCCACTGATTAATGGGTGATCTGACCGCCTCAAGATCTTACAAGTTAGTAGTCAAAACCCTTTATTTTGTACATCACTGTGGAAATCCATGATTACTCACCATGATCTGGTTTCAGGAAAAGAGATTAGTCTTGAGATTAGCATGAGAAAAACTTTCATCACAAACTTCAGATCTAAAATTATCGTTTTTATCATCTATAAATAAATACTTTTTTGAAATCATGGGATAACATTCCAAATATTTGGTTTTATCTGTCAGTAAACATTTCTCTTTTCTTGAAAGTGTAGTTTAAAATCCAGGTTCTAGTTGACTAGATTTTTAGACTTGAACAGATGAACTGATGGTTTATTTTATTTTTATTTTTATTCCATTTATATCCCGCCCTTCTCCGAAGACTCAGGGTGGCTTACAAGCTTAGCAGTTGATGGTTGACTCATTCTTTAGAAAAATACCACATAGTGATAATGCTACTATAAAAAAGCACTGTTAGCTGGAACTAGTTATTATATGCATTATTGTTGTGATTGTTTACACAACTGCTAAGTGCCTCTATGAACCTTACTGTGGAAACTGAGCATGCAATCAAGCAGCCTGATGGCCAAGATCTTCAGAATGAGCACTTCAAAAATGAAGTAATCGTGTTCTGAATGTCTGATTGTGATAGAGATCCACTTGGTAAAGCAATACTACGCACATTTAACTAACTGAATTACATGTTCTTCTGTTAAGAAATGAATGGTATGGCCCTCTTACTAATCTCCATTATCAAACGTGATCATCAGAAAATGGTGAAGTAATAGGTGGATTCAGAATTGTATGTCAAAATGCTGACACTCAGCTTTGACAGTCTCCAGTTCCTTACAAGGGAAAGAATAGAGACAATAAGTTTTCTGACACCTTGGAATAAATTTAGATTATAGAATTCCAGTTAAAAATAGACCAAACAAATGCACAAGAAACTGGGGACTGTGAATTACTGTCTCGTTAACCCAAGATACAAAAATGCTTAAGGTTTGTTTTTTGTTTTTTGTCAAAAGTTTTTAAAAAACTTCAGTTTTGGAAAGCAGAAAATTGTAGGAATGGCACATATAAGCTCATCTCTTCCCTCGTTATATGCTGCCTATCCAAAGCCTTTTGTGTTGAAAAATATAGATTTCCCTGATGAATCAACAAATAATTATTTTAATTTTAGCCAATATTTTACATTGCATTTTGCTCCTATGTTTGGAAAGAATGGCAGAACAGAATCATAGATGAATCTAAAAAAATATATACCTTTAGTTTTTAATAATTTCTCCCCCCCTCTGCGGTGCAGGACACAAGGATGGCAATGTAGTGGGCAAACATTTCAGCTTTGTTTGGTTTTTTAAAAAAAGTTATTTTAATGGATTAAAAAGTGCACTAAGAATCACAAAGATTTAACACAGCCTTTTGAAGTTATTTGTGATATCTAGTTGAATATGTACACATGACCAGTGACCAGTGACCAGTGGGCCTTTACTCTGATATGTCATGCCCTCCCCCATCAGCTGTCCCTCAAGGCTGATAAGGGAAGATCTCTTCCTGGAGAGACAATGCCCCATGACTCTGGACACAGGAAAACAACAGAGGATGTATTCTCCCACTGCCTGTACTATAGAGACATTCATACTAGCCTCATATCACCATTACTGCATAAATATACAGGGCACAAAGAACTGTGGGAAGAAAAATCAGGTTCAGTTCCAAACCGGGAGAAAGATGCTGAAAATAAAATGGAGGCTGCTAAGAAAGAAGGTTTTTGTTTATTAGGTAACCAGAAATTAAAACAGCAGCAACATCCTTTCTTGGGTGGCTGACAAATTAGCTTAGTGAGTGCAAGGATTTTTATACAATTTACAATATTTTGTAATTTTGAGGCTTGCTTTTGTGTGCTTTTATTATTACTTTTATTATTACTTGTTTTGCAAATGCTTGTGATGGGTCTTAAGTACCGGCTTCCCTTGAACTTAATCCTGTCAAGCAAATGTAATTGATTTTATCCTGTTATCTTTAGTCTGTCTGTTGCCTCATTGACTCAAGTTTCAATTTTTCTGAATGACCAGGTTACTCAAGTTCATGAGTGAAACATTGTTTCTTTATTTCTTTTCCTGAGCTTTATTTTTGTGATTTGGTAAAAAAAAGGATTGGAGTGTGTGTGTGTGTGCCTTGTTACCACAGAACAATTCTACACCTCCCAGCTGCTTTCAGATACTAGTCGTACTAAAACACGCAATGTTGCCAGGTTCTGCATAGACTTAAAGTCCATCAGATAATGACTGGTGCTATAAAACAGTTTTAATGAACACCTGGTTCACCATTCTAGAGTGCCATGTATTGTTATAGATCATATTTTGCATTCATAACATCTTGGCCTATCTTTTCATTTGAAGAACCTAATTAATCTTAAGATTAATTAATAGAACCTTGGTGGAGCAGTGGGCTAATGCCTCCTTAAGTAACACCAGCTGCCTGCAATTAGTACAGGTTCGAGTCCCACCAGGCTCAAGGTTGACTCAGCCTTCCATCCTTCCGAGGTAGGTAAAATGAGGACCCAGATTGTTGGGGGCAATTAAGCTGACTTTGTAATAATGCCGCTTGTGGGTGTGTGTGTGAAAGCCCTAATCAGCAGGCATATACATAGAATGAAGGCTACTGCTCAGCTTGTAAGCCGCCCTGAGTCTTCGGAGAAGGGCGGGATATAAATGGAATTAAAATAAAATAAAAATAATCTTAAAAAGACAAACTCTAATCATTATTCTCTCAAAAATAACAAGTAGAAGCTTTCTGTTTCTCCAACCAGTTCTGTCCTTTAAGGTGACATTTAAAGGTTCAAAGTAGTTCCAATTTCTAAAAAACAAGACAAATAAGTCTCTATTCAAGCTTTAAATTTTCTGAACTGTTTTCAAGCAACAGGATGAGTCAAGCAGCAAGAGATCAAGAGGAAAGAAGTAAGTAGAAGTAGTGATTAGAATTCATTCTCAGAGAGCCAAAAAACAATACATTACCACTAACTTTGCCTTTCTTCTCTCAGTATTGTTGCACTGAACATTACATTGACAAATCAGCTATTCTCAAGATTAAAACAATCAGCAGCTCCAGTTCTGTCATCACAAATGGTAATACAACTTATTTATTTATTTATTTAGTTACATTTATATACCGCCCTTTCCCTGAGGACTCAGGGCGGTTTACAGGGAATTAAAAAACCAACATACAAAAGTTAAAAACCAAATTAAAAAATATTAAATTGACCCTGTAAGCTTAAAAACCCCAATTAAAAATTTCTCCTCAGCCTGGGCCCGAGAGCTCAAAGAGCCAGGTCTTCAGGCCCCGGCGGAATGATCGGAGGTCGGGGGCAGTTCTCAGCTCCACCGGCAGCTGGTTCCAGAGGGCAGGCGCTCCCACTGAGAAGGCCCTATCCCTGGGTGTCACCCGCCGGCAATCTCTCACCAGCGGAACCCTGAGCAGACCCTCCCTGTGGGAGCGCACTGGGCGAAGGGCATTTGATGCCGGCAGCAGGTGTTCCCTCAAATAACCCGGACCCAGGCCATGTAGGGCTTTATAGGTAATAACCAGCACCTTGAATTTCATCCGGAGGGCAACCGGAAGCCAATGCAGCTCGCGAAGTAGAGGTGTTACATGGGAGTATCGGGAAACCCCCATTACAACTCGCGCGGCCACATTCTGCACCAGTTGAAGCCTCCGAGTGGTCTTCAAGGGCAGCCCCATGTAGAGAGCGTTACAGTAGTCCAAACGGGAGGTCACAAGCGCATGAGTAACTGTGCGTAGGGCGTCTCGGTCCAGATAGGGACGCAACTGGCACACCAGGCGAACCTGTGCAAAAGCCCCCCTGGTCACGGCTCCTATATGGTCTTCAAAATTGAGCCGTGAATCCAGGAGGATGCCCAGGTTGCGAGCCCTATCAACGGGGGGTAACACCTCACCCTCCATCATTAAGGATGGAATAACTTGGTTAACCCAAGATGCCGATATGCACAGCCACTCAGTCTTGGCAGGATTATGACCACCATTGAGCCCAAAATTTCTATTACTAGATGAAACATTTGTTAAATGACTTTTGTTCCATTTTACACTTTTCTTGCCACATTTGTTAAGTGAATCACTGGTTGGTAATACAGTAACATGATTGTTAAGTGAAACTGGTTTCCCCATTGACTTTGCTTGTCAGAAGGTCGCAAAAGGGGATCAGTCGCCAAGCATCTGAATTTTGATCATGTGACCAACCATGGTGATGCTGCAATGGTTATAAGTATGAAAAATGGTCAGAAGTCACCTTTTTCAGTGCTGTTGTAACTGTGAATGGTCATTAAATGAACTGTTGTAAGTCAAGGACTACCTGTATCCCAAAACAAGAGAGGGAACCAGAAAGAGTGCAGAGAAGAACAACAAAAACAATAAGGGATCTATAGGCTAACTACACAACAAAATGATTGAGGGAACTAGGTATGTCTAGTCTAATGAAGAGAAGGGCTAGGATGACATGATAGCTGTCTTCCAGTGCTTGAATGACTCCGTCACATTGAAGAGGGAGTCGACCTATTCTCCACAGCATCTGAGGCCAGGAAAAGAAATAACAGCTGGAATATCATTAAAGAGAGATCCAAGTGAGAATGAAAACAATTAATCAGTGGAACAGCTTGCCTCTGGAAGTTGTGGGTGCTCCATCAATGGAGGTTTTCAAGAAGAGACTGGACAGCCATTTGTATGAAATGGTATATCTCCTGCTTGAGCAGAGAATTGGATTAGAAGACCTCCTAACCTTAATATTCTAAGTCCCATTTTCTATGTTCTAAATTCTCTAAATCATTTGAAAAAAGAATTACATCAGATTTTATATTTATTCTTAATGATGCTGTGTTAATTATATTTTCAGTGCAAAATTAAATATCACATAAGAAGTGGTTTTTTTTAAGTATTTTATTAATTTTCTATCATTACAGTTCATTTGTGCTTAATGAACAACGTGTTGTCTGGGTTGATTTTGCTTAGTCATAAAAGTTAGGTTCTTACTCTGGCATTACGCCTAGTAAAAATAATTCAGGTTTAAAATTTGCATGTTTCCCTAATATCTTTTCTAGCCAAGTATGTATTTTGGTCCAAATTTCTTTTTGCTTTAACACATGTCCACCATAAGTGATAATATGTACTGGGATTTTGGTTACATTTCCAACATTTATTAGATATATTTTAAAACATTTTTGCTAATCTAACAAGTGGAAAATGCCATCCATAAAACATTTTATATATGTTTTCTTTAAATGACGTAGCCATTGTCAGCTTATAATATCTTTCCCAAAGATTTTGCTATTTTTCTAATTCTACGTTATATCCAAAGTGTTTAGCCCATGTAATCATTGTTTCTTTCACTTGTTTGTCTTCCATTTTTAAATTCAATAAAAAGTTATACAATTTTTAATCATTTTTTTTCCATCAGAAGTCAACGACACCTGATCAAACATTGTCTGAGCTTTGTCATACCAGTTTCAAAATAGTATATTTGAAGGAAAAAGTGATATATACTGTTAATGTGCATTACTCTTTTTCAAGCACCATATTTTATCACTGACACAGTAAGTTCTTTAAACTAGAATCATACATCAGCTTGCCTTAGGTTAAGCCCACTGAGGCAAATACAGCTTACTTTTAACCTGACATTTATAAGATTACACTGTTCATATTTAGACTGTGCTTCTTTGTATACATACTGATCAATAGGCTTCTTTTAATTTACTTATTTACTTCCAAGTAAATATGCTTAAAATAGCAGTGTAATCATTTTGCACACATTAAAATTAATCATTTTATAGGATTATTTTAAGGAGTTATGGGATCTATAATTCAAATATATCTGAAGGATACAATGTTGGAAAATAATATAGATCAGTTTATATTAAATGTGGTTTCTCTTACCATGATTGGTATGTCATGGCCAAATGGATATCTTTTGTAGTGGTTGCCGATTCTGCTGTTCAGATGCTAACTCTTGGTGGACCATTTCAAAGCTTCTTTCCTTTTGTAATGTTGCATCTTGACACCTGAAAGAAAATGAATAATAGCCTTTGAAGTATAACCAGGGGGACTTTAAACTCTGAAAAAGAGTACATATGACCAACCTAGTGTAGTGTGTGATTACTGTTGCAGTCATTATATTTGTATTCTAAAAGTATAATTGACAATGATTACTATTTGCCTAAAGATGCAACACGAACACATGATTGTAATAAAGGTTCTGATGTTAAACTAAAAAAAAACCTAATGGAGGAAAAAAATATCCTTCCTGTAACTAGTTCTGTACTTATGGGATTCACTATCTTTAGACAATTTTCTAGAGGTAGGAAATACTGCTTATTGCAGCGATACAGAATACAATACTTGCCTGCCCACAAGTCTGTAGGTGGCAAATCACATGGTAATTTGGGACAAGGGGGAAATTAAAAAGAAATCCCTAGTTTCTGAAGTATTCTTTTAAATATTGAGTTATAACAGTTGTTTCCAAGGAAACTATGTCATTTTTGAAAATGTCTTACCATTTAATTCTGCAGCTGGTTTTCAAGAGTTTTTGGGGAGGGGGAGGGGAAATGCTTACTATATTTGGATTTCATATTTTTAATCCAAGCCTCAGTTCCATATAAAGGTAAGGAAAACTTTGACATTTTATTTTTCCTATATTATACACCACTTGAAATTTTTGCAAATACCAGAATTCATGAAGGTGAAGGTGAAGGTTCCCCCACACATAGTCGTTTCCAACTCTAGGGGCCGGTGCTCAGCTCCGTTTCAAAGCCAAAGAGCCAGTGCTTGTCTGAGGACATCTCCGTGGTCATGTGGCCAGCATGACTAGATGCCAAAGGCGCACGGAACGCTATTACCTTCCCACCGTAGTGGTCCCTATTTTTCTACTTGAATTTTTACATGCTTTCAAACTGCTAGGTTGGCAGAAGCTGGGACAAGTAACAGGTGCTCACTCTGTTACGGGGTACTTGGGATTCGACCCGCCAAACTGCCGACCTTCTGATCGACAGGCTCAGCGTCCTAACCCACTGAGCCACTTCGTCCCTTATCAGCATTCATACAGTATACTAATTAATGATAAAAATAAGTTCTCCAACAAAAATAAATCTGTTTTGCAGGAATGCTATAGACTCCATAACTATATTTTGGAAATCTGGCTGGCACAATAGGAAAAAGACATTAAAAGAGCATTTATTACTTACTGAAGAACATTTTTTAATGGCCATAATAAAATGAATAAACAGTTTAGTACAATAATTAAGCAAGTAAAAGAATGAACTTTTAAGCACTATTTTAACTGCATGGATACAAGAACAGAAATTCTCTCTCTCTTTCTCTCTCTCTCTCTCTCTCTCTCTCTCTCTCTCTCTCTCTCTCTCTCCTCTCTCTCTCTCTCTCTCACACACACACACACACACATTACATCTCTCAGAATTCTCAACCATCATGAGCATTTCAGCACAGTTGGTGATTGGCTGGAGAAATCTGCAGAATATATTTGTATCTGATCTTCTTTTATATTCCTGCATGACTGCACATCCTGCCCTTGCTTCATGTCAGAATTTAAGGGCTCCTTCTATATCAGACTTGTTTCATCAGGGATGCCCTCCTCATGTGTTGAAATTGCAGTTCCCACAATTCCTCAGTCTTGGCCAATACTAGCTTGGAATTCTGGGAAATGCTGTCCCAATGCAGTTGAAAGATACTAAGGTAAAACTTGCTACTCTACTTGTTTTTTCCATAGTTAGTATATTACTAAATTATTCTTTCCTATAGCATTTGTTGAATATTGTTGTATTCTGATTCTATGCATTCCTCAGAACTTCACTGAAGGCACATTCCAGGACAGGAATAGGTATATCTGTTGAATTTGTCTGTTATGCATGTAAAATTTAATATTGGGGCAATCTTATAACTCCATAACTCTTTTATGGTGACACAACTGTTGACAGTTACTTATAAAGTAGATCTACTTTTGGAGGCACAGAACTGGCAAAGGAAAATGGGTGCCCATTAAAACATCTGAAATATTTCTTTATATTTTTTTTGCATTGGTTAAATTATTAATAGTTCAAATCATATGCTTAACAACCTGAAGAAAATGGTTGGAAGGTGGAGTCAACTCTTACATTTTGTAATAACTGTATTCTTTCCATATGTTGACACACACACATATACACACATACTCACAAAGGAATATTTGAAAGGAAAACAGATTGTTTTTAACAGATTTCAATGAATTTAATGCTCCTGACACTATGAACAAGGTCTCCACCCCAATCTCCAGCTGAAAATAAACACACCTCCCACATAGTATTTGTCTGCATACGTGGTCATTAGATCTTTAAAACTGATAAGTTGGGGGATTTATTAGTAGAACTTGGCCAGCTGGAGAATCCTTTGTCTTTCTTCCTGTGAACCTGGCAAAGTTGCAAAATAAATTAGAATTATTTCCCTTCTCAAATATACTTGCAATTCTACTTATCATGTTTAGGAGGGGTTATTCTTTCTCCCTTCCCAACATACCCAACATTCTCTTATTATACATTATAATGAGTTATGGGAACATATGTTAGGCACATGGAAACTTTAGAGGCGCCTGCTATAGACAAAGATTTAATGTACAAATTTCCTCTTGCAGGATTCTCTAAAAGTTTAAAATTGTGATAGTTACAAAGATAGGTTCCCATACATTCAGATCCAAAATGATTGTAATGGCCAGCTCCAGCCTTTTTTTTATTGAAAAGTTTTAACATACAATTTTTCCCTTTAAAATCCCCCCTCCCCCTCCCTTCTCCCTCCCCCCCTTCCTCTCCCCCCTCCCCCCCTCCCCCCCCGACTTCCCAGAGCTAAGTACAAGGTATATATAAAAAAACAATCATAAACAACCATATACTAACAACCATAAACTCTAAAATCTATCACTCTCTAGCTTATATAGGATAAAACAAACCTTAGTAATATTAAATATATATATAAAAAACTAAGATAGAAAAATAAAAAAAGAAAGAAGACTTATTCAAATACTACATGAAACTTCTTAACCCTATACTTATTCTGGATAAACTCAATCCAATTTCTCCCTTCCATAATATAACGTTCTTGCAAGTAATCTTTCAAATAGGCCGAAATCTTCGCCATTTCAACCAGGTCAGAAACCTCTAAAGTCCACTCTTCTATGGTTCCTCTTTCTTCCAGTACTGACCTATCAAAAGTCTTGCTGCCATAATTAAATTCAACATCAACTTAGTGTCCACAACTGTAGCATCTGTAATTATTCCCAACAAAAAAAAAAAGTTGCGGACAAAACTTTAACCTCCGTTTAAAAAATCTTCTGTATGTTCCACCAGACTTTTATCCAAAAAGCCTTAACCTTTTTACAAGTCCACCATATATGAAAATATATTGCGTCTTCATCACCGCACCTCCAACATTTAGGCTAATAATTCAGATACATACTTAGCTTTTTAAGATCTAAATGCCATCTATAAAACATTTTGTAAAAATTCTCTCTTAGATTTCAAGCTTGTGTAAATTTTACATTCCTCACCCAAATCTTTTCCCACCTCCCACTGCTTGGCTGTAAGTACGTTGTGAAAGTTCCATAGACTTCTGCTGATCTTGTTCTTTTATCTTTTTTGATCGTTTTAAAGCAGCACGCGTCACCCTCTGTTCTCTGAGATCATCCAAAGAAGTTGTAACTTGATCCCCTCCAGCACCATTCTCCTCTGTCTGTCCATCTTCAGCCTCTTGATGTTCTCCTTCTCCAGATCCCTTTGCAGCTTCCAGAAGTGTTAATGGGGTTGCTTTTAAAACATTATTGTAAAAATCACGCGCTTGCATCACAGTAACCAAACGGTACCTTTTACCTTCATACATCACCATCAACCCAGCTGGGATCTCCCATCTGAACCTTATATCTCGTTGCTTGAGCTCTTGCACAAGAAATGTAAAATCCTTCCTTCTCCTTAAAATCTTTGGAGGAATTTCTTTTAAAACCAGAACTTCTTGATCAGCAATCACAACTTTAGTATCATAGGCAGCTTGTATAACTTCATCTCTCATTTCCCTTTTTGCAAAATAAACCACCACATCTCTAGGCAACTTTCTCTGTCTAGCAATCCATGAGTTCACACGAAACACTTTATCCATGCCTCCTTTTATTTCAGATGCTGGCTGATTCAATACCACTTCGAGAGCCTCAGAGACCAGCTGCTTTAGATCTTCCTTAATATTCTCCTTTAAACCTCTGATTCTAATGGCAAACTGCATCTGGAAATATTGAGCAAGACTCAATTCTCTATCCATTTTGTCTCTTAAATCTTCATTCTCCAATACTTTTGCTTCTAATATGGCATTCTTTTGAGTCAAATCTTCCACTTTTTCCTCCAAATCTTCCACACATTCAGCCACTTTATACACTGAAGACAAAATGTCTACCTTCATCACACTGAACTTCTGTTCCATCCTCTCCTCCAACTTCTCCAATTTCTCCTCCATCTGTGCAAATTTATCACCCATTGATTCCAAAATTACCTGGGTATGTTTTTCAAGAGCATCTTGTAAATCCTTCGATGTCAATACATCAGGAGGATGCAATGCCTGCAATGATGATTGTTGCACCGGAGAAGTTCCAGCACTCCGAAGAGTTTTAGGGGGAGGTTTAGCCGCCATCTTTTACTTTCAATTATGACACACTTTCACTTTAAGTTTAAAAAGTCCATCAAGCTCGAGAGTAGAATAAAATAATCCTCTTCACCTTCTCCTCTTGTACCGCTCTGCCTGCTCCTTTTAATCCATATTCAGCTCCTTTTAATCCGCCAGCTCCAGCCTTAAGATTGCATTTAAGGCCTAGAGGAGGCAATTGGGACTTGTCCTATTGTCATTGCAGAGAAAAGTATAATTGCCAGTCCAGTCAGCATTTATATGTGGAATAGGAAAGCCTGCCATCTTGTTTTCCACTCCAAGCAAAAAATTGTCTCAAATCTGTACTCTTTGGGGTCTTTTCACCTGCATAGTTAACTTATTGTAGAAGCAATGGCCCAATTTAATGAGACACCCTGCTTGTCTCTGCACTTTTGGTCACCTCCTTAAAAACAAACATGTGCCTGGTTTCATTTCTGTGTGTTTGAAAAAAGAACATATCATAAAATCAAAGTTGAAGGATCTTGCAGTCTCCTTGTCCAACCTCTTACCCAGGGTAGACATCCTCATTTCAGGATCCAATCAGAGTCAGTCACCAGGACCAGAGGTTTAATCTTCCAAGCTTTTGGACTTCTGCTGGAGTCCATCTTCAGGGAAATTCTCTCTAGCAGAATGACTGACCCAGACTGGGTCCTGCAACATTATCCTGGGACACGTATATTTGTCTTTGTCCTCATTTCATCCTAGTCAAATGGCTGTCTGAACTTTACTGGAAAACCTTCAGTGATGGAAAACTGACAGTTTCAGGAGACAGGCTCCTCTACTGCTTAACAGCATTCATGGCCAGGAAATTACTTTTTAAAAGATAGATTTTTTTGGACTTAGCGATCATCACTTAAAAATATTGAAGATACGCCTACTGAGAGAAAGTATATACATTGTGTATATTAAAGCATTTCATTACTTTAAGCTAAGTGTTGATGAATGAAATGCCTTATCTCTAAAATGTACCTTTTATTACAAATAAAAGCTATTCTTAAATTTAAACTTCTCAATGAAAGATATTACATTGTAAAACAAGTATTGGAAAATCCACAGATTTCCTCCTTATGAATATGTTTGGAATCTCTTCTATAATATTAGAGTTGTTCCAAATGTACTAGTTTAGACAAAAGATTATTCCTGGGGTCACATTTATCTCTGTTGTACACATAAAGAGAAAGAATGCAGTCATTGTGAAAATCTGAAAAGGGATATACAATGTATTGCAAGGCTTAATGACCACTCCAAGACAGCAGGCTTCCAACGAAGAGCGGTTTATTTCAGTGCAGTACTGGACAGCTGACAGTGTGTTTAGGTTGCCCTTTTATACCTGAGCTGGTGAACCCTTGCCCTATCCTGTCAGCGTATTCTCCCGCCGCGGAAACTCGGACCAATCAGCTGGCGGCCGTTTTGACAGCTCCGAGCTGTCAACCGGCTGCCGCACGTGCGCAGTCATCCGGCGGCTGCTTTGACAGTTGAGAGCTGTCAACAAGCTGCCGCGTGTGCCCTTGAACTGTCAAGACGCTGTAATCGATTTACCTCATAACATACTCGTATTTCCTAACATCTCATAACCTAACATATCATAACATAACATAACATAACATAACATAACATAACATAACATAACATAACATAACATAACATAACATAACATAACATAACACCCCTTTCCCCCCCCTTAACTGGACTGAATAACATGAACTCATTTTTACATTTTACATTAGCTCTGTGGATGTGAATTCTTTTCGTGTTCTCTCTTATTGCTCCTTTACCATTCATAATCTTTTAGATAAACAGGAGCCCTTTTGGTTCTGCAAGAACGACGGAGGGGTATTCTAGTATTCTGATCCCCTTCTGCTTGAATGGAAGGTGGTGGTATTTGTTCGGCCCCTATGTCTTCAGATGTTTGGTCAGCCTGTGGGGGAATAGCAGGGGTTAAGACTTGGGGTGTATAATCAGTATTGGTGGGGGTCTATTGCCCTTGTGGGCCCTTAGTTGCAGTGAGTGGTGCTAGGTTTTGTACCCCCCATTTCCTAAGTTGATCTACGTGCCTCCTGATGTGGCTGCCCTTACCCAAGTCAATAATGTAGGACAAGGGGACTGTTTGCTCCAGGATGACTCCCTGGATCCATTTGTTCCTCCCCCCATAGTTCCTTGCCCATACAAGTTGACCTGTAACGAATGTCCTGGTAGGAATAGGTTGTTCGGCCTCGGTTGCAACTCTATCTGGATGTATTCTGTCCAATTTGGTTACAAGCCGACGACCCCAACGTAGTTCAGCGGGTGACCTCCCTGTGGCCATGCAAGGGGTGGAATGCTGGGCCAATAAGAACTGGGCCAACCGTCGGTGCCAGTCCCCTCTGATGATTCTGCGCAGTGCGTCTTTTGTAGATTTCACCATAACTTCTGCAAGGCCATTAGAGGATGGGTGGAACGGAGCTGAGGTGACGTGCCTAATTAAGTTGTCCCTGGTGAAAATCTGGAAATCATTAGAAGTAAATTGGGGTCTGTTGTCTGAGACCATACCGTCCAGGAGACTGTCAATGGCAAAGAGCCCCCTTAGTACTTGTACAGTAGCAGCAGTGGTCATGCTGGTAACAGGGATGACCTCCAGCCATCTAGAGTAACTGTCTACCACAATAAGGAATATTTGTCCCTGAAAAGACCCAGCAAAATCTAAGTGTATCCTGGACCAAGGATTTCGGGTTGTTTCCCATTTGTGCACTGGGGCTTGAGGTTGTGTTGACCTGGATTGTTGACATAGATAGCACCCAGCCGCATGTGCTTTGATATCTTTGTCCAGGCCCAGCCACCATACATAGCTTCGGGCCAATGCTTTCATTTTGACTATCCCTGGGTGGCCCTCATGTAGTGTTTTGAGGGTCCTAGTTCTGTGCTTGTCAGGTATTACTACTCTGCTGCCCCAAAGTAAACACCCCAGATGGGAAGACGGTTCATGTCACCTGGTAAAGTAAGCCTGGAACTCAGTTCCTGGGCTGTTTGTTTGCTATCCAGAGTTAACCAACACTCTACTAAGGATTTTGTCTGTAACTGTTGCTGCTGCAATGTCCTTTGCTAATAGAGGGCATTCAGGCAGTTCCTGGATTGCCAGGATGTGACCGGCCAGTGCCAGGACTGGGTCATTACCTGGCAAGGGCAGTCTGCTCAACCCATCAGCGTGACACATTTCTTTACCCGGCTTGTGAACTAGCTTAAAGGTATAAGTGGATAGGAATGTTGACCACCTCAAGATCCTGGGAGACAGGATTTGAGGTGTCTGTTTATCACAGGTGAATAATCCTAACAAGGGTTTGTGGTCTGTGAAAATTGTAAACTGTCGACCGTATAAGTGTCGTGAAATTTTTTTACGCTTGCTACAATTGCTAATGCTTCTTTGTCAATTTGGGCATAATTACGTTCTGCCTTGGAAAGTGTTCTCGAATAATAGGCAACAGGTTTTTGTATCCCGTTTTCCTGCAAGTGACTTAGGACTGCTCCGATCCCGTATGGGGAGGCATCACAAGCTACACAAAGTGGCTTGTCCTCTTTAAAATGGGTGATGGTGGAGTTGCTGGAGAGTAATTTTTTTTAAAAGCCTAAATCTATTGTCATGCAGTGAAGTCCAGTTCCACGGGGCCCCTTTGTCTAGTAACCTGTGTAAAGGTTCAGCAATGGTCGCTTTTTGAGGTAGGAAAGCATGATAAAAAATTTAGAAGCCCCAGAAAAGCTTGCAATTCCGTTTTATTTTTTTGGAATTGGGGCTGATTTGATGGCTGATACCTTGGAATCAGTGGGGTGGATTCCCTGAGCATCAATCCTATAACCTAGGAAGTCAGTGGAAGTCACTCCAATTGAGCATTTTTCCCTTTTGAGCTTGAGACCTGCAGTGCGGAATCTGCTTAATACCGCCTGCAGTCTCTCAGCTAAAACTTCTTCGGATTCCCCTGCAATCAATATGTCATCAAAATAGGGGCTAACCCTGGGAATTCCCTTTAAGGTTTTTTCCATTACCTCTTGGAATATGCCTGGAGCCACTGAGATGCCAGACTGGAGGCGTTTTACTTTAAAAGCCCCGTGATGTGTCACAATGGTTTGCACGTCAGCAGTTTCCTTAGTAACAGAGAGTTGTAAGTACGCCTGCGCCAAATCAAGTTTGGCAAAGATGGCGCCGGACCGGATTTCGGAGAGGATGTCTTTAACTGCAGGGACCAGGTAAGCATGCGGATTTAACGCATGGTTTAGGGTTGCCTTATAGTCAGCGCAGATCCTTACCTCCCCGTTAGGTTTAACAGGGGTGACAATAGGGGTTTTCCAAGTTCCCCCCTCTACTGGATCCAGCACTCCGAGTTTTACCAGCCGGTCCAGTTCACTCTCAATTTTGGTTTTGAGAGTGAACGGGACCCTTCTAGCCTTAATCCTGACTGGTAAAACCTCAGGCATTAGTTTTAAAGCAATGGGGGGACCTGTGTATTTCCCTAAAGAGCCATTGAATACATCTGCAAATTGTTTGCAGATGGCTTCGAGGCCTCTGGCCTGGGTGGAGTTGACTCCCTCTAATCTGATTCCCAAAGCCTCAAACCAGTCGAGGCCTATTAGGCTGGCTCGCTTCCCCTCGGTAACCTGGACGGCTAGACTCTCTCAGAACCCCTTAAATTATGGCCTCCCCCCTTAGTTTGATCGGGGCTTTCTGGAAGTCGGCTAATAGAATTTGGGTGGGTTGCAAGGGAATTTGTCGCTTGCTGTGGCTGCAAATTTCCTGGAAAGTTCCCCACAAGATGATGGAGACCGAGGATCCAAAGTCTACCTCCATTTCACAGGGGACCCCTTGCAACCAAACCCTAATTCTAACCTTTGGCCTTAACTGGTGGATTGATGGCGGTCCCCAACTTAAGCTTACAGTTTGTACCGAGGACCAAGGGGGCTCGTCGCTTTGGGAAGGTGCGGGGTCTCATACCTGGCAGAGATGCTTTGATGTCATATAGGTTTTCTCGGTTCCGGTTGTGGCAAGCGGTGCGGATGTGCCCAGTTTTACCGCAACCATGGCACTGCAAAAACGGCAGGTGGCTCTGGCGTGGGCCTCTCTGCAACCAGCGCATCTTGGTCTGGTGTTCTGGTAGCTGGCATTTTTATTGGCGGGCCCTGGTTTGTTCGGTTTTCTATCTCCATCGCGGCGGCTTTGGAGCTTATTGAACTTTTGAAGGATGGCATTGACCTCGTCCTCGTCCTCATTTCCCCAGTTGTCATTATCTCTTATGTCATCTTGATGGACTGACCCATTCGGCCCATTGCCAAGTTGAGCTGGATTGCATCCGTTCATTTTTCAGTCCTAATACAATTTGGTCACGGATTCTGTCCTCGAGGTCAGGAAATTGGCATCTGTGGGCGGCATGACACCCCCCCACACAATGAAGTCTGTCACAGACTCACCAGGTAATTGACACCAGCGGGCGAAGTTTAGACGCCAAAAGTGTTCCAATCTCTTTGGCATAAAATGTTTACGGAAACGCTCAGTGAGGTCTGCATATGTCACCATAGCAATCGTGTCCGGGATGCAGAGTCCGACGGTGATGTCGTACACCACCAGTCCGCTGAGGCACAGCAATGCCGTGGCTTTATGCTGGTCTTCTGTGATTTTGTTCACCAAGAGGTAGCCTTCCACTTGTCCCCAATGCGACTCCCAGCATTCTGGATGTCGGATATCGAATTCTCGGATATCTCCGAGGTTGGCCATGCTGTCCTGGTCCTGGATACTGCTTCGCGAGATTGCAAGGCGAGAGAGAATTCCTCTTCCCCAGCTCAGTGACTTCAGCTAGTGACTTAGCTCTGCGAAGCAGTAAATCCCACCTTCATCGCCAGTGCAATGTATTGCAAGGCTTAATGACCACTCCAAGACAGCAGGCTTCCAACGAAGAGTGGTTTATTTCAGTGCAGTACTGGACAGCTGACAGTGTGTTTAGGTTGACCTTTTATACCTGAGTCGGCGAACCCTTGCCCTATCCTGTCAGCGTATTCTCCAGCCACGGAAACTCGGACCAATCAGCTGGCGGCCGTTTTGACAGCTCCGAGCTGTCAACTGGCTGCCGCGCGTGCGCAGTCATCCGGCGGCCACTTTGACAGCTGAGAGCTGTCAACAAGCTGCCGCGTGTGCCCTTGAACTGTCAAGACGCTGTCAGCGATTTACTTCATAACATACTCATATTTCCTAACATCTCATAACCTAACATCTCATAACCTAACATCTCATAACATAACATAACATAACATAACATAACATAACATAACATAACATAACATAACATAACATAACATAACATAACATAACATAACATAACATAACATAACATAACATAACATAACATAACATAACATAACATAACAGGATATATTCATATTTGCATGAAGTTGCAGTCTTGTCTATAATTAGGAGAACCAATTACACACATGGTCCTGCTTTGGACACATGCTTATTGCTCCCTTATAGAGTTTTGTGCTCAACTATAACCATCTTTTTCAGCAGCCAGGTATTCAAGTTTATAGGACTTTTATGCCATTATGGTTTCTATTAAATATATTAGGAAACAAAAAGATATGAGTTCATTTTGGCTTACACCAGAATAAGGGGTTCAGATGGGGCTTTGGATAGAGGGAACAGAATAGAATAGAACAGAATAGAAGAGTTGGAAAGGACTTTGAAGGTCATCTAGTCCCATCCCCTGCCCAAGCAGGAGACCCTACACCATTTCTGACAGATGGCAGTCCAGTGTCTTCTTGAAAGCCTCCAGTGATAAAGCTCCCACAGCATCTGAAGGCAATCTGTTCCATTGGTTGATTGGTCTCACTGTCAGAAAATTTCTCCTTATTTTTAGGTTGAATCTCTCCTTGATCAGTTTCCATCTGTTATTCCTTGTCTGGCCTTCAGGTGCTTTGGAAAATAGGTTGACCCCCTCCTCTCTGTGACAGCCCCTCAAATATTGAAACACTGCTTTCATGTCTCCCCTGTTCCTTCTCCTCACTAGACTAGCCATGCCCAGTTCCTGTAACCGTTCCTTATATGTTTTAGCCTCCAGTCCCCTAATCATCTTTGTTGCTCTTCTCTGTACTTTTTCTAGAGTCTCAAAATCTTTTTTATAGTATGGTGACCAAAACTTGTTGCAGTATTCTAGGTGTGGTCTTACTAAGGCTTGATGGTGACCAAAACTGGTTGCAGTATTCTAGGTGTGGTCTTACTATGGCTGTATTAGTACCTCACACGATCTTGATTGAATCCCTCTGTTAATGCAATTTAGGATTGCATTGGCTTTTTTGGGGCTGCTGCCACACACTGTTGGCTCATATTTAATTGATTGTCCACTAAGACTCCAAGATCCCTCTCACAGTTACTGCTATTAAGCCTGGTTTCACCCAATCTATATGTACACTTGTGGTTTTTCTTGCCTAAGTGTAAGACTTTACTTTTCTCTAGATTGAATTTCATTTTGTTAGATAGAGCCCAGTGTTCAAGTCTATCAAGATCCATCTGGATCTTAAGCCTATCATCTAGGTGTTGACTACTCCTGCCAGCTTGGTGTCATTTGCAAATTTGATAAGTTCTCCTTCTATTCCCCCATCTAAGTCATTTATGAAGATATTGAAGAATACTGGACCTAAGACAGAACTTGTAGTACCTTAAAGGCAAAGGTAAAGGTTCCCCCGCACATGTGTGCTAGTCGTTTCCGACTCTAGGGGCCGGTACTCATCTCCATTTCAAAGCCGAAGAGCCAGCGCTTGTCCGAGGACATCTCCATGGTCATGTGGCCGGCATGACTAGACGCCAAAGACACACAGAACACTGTTACCTTCCCACCGTAGTGGTCCCTATTTTTCTACTTGCATTTTTATGTGCTTTCGAACTGCTAGGTTGGCAGAAGCTGGGACGAGTAACAGGCGCTCACTCTGTTACACGGCACTCGGGATTCGACCTGCCAAACTGGCGACCTTCTGATCGACAAGCTCAGTGTCCTAACCCACTGAGCTACACATCCCTTTGTAGTACCTTACTACTTTAGAAAAAACAGCAATTCAAGTTGCAAAGTATGAACTTTTTTGAGACTGAAATGTGTATATGTTTGATGTTCTTTCAGGATGCTCAGTATCATAGGGATGTAGGACCAGTGCAGGAATTTAACATCTTCATTCTACAAAATTGATTTTGTTTTTATTAAAAACACAGAATTTGTAAAGAGTTATACTCTCCCCTGCTTTCTAGCTTCTTTCTGAAAATGACATGGGCAGCAAGTAGATTTCAGAAAGACACCCTATGATGAAATTCTGTACCTACCTTTGAATTAAAAATACAGACTCTTTGGATCGTAGGATGGAGACTGGGAATGGGAGGTGCAGAGAGGGAAAGGCATCTGGGACTGCAAAATATACCAACCTTGTAATTAAAAATGATTGGTTGTGTGTCCCCCAAGGCAGGACTGATTTGAACTCTTCCTCAAAGATATAGAAAAGTGGTGAGCCTCTGCTGAATGATTATAACTGCAATAACTTTAGGGGTTTTTTTTTCTTATTTCAAAATATCTTTCTTTTAATAAAATAGAGTAGACAATAACAAATTAATGATTTTCCAATAATATTTAATTCATCAATATATTGCTTTGGTCTTTTTAATGGTGGGCAACCTCCTAACCCCCACTGTTATTTCTTCTTTTACATTTTCAAGATGCAATTGACTATTACACTATACAACCCGGGGTGATTGCAACAGTCTGAAACTAATGAGTTATAAAACAAGGTTGTAATGTGCTTTTATACCTGAACATCTCTATATTTCAAATTATCTATGTTGTATTTCTTCCTTTACTTCCTTCCTTCTTTTTCTTTTGTTTTATCCAATATGACTTGGATAAGATTCAAAGCACAGCAACAACACTGATATCAATGCACCAGGATAACCTTTCCATGATGTGATCAAAACAAAAAAACCCACTCAAACAACCTATTTCTCTGCTTTTGATTTTGCTCCTATCAGTTGCGAATCCACCATGGTTATAGACTTTGTCTACATCAAAGGAATACCTGTTTATTCAAGATGCTATAGATTGTAAGTTCTGACCTGTAGAAATTACTTTGCAAGTCAGGTTCTCATTACTATGTATTTTATTATTTTTATAATTTCCCAATTTAATTTTGCCTGTTTTTTCTTGTTGTATTTTACCCTCACAGCAATCCTGCAGAGTAGGTTAAACAGATAATGGATAATTCCTGACCTCTGTGTCTCAGGTAAATATTTACACCTGATTCTCCTCACTTCTAGTCTCATCCTTTTTGGCTCAGTCCTTGTCTGTGCCCAATAAAACTATGGCTTAGTTTTCTCCACCTGTAAACAATAAGAGCAAATAATGTAGGACATTATTCTTATTAAAAATGTTCTGAAAGTCAATCACAACTACAGTAGTGGCCAAAAATTGTGGAAACCTTTTGGGAAAAGTAGAAACGCCACCTTTGGTTAAGTTTCCACTAATTTTTCTTCTAATTTCTTTATAACTGTAGCCTTATTCACTTAATAATACTATTTTACCTTACTTTCTGGGCAACCAGTCAACTCTTTGCACCATTACTTTAATTTTATTACGTTTTACAAGCTCACTAAATGAAAGGGAAAAAACCCCAACCAACTTGATAGCAATCACATAACACAGGGCTTTTCAACCTTTTCACCAATTGTACCACATTTAGGATATGGCAATATTCGAGTGCCACCTAGCACCACCTAGCATGTCAAAAACTTGTTCAAAACTGTTCAAAGTTGCAATTGCACTGAAATGACTTATGACCATTTTTCACACTTATGACCATTGCAGCATCCCCAAGGTCATGTGATTTATATTTGGATGCTTGACAACTGATTCATATTTATGATGGTCCCAGGGTCTCAGGGTCATGTGATCCCCTTTTTCAACCTTTTGACAAGCAAAATCAATGGCAGGGCTGCTGGTGGTCAAGTGCTAAGGTGGGACTTCCTTCCCTCCTCTTTCTCATTCCCATCTCCTTCTGAAGGAAGAATTTGGAAAAAAAAACCTTATTTTCCCTCTTCCATATATTCATCAAACAAGGAAATGCCTCCAGAGACAGAAAAGACAAGCCGCTGTGGGAACTAGCTTAAAAAGGTGCATTCCCCTTTAAGAGTTAGCTACTGGCTAGAAAGGAAAGTTAAGGAGCCAGCAACCAGCACATAAGGAAGGGGAAAAAAATGTACTAAGTACTGGCTGCCGGCTAAGGCAGCCTCCCCAAATGGCTCCATTCATAAGTAAAGGCAAAATCCATTCAGGAGAAAAATACTTCAAAATCCCTTGCACCAAAACTTACAGCTAACAATAGCAGAGCAATAGAATCTAACATGAGACATCAGCCATCAGCCAAATAGAAATTGCCAAACACTTATTAAGAACACAAAGCCCACATTGCACAAATCCCAGAACTTCAAAGTCACAAAAACACATAAGAATCCTTCCACTCTCCCGGTTTGCTGTTCAGCGGAAACGGCACTTCTCTTCTGCCATTAAACACCTCCTCCCACCCATCCTGCTCCCTCTTTCTCATTGTCATCTCCCTCCCTCTGTGCCTCACCTCCAGCTGCCTTTCTTCATTCCTCATGGAGGGTGACTCCTCCGCCACTGCGTTTCTTGCCTGTTTATTACTGCCAGCACAGATGGCTGCCACAGAAGTTGTAGATCGGCTCATTGCCAGCCTGCTTGATTTCTCCTCTCCCCCCACCCTCCTCCTTCTTTCCCTTCAGTGCAGCTACAGCTGACTCTGCCTCCTCCCAAGGCTGAATCTTTTTTTCCCTCTCTTCCTCTCCCGCCCAAACTGCCTCCTTTTATAGCCTCTCCTGTCTCTGCCCCCCCCCTTTGTCTTCTGGGTGAGCAGGAAGTGCCAATCCTGGGGCCTTTGCCTCACCCCAGCCACTCTGTAGCTCCGGAGGACTCTCTTAAGGCAAGTCTGCACTGCTTTGGCTCATTCCCTCCCCACTACACTTGGCTGGGCAGGGCCGCATACCACCTGCCATGTGCTAATGTACTACAGGTGGTACACGTACCACCAGTTGAAAAGCCCTGACATAACACACTGACAAATGTCCTCCTCTCAGCTTCAATACATGACATCAATAACTGAATCCTACTGTGATCTGATTGGCTCATTGCCAAAACAAGATGACACTTGATTGGCTCTCTAAACACTCATGCTCATTGGCTACGATCAGATGAAGGAAAGCTATCAACCTAAGCAAGTTGTGCTTCCTTTTTCTGGTTATTTGGCTATAACTTTTCATAGAATTCAGTACAGATAATTGAACAAGCTTTGTTGTGTTACATTCTTGATTAAATTATCTTTCCATTGATATATAATTTTATGGTATTACTCCAAAAAAAAGTGGTGTTATTAGCCATCAAATCTCAAAAATACACCTACACCATGCACCTTTTCCCAAAAGGTTTCCACCATGCACCTTTTCCCAAAAGGTTTCCACTATTTTGGCCACTACTGTCCTTCCCACCAGCTTCCTTGGAAATATATTGACTTTCTCTCTATACTCCACAATAGGTTCTGGGAACCTACGCAGTCTCTTGAAAATCTGTTGAATAGAAAGCTTTCATTGAGATGGATTGGTTGTGAAATGTGAGGGATGTATTGAAGTGCTCTGTCCTTAAAGAAAAAAGGAGGGGGAAGAGAAGAGAAGCAATCCTACTTGCCGAATGGAAGAGACTCAAATTATGCTCAGCTGGTTTAGTTCATACTGTGACCCTGCCTGGCTTCCTGCTATTCAGATGTGTTACTTCCTTTTTCCAGTAATGGCCTGTGGCACTCAGCCAGGGAACATTATTAATTTCAGAAGTGGCCTGACAGCAAAACCACAGCAAAATGAGAGGAAGTAGCAGGGAGGCCATCTGTTGATTTCAGCAGAACAGTAGGAGCTGAGCTCCATAGGCTCAAATGAGGAAAGCAGATTAATAATCCACAGTAAGGAAACAGTGCTAAATTTATCCACAGAGCATATTTTTTTAAAAAAAAGAGTGAGCTGCAGCTGGACAGGAAATTGCTGGAGAGCTTGGGTTTTTTTTGTTTTTGTTTTTTGCTCTTGCTTTAAATGACACCGGACAGAGAAGGCAAAAGAAACCCTCGGTCCTAAGTTACAATCAGGATGCTTCCAGAGTGATAACTTCTAGAGTTACAGATCCAAATGCATTGTGAGATTTCACATTTGTGGAAAGAAAAGGAAGAACAAAAAGGTAAAGGTAGATGGCCATTCTTGTTGGTGAGTTCTGTACATTAATTAATCTAGGGAAAAATAAAACAAAATATATTTGTGTCCAAATATTAAAGCAATCAATTCTGCAGCTCATTTTATTTAGCCTTGCTTCTTTGAAATTAACTTAAAAAGGTAAAGGTAAAGGTTCCCCCGCACATGCGTGCTAGTCATTTCTGATTCTAGGGGCCGGTGCTCATCTCCATTTCAAAGCCGAAGAGCCAGAGCTTGTCCGAGGACGTCTCCGTGGTCATGTGGCCGGCATGACTAGACGCCAAAGGTGCACGGAGCGCTGTTACCTTCCCACCATAGTGGTCCCTATTTTTCTACTTGCATTTTTACATGCTTTCGAACTGCTAGGTTGGCAGAAGCTGGGACGAGTAACAGGTGCTCACTCTGCTACGCGGCACTCAGGATTTGACCTGCCAAACTGCCGACCTTCTGATCGACAAGCTCAGCGTCCTAACCCACTGAGCCACCATGTCCCTGAAATTAACTTACCTCACCATTAATGTTTTAGATGCTTTTCCCGTTCAGTTTCAGGAACCTTAACTATCATTTTTTGTTCAGCAAAAAAGCTGAAATAAACAGGAAGTTCTATTGCAAAACTTTTCATGGTTTTAGTTTTGATTGACTTCTATCACTAGAAAGGGAAGCAATTTAAATGAAGAATCTTGCTGTTGACACGTTGGTTATACATGGTCTGATTTCTTGCTCTGTGTTTTAATTTTTGCTATCCAGCTTTTGCTGTCATCAATTTATTACTTGGTCACTGAACAAATTTATGTGAAATGAAATTTGTATCCCATGGAAAATAAAGTTTCAGAGAATCCATTAATTATGTATCCTGTTTGTAAAACCAATCAGATGCTTAGAAAGCCTTAAAATAGCACTTAAACAATTTTGGTAATGTCCAGTATTATCTGACATTCAAATTCCAAACAAGCTAGTCATAGCTAATAATGATTACTTGCATCCATTAATTTATCTCCATCTTTTATGCCATTGTTTGCATCATTTTATGACAGCAAATGCTACAAATATTCTATAAAGAAACACTTTGTTTTGTTTAATTGGATGCAACTTCCTGAAAACCAGCTGCAATAATAATTAATAATACTTTATTAAGCTTACTGTATGTGCTGCCCAACTCCTTGTGAAATGACTTTACAAATTACAAAATACTTTTGAAACAAAAAAAAACAACACAATGCAAAAAAAAAGCAAAGATGGCAGAGATCACACATCCAGTTGGGAATAAAGAAAAAAAAGAAAGAAAACAAGATTCAATCATACTCACCAAAAGCCTCGGTCAGGGGTCGGCAACCTGAAAAAGGAAAAGAGCCACTGGGAACTGGTTCCATCACACATAAAAAAAGTGGGAGCTGCGTGCATGCATCCATGCACGCACATGCGCAATAAAACATTTTGCACATGCGCAAAACGGCTTTTTCTTGCACATGCGTGGACGGGCGCGGTTGCTATTTTTTAATGTGTGATGGAACCGGTTCCCAGTTGCGCCGCTTTCGGCAGCCTGCAAACGTGCCGCGGCAGCTTTCTCAAAGAGCGTCGCCACTGCCCGTTCGCGCGGAGGTACGCGCGCACCTCTCTGAACAACCGTAGGTGTGCGCGCACCTCCCCAAACCTTTGGGAAAAAACTTTTTTTTTTTGGCAGCTTTGCAGACGGGCCGCGGCAGCTTTCTCAAAGAGCGGCGCCACTGCCCATTCGCGCGGAGGTATGCGCGCACCTCTCCAAAGGTTTGGGGAGGTGCGTGCGCAAGTACAGTCGTTCGGAGAGGTGCGCGCGAACCTCTCGGAATGGGCAGTGGCGCTGCTTCTTGGGAAAGCTGCTGCAGCCCGTCTGCAAAGCTGCCGCTTTCGACAGCTTTGTAGACGGGCTGCGGCAGCTTTCTCAAAGAGCGGCACCACTGCCCGTTCGCATGAAGGTACATGCGCACCTCTCCAAAGGTTTGGGGAGGTGCGCGCGCACCTGTCGGAATTGGCAGCGGCGCCGCTTCTTGGGAAAGCTGCCACGGCCCATCTGCAAAGCTGCCGCTTTCGGCAGCTTTGTAGACGGGCCACGGCAGCTTTCGCAAACAGCAGCGCCGCTGCCCGTTCGCGCGGAGGTACGCGCGCACCTCTCCAAAGGTTTGGGGAGGTGTGCACGCACCTACGGTCGTTCAGAGAGGTGCGCACACACCTCTCGGAATGGGCAGCGGCGCCGCTTCTTGGGAAAGCTGCCGTGGCCCATCTGCAGAGCTGCCGCTTTTGGCAGCCTGCAAACGTGCCGCGGCAGCTTTCTCAAAGAGCGGCGCCGCTGCCCGTTCACGCGGAGGTGCGCGCACACCTCTACAAAGGTGCACACGCACCACTGCCCGTTCGAAGAGCTGCACGCGCATCGGGCAGCTGGGAGCCGCAGGAGACAGCTCAAAGAGCTGCATGTGGCTCCGGAGCCATGGGTTGCTGACCCATGGCCTACGTCAGGGGTCAGCAACCTGAAACAGTGAAAGAGCCACTCGGAACCGGTTCCCTCACAAAAGGAAAAACTGGGAGCCGCAAAAAATGTGTGCACATGCGCGTACATGCGCGCATGTGCAGAACAGGGTTTGACTGAAGAGTGGAGCCAAAGCGAGATATGCACCTACCCTGCATATTTGAATTGATTGGTAGAACTTTTTTAGTCCCACTTTTTTGTTTTTTGGACTGCACATGGCAGAGGACTGGGAGCCTCAGGAGATGGCTGAAAGAGCCGCATGCGGCTCCGGAGCCGTGGGTTGCAGACCTGTGGCCTAGGTGAAGATCACTGTCCAGATACTCAATAGCCTCATGTGTTCAGCATTGAGCCAAAGGATATAATTAGATATCATCAGCATACAGATGATACTTGTTATATATTAATTTTATATATTAATGTTATATGTATTATGGTTACTAGTTCAAGTTAACGACAGTTGTATGAGGTAAATAATGGCTGACAGGAACACACGCGGCAGTTTGACAGCTGTCAAATCTGCCGCTGGCTAATGCACAGGAACAGCAGGTGACAGCTCTCAGCTGTCAGCCCGACTGCCGACCGTGCATGCACAGCCGCCACGAGGATTCCTTAGCTGTCAAAACCAGACGCAGCCGATTGGTCCAGCTTTCAGGTGGGAGGAAACCGAAAAACTGATTGGTCCAGCCAGCCACCAGCTGGCTATAAAAATAGCAGAAGCCAGCGAAGTCTGCGTTGGGTACCTCAATAAACATTCAACTTAAGCCTGCTGTCTCCGCCAGGTGAATCCGCGACCGACTTCATCGCAGGAGTCCGGCATGCCGCCCGATGGTGCCAATTTCCGGATCTGGAAGACCGGATCAGGGACCAATTGGTTATCGGGCTTAAGGACAAACGCCTCCAAAAGAAAATCATCGCAAAGCCCACTCTAAACTTAGCCGAAGTCACGAGGGAAATTCTGGCGTACGAGGACAGCCACCAAGGAGACCTTGCCGGGAACGGACAACACAGATCAGTGCACCAGGACGAAATAGCCCCCAGAGATGTTGGGTAATTAGAGGATCCAACCAACATGGACGCCATTCAACGGCAATTCGAAAGACTGCAAACACGCCAAAACGATCGAGACCCCCATTCCATTGAAAGGGAGAGCCCGAATTTTCGTGGAATTTAAACAATTCCGAGGACCCCTTAACATTCTAGTCACTCAAGGGGACCGATCCAGCTTAATCGGGCTGGATTGGTTCAAAGCCTTAGGCATTAGCTTAACCGGAATTAACACCATACAGGCCGCAAGCCTCGACGCCGTCTGCAAGCAATTTGCAGACGTCTTTGACGGTTCACTAGGGAAATACACGGGGGCCCCAATTTCCCTAAAACTAAACCCCGAGGTCCCACCCATAAGAATCAGGGCCAGGAAAGTTCCGTTCGCCCTCAAAAAGAAAATTGAGGACGAACTGGATCGCCTGGTCAAAATAGGAGTCTTAGAACCTACAGATGGAGGAAGCTGGGAAACCCCAATAGTTACCCCAATCAAACCGAACGGCCAAATTCGGCTCTGCGCCCACTATAAGGCTACCCTTAACCAAGCCTTAAACGCACACGCTTACCCAGTCCCCGCGGTGAAAGATGTCCTCTCCTCTGTCCATTCCGGCACCATCTTTGCCAAGTTAGACTTGGCGCAGGCGTATTTGCAACTCCCGGTAACCCAGGAAACCGCAGATGCGCAGACAATAGTCACTCACCACGGGGCTTTTAAAGTTAAGCATCTACAATTCGGCATATCGGCAGCCCCAGAGATTTTCCAGGAAATAATGGAGAAAACATTAAAGGGAATCCCTGGGGTTTGCCCCTATTTCGATGATGTCCTCATCGACGGAGAATCTGAACAAAATTTGGCAGACCGACTGACAGCTGTTCTGAGCAGATTTAGAACAGCGGGTCTCAAACTTCAAAGAGAAAAGTGCTCAACAGGGGTTCCCTCTACCGAATTCCTCGGCTATAGAATAGATGCCCAGGGGATTCACCCGACCAACTCCAAGATCAAGGCCATCAAAAGCAGCCCCCACACCCAAACACAAACAGGAGTTGCAAGCCTTCCTTGGACTCTTAAACTTCTACCATGCATTCCTGCCCCATAAAGCCACCATAGCCGAACCCCTACATAGGCTGCTGGATAAGGGAAGCCCATGGATCTGGACGTCACAGCATGACACCAGTTTTCAAGCCCTAAAAAACATCCTGTGTAACAGTTCCACGGTTACACTATTCAGAGAGGATCTGCCCCTATGCATCGCTTGCGACGCATCCCCGTACAGAATCGGGGCAGTCCTGAGCCACTTAAAGGAAAATGGAATACAGAAGCCGATAGCATTCTATTCCAGGACTCTCACTAAGGCTGAAAGAAATTATGGCCAAATAGACAGGGAGGCATTAGCAATTGTTGCCGGCGTGAAGAAGTTTCATGATTACTTGTACGGCAGACAATTCACCATCTTCACCGACCACAAACCCCTATTAGGCATTTTCACATGGGACAAATTAAGGCCCCAAATCCTGTCACCGAGAATATTACGGTGGTCGACCTTTTTATCAGCCTACTCATACAAACTTGTCCACAAACCGGGAAAAGAATTGGGCCACGCTGATGGGCTCAGCAGGCTACCCTTGCCAGACAAAGACCCAGACCCAGCTCCTGCGGGAAATATCCTGGCGATTTCAGAACTACCGGAATGCCCCTTATTGGCAAAAGATATCGCCTCTGCCACAGCCAAAGAAAGAACCATTTGCAGAGTATTGCAGTGGGTTACTGCAGGATGGCCAGCCACATGCCCGGGACAAGAGTTCCAGTCATATTTTACAAGACAACAGGAACTGTCATCCCATTTGGGATGCATTCTATGGGGCAACAGGGTAGTGGTTCCAGAAAAGCATAGAGCCCAAACTTTACGCAGACTACACGAGGGACACCCGGGAATTGTAAAGATGAAAGCCCTAGCCAGAAGCTATGTTTGGTGGCCAAACATTGATAAAAACATTGAGGACCATGTAGCAGGATGCTATCCCTGCCAGTTAACAAGGCCAGCCCCACCTCAAAGCCTAATCCACAGATGGGAAACAACCAAGAACCCATGGTCCCGTGTGCACTTAGACTTCGCAGGACCCTTCCAGGGACAGACATTCCTCATAGCAGTGGATAGCTATTCTAAGTGGCTGGAAGTTGTTCCGGTCAACAGCATCACAACCACTGCCACTGTACAGGTGCTTAGGGGGCTTTTTGCCACACATGGCCTCCCTGACGTTTTGGTCTCCGATAATGGGCCCCAATTTACTTCTCGTGAATTTCAGATATTCACCAAGGGCAACTCTATTAGGCATGTCACGTCGGCTCCGTTCCATCCCTCGTCTAACAGTTTGGCTGAAATTATGGTGAGGTCTACAAAAGATGCCCTTCGGAAAATTATCAAAGGGAACTGGCACTGGTGGCTAGCCCAGTTCTTACTAGCCCAACACACCACCCCATGCACGACCACAGGGAAATCTCCAGCAGAACTACGTTGGGGGCGATGGCTCATCACCAGGCTTGACAGGATGCACCCTGACAGAACAAATGCCAACGCAGAACAACCCCTCCTGCAAAGATCTTTTACAAACGGACAAACTGTATGGGCTCAGAACTATTCAGACGGAGCTAAGTGGCTCCAGGGGGTTGTCATAGATCAAACAGGACCCTTGTCTTATCTTATAGACATGGGTCACAATGGTCACATCCGAAGACACACCGACCAGCTGAGGAAGCGGAGCCCCCAACACCTAACTGAACTCACAGGTCCAGCAGCAGAAGAAGACGGGGCTCCACAACAACCTGAACTTGGAATCACCAACCGACCTTCATTTCTCCAGCCAGGACAGGGGGAAGGGGAGCAGGGCAATGAAACACCTCTTCATCGCTCCGGCCGAACAAGGCAACCACCAGCCTACCTACAGGACTATGAATGGGCAGGCAACAAACAGCAACCGAGGGGCAGGGCAGATACCACTTCAGGGGAAGGGTAAGGGGTGTTATATATTAATGTTATATATTAATGTTATATGTATTATGGGACTAGTTCAAGTTAACGACAGTTGTATGAGGTAAATAACGGCTGACAGGAACACACACAGCAGTTTGACAGCTGTCAAAGCTGCCGCTGGCTAATGCACAGGTGCAGCAGCTGACAGCTCTCAGCCCGACCACGCATGCACAGCCGCCACGAGGATTCCTTAGCTGTCAAAACCAGACGCAGCCGATTGGTCCAGCTTTCAGGCGGGAGGAAACCGAAAGACTGATTGGTCCAGCCAGCCACCAGCTGGCTATAAAAAGAGCAGAAGCTGGCGAAGTCCGTGTCAGGTACCTGAATAAACATTCAACTTAAGCCTGCTGTCTCCACGTAATCCTTACGCTCAAGCCACTTCAATACTGAACCCCAAATAGTGGATGGCCACATCCAGCAGTTTCATATAGATGTTGGAATGGTGAGGACAGAGAACAGAATCTTTCAGCAACCCATAAAGGCCTGGAGAACAATCTTTTCCCACCTACCAACACTGAAGAAGCTGACCCCAGAGAAAGGACGAGAAAGAATCAGTGTAAAATGGTGCCCCAAACCCTAATCCACAGATCTGGCTTAGGATGTCTTGGTCAACCAATTGAATTGAAATTGAAAACCAAGGGATCAAGCAGCACAAGGATAAACCACCACCTTCATTTGGGTTCTACTAGAGTCATCAACAAATGAAACCAAAGCTGCCATTAAAATGTCAATTACTCGTTGAAATTTCAGCAGTCTGAAATATCCCGAAGTGCGTCATCTACATTGTTGCTAAAAACATTACAGGCACTTAGCAGACAGAACATATCAGATGAAGTATCAGGTCTGGTGTAGGATATTCCTTACTCAGTTTGTGCCAGATGTGATATTTGAAAAGAGTCATTTCCTCATCTGCAGCTTAGGATTTTGGGCTAACAAAGAATATTAGCATGCTGGAAAAGGTTTATTTGAAAGAGAATTTGTACTATGATAAGAAAAGATATTGAATTGACAGGGTTAGATTAAATTAAAATATTAGCTAAAATAAAGTTTGGAATCCTAGTTTTTAGGGGGGGAAATAATAAAGATGCTTGAGGATGGATAATATCAACTTTGCATTCAGTTTGTTTGAAAGCAAAAGAATTCAGCAATATGCTGATGCTGCACTCATCTGATAAATAAGATGTGATAAACGGGAATAAAATCTCCTATGCCATAAAATTAGGGAAATATGTACAGCTTTTTGGTAAATTATTACATTGCTTAGTATATGAATCCACTATTGGAGCATCTCAGACAGATGGCCATTCAATGGCCTTCATTTCCAGTGAAGGATTTCCCAAGACTATCTCCATCTCTGTAGAACAACTCTTCCCATTAGGATTGTTTTATCCAACCAAAATCTGCTTCCTTGTTAATTGCAACTTATTTCTTGCCTTTACACACAACAACCTTTCAAATATTTGATAACAGTCATGTATTCCCATAGTCTTCTCTTTTCCAAACTAATGATGTCCAATCACCTTTAATGATTCTCTCCAAGCCCTCCATCATCTTCATTGCTTTCATCTGGACATACTCTGGTCTGCCACCTTCTTAAAAATGAAGAAAATATTCAGTATTGCTGAAAGCTTGTTGTGTGCAAAGGCAGAAATAAGTTGTAATTAAGAGGAAGTAGATTTTGGATAGAAAGACTGATGACTTCATTTAAGCCAAGACTTCAGTTAACTGAGCCTAAGGCTGCATTTACTTTAAATGCATTTACTTTAATTGCATCATAGCTGTTTAATGTTCAGCCTCTGAGTCACTAAAATACCCAGATCCTTTTCTTTTAATTGTATTGTGAGAATTGACCTTAACAAGGCATACTTCAGGGAGGGTAATACACTAAACAGCAATCTTGGGGGCAAAGAAACACCGATTATTTTCAAAAGAATTATCTTTCAAAATATGTACTCTTGCCCAAATATAAGGATGTAGATTCTTACCTGAATGTGCACTGAACACACATTCCAATGAAAATAAAGCAATAAAGATTGACACACTACAGTCTGTCCAGCATCTACAACAAAAGAAGTGTACAAAAATGTAACTGTGCCCAGAGCTTATTCTCTGATTCAGGCTGAAATTTTTTTTAGGACTGAAATACATCCTCTTTTTGAAGATTGCAAGATGGTCCTGGCTTTTGGGGGTCACTTATGAACATTCTTACATAATACATAAAACAACCACATTTCTCAATAACCAAAATAGTCATTTATTAATAATTTAAGTTCTTACATACTGAGAGTAACATCTCAACTTCATACTAGCAAATTTGAGACTTTCTCTTACTGACAATCATGTGCAGGATCTTCTTGCATTTACACAGGTACACAATATTCACACACACTTCCAGTTTTCTACAAAAATAAATGCAAGATATTGCATTTGAGGTGAAGCTCCCTGAAGTGTTTGTACACAGGTAAATGCACTGTTTAGCGCACACACACACACACACACACACACACACACACACATATACATACACACACACTTCACTTTGAAGAAATGATTTTTCCATTTTTAAAGTATGCAACAGGGATTATTTATAAAGGTAAGGCTCCTACCTACAAAAATCATGAGACCAGTTTGATCACACATACACTCCAAAATAAAAGTTATGTTACTATAGAACAGATTATTCATTCACAAAATTGAATAAACAAACCCAAAAATGTTAACGTTCATTTATAACCAAGAAAGTTTGCCTAATTCTACAATAAAATTAAGCATACTGCAGATTTGTGCTCCAAAAGAACTTATCACTGGAGAATGCAGAGAAGTAATACATTTCACTCAGACCTCTTGCAACTTTCATTTCATATGAGATTGAAAACATTTACATTGATCAAGCTGAGTATATCAAAGGTTTTTGCAAACAAATATTCCAAAACGCATTAAACTGAAATTGCTCTTTGGCTCCCCTATATCAGTATTAATAATAAAAAAAAATCAAGTCTTCACTGAAGACAACGTATATTATAAATGCATATGATACATTTCTCCCAGTGTCACACATGTGGATGTGTACTTATAGTGTTCATTCTTGCTGATCTTTGTTTGGAAACCATAAATTTTAAGTCACTGCTTAAATGGCTTTTGTGCATGGAGCACAATATACTGCCCCGCTTGAAGCGGTATCTGTCTTTTTTCTGCTGGGAAAACCCAGCAAAATCCTTCATTTTGCAACAGCAGATTCCAAATGTTGTAACCTTTATTGTGTTTAATCAGAGACAGCTAGTGCCCAAACCCAGGGCCCACAAAAGAATTGCAGTTCTCTTTAGCTGTCAAGAGAGAAGCGTTGTGGAATGGTCACAATACCCAATGTTGGAAGAACTGATGATCAGTTGGTCCTCATGTAGATTGCAAAGAGTCCACCTGGAAGACGTTTTGATTGGAAGGACTTGTAAAATATAGTTGCTGGCTGGGCATGCGATTATCACAGGGGCTATTCAGTCCCAGAGTCCTCTCAAAGTCTAGCAACTGTCCCATGAAATTGAAGTTGGGGGAAATATTAGATTTCTTCATCTTCACAATGTCATAAGCATCATTCATGGATAAGTTGAGTTTTTGCATAAGATATGCAACTGTCACAGTGACAGAGCGACTGATCCCTGCTAGGCAGTGCACAAGCACCCCACAATTTTTCCCACGAGCTTCATCTGTTGAGGGAAAAAAGGCAGAGACAAGAGACTATTAAGTCATACATTTGTTTCCTGTTTCAGATAACATGAATGCCTGATGTGAGATGAGACATTGGTGAATTGCTGTTGTAACTTAATAAAAACCTGCACCTTTCTCATCGCCTAGGTTTGCACAATATTTTAATACTTGGGTTTTCCTTTCCCCCAAACCAAATAGATCAAGGAAATAACAGATCTCAAACCAAGATCTTTAAAACCATGCATAGTTCTTTCTACAGTATTTAATAAAGCATAAATATTCTTTTGTCTTAAAGACAAATGGTGAAATTACATGGTGCAATCTTTACTGGGCTGTATCACTCAACCTACATGTGCACAACTAAAATGCACATTACTCTATGCATAGACTGAACTGCTTTCTTGTAATGAAAGGGAATTTTGCACTGTTCTGCACATAGAAAAGTTATTAACTATTTTTGGCTAAATGTCTGATCTACTCAACTTTTAAAACCAAGGTTTAATTTAAAGAATATATTAACTTTTTGGAATAATCCCAATAATTGTCAACCTGAAATAGAACACTAAAGGAAGGTCCATGTAATTTGGTTGGTTATATTTACTGGCTGCCAGCAAGAATTCTTTGTAAAATCACATTCTAGATAATATTGAAAAGGAAGTATTTTATAGAAATCATCTGTTGTGGAAACTTGGTCAGATATAGGATTTGGCTGACAAAATAAAGAAATTTTTCAAAAGGAAGAAAAAAATCTTCCTCTAAACTCCTAATGTATTTAGTTTGGGTTTATTACTAAGTGGGGGAGAAACACTTTAATTTTGACATTTTATAAGGCAGAAAGATATCATTAAATGATTTTCCAAGGATAGTGCACTGGAGCTGAACAACGAACAGCGAAAGTATTCAGCTGTTTAAAAGGGTGGGCAGAGAGACCCACAGTCACAGGGGACAGCCCATTAAGAGACACAGGATGTCAACATGGCTAGAAAATGGATTCCTTTGTCATAAGAAATACATTATAATGCCTGGAGATTTGCAACTCCCACCCAACAAATTCTTCTTACTGAGCTCAAATTACCTATATTCTGCTTATTACTACTACAACTCCATAGATCACAGTACAACAATATTCATTGACAAAGAAGGGCCTGGCAAAATGGAAAAAGAGGTCCAGCACAATTGGATCATTTCGCAAAGGGTAGACAAAAAACAAGTGTTCATGTCTAGTGCTACTTGTGAGTATATCTGATATGTTTAAGAGCTAATATTCTCAAGAAAAGACATGTTTTAACATATTTTAAGAAATTTGCTAAACTAGGATTGCTTAGCCAATATCCTACAGACACTACATCTATGATGGGGGCAGATCTAAATTATAGTGATTATTTGAACTGAAATTAATTGAATGATTAAAAAACATGCCACAAGCATGCAACATAGCCTATCCATGCTGACTCTTAGGTAAATTTTGAATTTCATGAGATTCACTTCAACCAGAAGTATATAGAAGTTTTGAAACTTTAACACTTGATGGCATATATTTCTAAGATAATATACATAATAAGATTGCAGTCACAGACAAAAATATTTAATCTAATGAAATTAAGCAATCAAGCTAAATTAAGATTAAAAAGTATAACTGGCTGGACTATTTCTGTTTTCTGGTACAATTCTGCCTCAAAGAGTGGCTTGTTTAAAAACAAAAGCACAGAATGGAGTGAACTAAATATAAAACACGGAAGTCATTCTTCATAAAAAGCATTTATTAAAACCTAAAATTGTAACAGCACAAATAGAGACTCCCTCACCCTAGGACATCTCTTTTCCTTATCCATTTTCCTGGATTAAATTACCAAAGTGTTATAATATTTCAGAACAAGATAAATAACTAAAGCATCAACTGTACACTGTAAATTGAAATTATGCCAGCAGAAATGGATAAAACAAGTGACATCTATTGTAATCTGAAAAAAAATGTGAAAAAATGCATATAAAGTTATCTTTGGAAAGTTTGCTGCTAGTAACATAAAAAAAAGCTACAAAAGACAGTTAGGAACTACTTTTCAACCTTACCTATAAAAGAGATTGCTTCAGGAAAGAATTGGGATAGGTTTTGACTCCAATGATCAGAGATAGGGATCTGTTTGTACTTAAACTCGCCAGCATTTTCAAAGAGATTGGGCAGGTTGGGGGTGACATTCAATATATATTTAATGCCAAACTCTTCGAGAACATCCAGGTTAGTAGAGTCCTTGGCGCAGCCCAAGTAGAGATATGGCAAGATTTCCACAGGGAAGGAAGGCTGATTGTTAGACAAAGGGCTGCCATCAGAGTCAGTGGCACTGTTAGGATCTCGGTCAATATCAGATTCCACATCTGACGATGAGTCAGAGCTGATTCGGAGACCACCCAACCCCAACACTGGCAAAGGCGGAGAATTGCTGCTGCATGAACTGTCTAGATTAGTTTCGCAGTGCAAGGCATACTCTGCGTGGAACTTGCAGAAACCCCCTGGGAAGAAAACAAAAAGAAATTGCTTAAATCTGTTTTTGCTACAGGAATATCACCACTATGGCAAGCAGCATTATCATTCAGATGTTTTTATCTCACATGCCTCCAGCCGTTAAGCAGGCAGTGCAAGGCACTAAAAAATTCAAACCCTACATACCTTCCCTATTGCTTCAGATCCCCACATCTTTATAACCTTCAAACAGCAAAGTTTAGTCTACCCCAACCAAGAACTGTAGTTCATTACGGATCTGGAAACTGGATTACATGTTCCTGTAAAGTATCTCTTTGGATGGCATCAGGTTAGGGATGCCAGAGTTACTCTCCGGCTTTTCAAACAAGATGCAGTAGAACAATTGGCTGTTCCTTAAGGGCATCCTTTGCTTGAAAAAAATTTCAAAAGATTCCCTTACCGTGCAGAACATATAATCAGTATCCATTACTGAAACAAGCAGGAAGGTCCTTTGAAAGAATACTTTTGATGAAGAAGGGTAATACTGACTTAGGGAAGAGGAATTTTAGGAAGCAATGCATATAATTCCGCTTAAGAGCTAAACTAACCTCAACTTCCCAGAGCCTGGATTATCCCTGGGGAAGGCAGGTGGAAACACTGCTTGAGGATTCCCTCCTCCCCCCCCCTCCGCCCAGAGCCGGCTCTTTCTCTTTGGAAGGGGCAGGCGCTAGGCGTTTGACGCCAGAGGCAGGCACTTGCTACGTCGCTTTTCTGGAATCGGGATTTTCCCTAAGAGGGGAATCCTTAACAACGAGTTCCTTCCCTGCAAGGGGCACGCTCCGTTCCTCCACGGGCTACAGAGGCGGAACCTTGCTTCGAAGCCTGCCCAAGAACTAGTTCAAAGGATTGAAAACATGGGCGGCGGGGAGGGGGGGGGGTTGCAGACTCGAGCCTACGTTTTAATCTCTTTACAACTCCAGGGCCATCTGGCAGCTCTGCGCTTCAGGCCACGCAGGGCGGGCAGATGCCGGAGCCTGGTGCTAAAAGGAATAAGGGCAAAACCGAAGGGGGAAGGGTGGTGAGGGGTGGGGGAGAGAGAGACGCCGCTGATCTGGGTGCAGCAGGCAAAAAAAAGCGCGGGAGAACCCGGGACAGCGGAGCCGACCTGCTTTAACCCCTCACCTTCCAGGTAGAAGGCCTTGCAGCCGTCGTCTTTCAGACGCTTGAGGAGCAGCCCCAGCACCGAGTCGCCCACCGCGTTCTCGTTCCAGTCGCTGCTGTTCTCGTCGTAGAGGACCACGGTGTCGGTTCCGCAGCGTCGGGCGAACCTTTCGCGCTCCTCCTCGCCCCGGGCGAAGAGGGCGCGCAGCGGGAGGTTGCCCTTCTGCAGCCGGCGCAGCATAATCCCCGGCAGGGCCACGTTGATGGCCGACTCGATGTGCGAGGACTCGTACAGCTCCTGCGGGCGACAGTCCATCAGCAGCAGCCGCTCGTTGCCCAGCTCCAGCTGCTCCTTTAGCCAGGCCACCGTCTTGCAGATCGCCATGTCCGACGCGAGAGAGGCTACCGGCGAGCGAAGCGTATCTAGCATGAGGAAGGAGGCGGGCAGGCCAGGCTGGAGGGGCCGCTCCGCAAAGCGTCCCTTTGCCAAGAGCCACGGCGACCGGCGGGATGGAGCCGGGCCGCGCGCACCGCGCGAAGCCGTCCGTCCCAACTCAGGCCCGTTGCTCGCCTTTCCCGGCTTAGCCTCCGGGAGAGGGAGCCAGCCAAGCCGCCTCTCCGCGTCGCTGTGCTTTGCAAGCCGGAGTGTCCGCTCTCGTCTTGGGAGAGCTGTTTTCTCTCGAGCGTGGCCGGGGACTCCCTTAGTTTAGGTACATTAGCATCTTCTCCTTTACCTCCGGGAAAGTATAGGCTGCAATTAAATGTGCCGAAGCGCTTTTTTTTTGTGCACCGCACAAGCAAAAAAAATGCCTTAAAGGTAGGTCGAGCGATTTTGCTAGAGAACGGGGCTTGTCTGGCCCTTGTTAACTGCTCGGTCTACCGCTCCCGTGTGCAGCTTTTCGTGGCCCTGGCCTTTGGCTCCTCTTTTCTCTCTTTCGCCCTGTCTTTCTTTGCCTCCTCTTTCTTTCTTTCTTTCTTTCTTTCTTTCTTTCTTTCTTTCTTTCTTTCTTTCTTTCTTTCTTTCTTTCTTTCTTTCTTTCTTTCTTTCTTTCTTTCTTTCTTTCTTTCTTTCTTTCTTTCTTTCTTTCTTTCTTTCTTTCTTTCTTTCTTTCTAAGTCCTCTTGTGGTCAATGTCCCTCTTAATCAACCCTGCACGCTATCGCCCCTCTTTCAGCACCAGGCAAGTTCCTCAATGGATACAAACACGGAACGTCTCAATGGATACATTCTCTCGCTCGGCCAATCAGCGCTGGCGGAAGGGGCGGTTGCCGTGGAAACGGGCCGGCTGGAACAGGTTGTGTTGATGAATTGTTAATGAGTTTGTCATTCACAAAAACGGAAAGGAATTTCCGCTCCGGATAAGCCGAGTGCAAACAAGCAGCAACAGCAGCTCAGCGGGAGGAAGGAAGAAAGGCGCGGGGGGGGGGGGGTGAGGAGGGAGAGGGGGAGGCACAGCCACTAGAGTCGCGCGTCTGAGGCTCGAGTTTCCTTCTGCTGAAGCTCAAGCAGAGCAGCCCAGCGATTATACAACAAATGGTCCAATTAAAGGAAGAACAAAAGGCTCTCCATGTTTTCCCTACATAAACGCGCTTGTTAAGGGGGCACTTCACAGCCGGGTGTTTCATCCTGCAACTCGAGCGTGGACCCCTTCCTCTTTCAAATATTTTTTTCCAGTGTTCCTTTTTTCTCCCCTTCCTTCCTTCCTTCCTTCCTTCCTTCCTTCCTTCCTTCCTTCCTTCCTTCCTTTCTTTCTTTTTTTTTACGAGAACCTTGGTAGCTTTCCTTTGAACCTCCCATGGTTTTTTTTTTCCTCCTTAAGAAACCCAGCCAGCTGTTTCCCAAAGAGCCGTGGACTCTGAAAGAACTAATAGCGCCGTTGACCTTAAAAACGTCAGGAAAAAAGGAAAGCGCGCTGCTGCTCCTATTCTGTCCTCCGGGCAAGCATATTAATTGTGGCAGAAGGGACTGGCTTGTCATTTCAGCCAAGCGTGGGCCGGAGTTAATGTGTAGCGTAAAAGAGAAAGTCGTTTGGCATTTCTTAGGATGGCTGCTGGCGCTGTTATTGTCCATTGTTCCCATAGTCTGAAATCTTATGGGAGATTTCCCCGCTCGGACGCGCGCTTTCCTTGCAGTTCTTGGCTTTGAAAGGGGTAATTCTCACGCATTAACCTCTCCCTTTACTGCCCGATGCCTTGTTTATTATTCGAAAAGCCCATTAAGGACAAGGAAGTTAGTTCGGCAGTCAATACGCATAGGCAGTAAGAGAATGACCCTCGTTAAAATCCTGCCGCATCCGCTCTGGCTTCGATTTGCAGTCAGAGGCCAAGGTTGGTTGGAGCCCGGTACGTCTACAATGTTTAGTCGAAAGTAAGTTTCGCTGGTCTGGTAGGCCCGGCTTTCAAGGCGCCCCTCCCCTCTCCCCCCCAAGGTACGAGAATTTATGAAAAAGCTGATTTGTAAGGTAGTGGCGAGGATGTAAAGTCTGTTAAAAAGTTTAGGCATCAGGTACCGCGTAAAGCCTGCGGAAAGAATGCAAAGCTTTCCCCGTGCAATCTCATCACGAAATCAGCTTGTTGCAAAATTATCGAGGCTAGGGGTGGGGAAGATGAGAACAGCAGCGCGGTGCAGACGGGATTTTGCAGCCAGATCCAGAGATGCAACTTATCGGAGGGGTGGGGGGGCGTAATCCTAGCTTTAAGCATTGAAAGCCAATACCCTCCACAGAATTCCCACATTCACTTGTCCCTTTTTGTAAATTAGCTCTGGCTCTGTCCTTCCCTCTAGGAAACTCCTTGTTGAGTGAGTGTGTGGTGGAGGGGAGAGAGAGAAGGCTTGTGTATGACCCTCAGAAGATGTCTTGCTGTTAATACCACTTCTACCCTTAAAAAAAACGTTAAATCTAGAATCCTGCATTATCTGTGTCCAAATCTCTCTGTCCATAACATTTTCAAAATAGTTAGCATTTGACAATTTAAAAAGACACTTTTAAGGATGATAGCTGAAGTCTTTTTTTTTAGGGGGGGGGAAATTCATGTCACTTGTATCTATTTTGCTACAGTATTAGGTAAACAATCCCAATAGGTGGCAGCCCTTAGCCTGTCTCGGCTAAGTCTGGTGGAACCTGGTTGACAGTTGATGAGAGACCAAGAAGAAATAGTGTAGATGTGGGTAGACTGGGAAGTCATTGCAGTATTCTGAAGCTTCTCAGAAGAAGAAAAAAGTACAAAAATGACCACTGTTTCTTGACCATGACAACTTTAAGATGTGTAGACTTAAACTCCCAGAATTCCCCAGCCAGTATGTTGGCTGGGGAACTCTGGGAGTTGAAGTCTACACATCTTAAAGTTGCCAAGATTGAGAAACACTGGTTAGTCACCAGCTCAACTCAAGGAAGACCTTAAGTTGTTATAGGTAAGCAGGCCTGAATATTTTTATCCCACTAAAAGATCCCTAAATTCTTATGTAGAGCTAATAAAATATATTTATATCTGACTAGCTCTACATAATATAGAGCTGCCCCCTATTTATCTCCATTTCCAAATACTCAAGCCCACTTATCTCTTTCCATTTGAATGATAAATGAACACAGGCTCAGCTCAGACATGGGCAGTGTAATATTCCTCCCACAAGCAAAATTAGGAGCCAAAGTTAGACCATAGTGGAAACCAAATGCTCTCCTTTAGAAACAGAAGAAGGAGAAAGGAGAATATATTGCCAAGATCTATCTGTAATATATCTTCTGACAACTGATGCTTGTCTAATGATAGTAAATTGACTGAGTGGCTAGGTATTGTCTGAAGGGCACAAACTCCAGTGGAACTTGATTGGACATTTATCAGTAATAGATAAATAAAAGTAATAGATAAAATGAACTTTATTTTTAAATGTAGTATGACCAAGGAGCTAGGAAAGGAGAGTATTTGATGCCATCAGCTTATAAGGCTCTTTATCATGGTTAATGTGAATTACATATGTAAGTCACTTCTTATGAGATGGACAGCCATATGAATGTGATAAATAACTTATCCAATAAAGCCTACAAAACTTTCAATGTTTACCTGGCCTTTCCAAGGAAAGAATCACCTTATCCATGAGGAGGGTGGCATATGAAATTTAAATCAATAAATAAAACAATGAAGCTTGAGAATTGGTTTGTTCAAGCTTTCTGTGGTATTGTCTCCCAGTTTGGTGATATGTAAGGGACACGGTGGCTCAGTGGGTTAGGACGCTGAGCTTGTTGATCAGAAGGTCAGCAGTTTGGCGGGTCGAATCCCGAGTGCCGTGTAGCAGAGTGAGCGTCTGTTACTCGTCCCAGCTTCTGCCCACCTAGCAGTTCGAAAGCATGTAAAAATGCAAGTAGAAAAATAGGGACCACTACGGTGGGAAGGTAACAGCGTTCCGTGCGCCTTTGGCGTCTAGTCATGCCGGCCACATGACCACGGAGACGTCCTCGGACAAGCGCTGGCTCTTCGGCTTTGGAACAGAGATGAGCACCGGCCCCTAGAGTCGGAAACGACTAGCACGCATGTGCGGGGGAACCTTTACCTTTACCTTTACCTTGGTGATATGTTGAGGTGCGTTTCTATAATTTTCAATTTATATGATGACTGAACATGCAGGGTTGGAATTATGGAGCTATACTCCAACATACTACAAGGGCATTTGGTTGAAGAAGACTTGTAAAAAATGCTTCATCTATTCATCTATGTTCTTGGAGTTATCTTTGGCATGAGAAAAAAATTGAACTCATAGCTGGACTCTTAACTTTTCACTTTTAGTCAATCCCATTCCAGCAATTTGCCATGCTCCTTCCCCTCTTCTGTATCATGTGCTATTCCAGAGCCTAACAGCAGAGAAAATATGTTCATTTGTAGTACTAAACATTCTCCCCCTGAGAAAGTATTGTTTTAATCTACAGTTAGGGAAAATCTTGCCATTGTCCTTCAAACACATTCCTAATAGCTTGGTGGATGGTGGAGCTTCAAGGCAACAAAACTCCTGTCTTTGCTACCTTCTAATGTCCTGCTCAGAAGAAGTAACAGGACAACTCTCTGTTTTCTTTGGAAAGAAGGAAGGGGAATATGGGTAGGGCTTCCTTGGAAGGGCCACATAAATATTGGAAAGATTTGTAGGCTTTATTGGATAATCTTGCATGCCAGATTAACCTCACTGTCTGGAGGTTAATCATGAGTGCTCTGTGCAGCCAACCAAAATAGTCTCATGATTAAAACAGTTACAGTTGTTTGCAAAACTCAGTCATGCAGTTCAGTTCTTTATTGTGATTAATTCTCTGCCAAGTGAAGGTGGACAAGGAGAGAGTCACAATATATAGAATTCATATGCAGTGGGACATATTCATGAAAACTGCATGCTGGTGTTGGAAGAAAAGTCTTCATCATGGTTCCTCCAAGCGGGGAATAAACATGGCAACTGCTTTGGGAAGAAGGTTGTAGTTTATTGCAGAAGAAAGCCAGATAGCAAGATGGATCCAACAGAGAAAGGACTGACCACATGTGGGTAGTGGGTTTTATACCCCCTAGACTCTATTGTTTGGAGTGATTTCCTGTTCCTGTGTGGCTACTTCTGTCACATATTTCTGTCCTGGGTCCAGGTGGGCTCCTCTAGGAATCTTGCTGGTTGTATGTCCCAGCCCACCTCCCTGGGGCTGGGGTATGTAGATTTTAGATGTCTGAAGTCTTCTTAGCTTCAACCTTCCTGAATGGTTTACATCTGCATTTCTATAGAGTTGGGTTCTGCTTGGGGGAGGGAGACTTGAGGCTATTAAGAAAAACTGGGCATGCTTTTCTGCCTCTTTAAATTCCTTTTAGGAAATATATTTTCCTGCCCTTTTAATATTTCCTTCTCTGGGGAGCTGACTTCCCTCACTGGTTTTTAGGTTCCAGTTGCAACAGCTTTTTGCAGTAGTGCCTTTTTAGTTTGGTAAGGCTAAGGATACATTTGTGTGACAAAGCCCACCTATATATCATTTAAGATTTGAGGATGAAAAGTTTGATTAGTTAAAGATACAGTTTGTATATGCCAATGACTGGGCAAGCTTATGTTGTTTTAAGGATCATGTTGGAACTGAGTAAGAAAGAGATTGTTTCTGCCACCATCTGTACTCAGTTGTGTAGGTTCCCGTCCTTTTCACCTTTAAATAGTGGAGTTGCTGATTGAATCTTAGGTTCTGTTATCAAAATTAGATTGTCTCTAATCAATTTTCTAGCCCTGAGTTTGCAAATGTAACAACCTAACTGCTCTTTACTGCCTTACAATGAGGCTATGTGTTCTGAGTAAGGCATAAGACAGAACTAAATAAATAGAGCCTGGTGCTGATCCTGGCGCTTCCGCTGAGCCCTGACAGCCCTGCAGCTCCAGCCATCTCTCCCTCAGGCTTGTGCGGTGCTGCCACCGGTTCAGCTCTTTCTCCTCCCCCCCACCACTTTTCTAGGATGGTTGCGTACCACCTGCCAGGTGCCAATGTACCACAGGTGGTACCCGTACCACTGGTTGAAAAGCCCTGCTGTAGCTGACAGACAGCCCCTTAATGTGTTTTGCAAAGTCCACCCACAAAATTCTCTTGATTCCAGTTCAGAAGTAGAGACATTTATTTAATTTATAGTCTATCCAACTCCATGCTACACGGAAAATAATGCTACATGCTACACGGAAAATAATGCTACATGCTACATGGAAAATAATGGCATTCTCAGTTCCACAATCATTTTCCTACCTTCCCCATGCCATGCCAGAGTGTACTTTCTTCCACTTAATTAAAATACTCAGAAGTGTCTAAAAGCTAAAAGCTCACTATTTTGTGACATTCCGGATATTTTTGAAAAGTATTATCCCCATGTTGTGGATTGTGGACTTTTCCTCCAAGAATATTCAGATGGCTTACTAATACCCAGGCTTTTGCAAAGCGAAGAATCTGAAAATAATAAAGTTCTTTGTCATTGTTTTCTTCTACGTTTCCAAGCACTCTTTCTAGGTAGTTGCTAGGATTATCCCTAAGGACTAAAATCGCCGGAGGATAGATCAAGAGCCTTTTTGTAATCTGAAAAAAAGTAATCAACAATAAAAAACATTTATTAACATATTTAATTTAAAAATTCATCAGAAAAGGAAAAAATGTCATAATAGATGGTTCCATAGTTTTCACTTTAGGGATATATTTAAAGCATCACATGGACATTTTACATAAAAATGAAAAAATGAAGTTTGATGTATGACTGTGATAATTAGGATAGTTTATAGAAAGCAATGAGTAATGGTGTAACTTTAGAGAGCTAGATTAAAATATATTTGTATTTATAACTGCTGTGAAGAATACTCTAAGCCACTTCTTTATACAGTATCTTTTTTCTTTTCAATGTTTTCTTGAACATTTTGCTTTTTCTTTGATTTCTTTTTCATGTTTTCTTCATTACTTGGTATTAATTTATATTTTTATTTTCTTGTTTAAAAGTTTCAATAAAAATTATACAGAATTTTTTTTCCTATAAATGGGGCATTGTTGCTTCAAGGAATTAGGATAGATGCTATCCATTCTTCCATGTTTTTCATGGAAGTTTTCTGGAGGTATTTTAAAGTTATTTTGTAGAATTTAAATACAGAAATCATAAGCCCTGTGCAACTACAGAAGTGAAACTGAGAGATAATAGATTATTAGAAAATAATGCTGTAGCAAAATTCTTTGGATAGCTTGAGAATATATATATACACACACTATATATATGTAAATGCTTGTTAACTATTTAGATTACCTTGCTAGGCCCCAAACATGGGACAAATCTTTATTTCCTGTTTCAGCCTAACCGAAGGCCATCAACAGGCAGTAGTCACAACAGTGACAGCTCATATTTGTGACAGTGACAGCTCACACACACACAGAATATACACACACAAACACGTGTGTTTGTATTATGTGTATATATGTATATATAAATACACAGAGAGAGAATATACACACACACACAAACACACGTGTGTGTGTATTATGTGTGTGTTTGTGTATACGTATATATATATATGTATGTATATGTGTGTGTGTGTATACAGTATATATATATACTGTATATATATATATATCCTGTATATATATATATATATATATATATATATATATATATATATATATATATATATGTATGTATGTATATATATATATATATATACTGGGTGGATATATATATATATATATATATCCACCCAGTCAGAAGCAGCCACGCCTCCACCCAGTCAGAACACAGCCCCACCGGCAGTTGGAAGGAAAGGAACAGCCAGACCACGCATTGCTCCTGGAAGCAGCAGGAGGAACACTCCGGCCTGATGATGACGGATGGGATTTCGTCAAAACGTCGCCACAACTTTCTGAAGATGAAAGGAACGCGGGAAGAAACCCGAGACTCTAGATCTACATATATATATATGTTAAATGCTATATGTATATATATGTATATGTATATATATGTATATATGAATATATATATATGTATATGTATATGTATATGTATATGTATATGTATATGTATGTATGTGTATGTGTATGTGTATGTGTATGTGTATGTATGTATGTGTATGTACATACACATACACATACACATACACATACACATATACATATACATATACATATACATATACATATACATATACATATATATATCTGGCCCTCACTAGTTTGCTGGACAAGATATACAACAGACACATGGCTTTATAACAACTGTTATCTTTAAATTTTATGGGCTATATAGCATCTAACTTCTCTAACAATTATCAATGCTTTCAGTTCCCAGCAAGGATGATTTATCACTGCTTTGCTCAAAAAATGCACCCATTGTTCTAAATTATGGGACCTGTGAGATCATTTATCCTATAGTAAAGATAAAGGTTTCCCCTGTCCAGTCGGGTCTGACTCTATGGGGCGGTACTCATCTCCGTTTCTTAGCCAAGGGAGGCAGTGTTATCCAAAGACCATTTACATGGTCCTGTGGCTAACATGACTATATGCCAAGCCTCATGGAATGCTGCTACCTTCCCACCAAAGTGTATCTATTTATCTGCTCGCATTTGGATGCTTTCAAAGTGTTAGGTGGTCAAAAGCTGGGGCAAGGACGGGAACTCACCTTAATCCCCTAGATTTATCCTATACACATACTTTAAAATCTACTGATAAACGTTTCCCATCACACCACTTAGATTTGGACTTGTTTTATTTCTGAACAATGACAAGTGGCATTTGCAACTACTTTTTAAATAGAATTGCTAAAGGATTATTATTTAATTGCTTGCTCTAAAGTTTTCACATTCTCTGCATAGCAAAGCAGTAAGCTGGAGATGATTGAACGTAAATGGATAAAGAAGGAACATTTCTTCTTGCAAAAGCTTGGCCTGATATTTTAAAAAGTAGTGACTACGCATGTCAGTTTACTCCCCCATAGAACTTTCCACATATGTGGAAATTCTGCAGCATCCAGAATTTCCAACTGGGAACTAATTTTTGAGCAAATATGTGCATATTTAAATTTTCCAAAATTCAGACACCTTTTACATGCTAATTTGGCATGACACTATGTCACTTAATTCCCATGTTACCATCCTGGGCAGTTAAGGGAGATTTCTTTTGGTCTAGTTATGGTGTAATTCCAATTGTAGAGCATCTTTTGGATAATGTTCAACACTGGAGCTCTGCTGGGTTTGAGGGAAGATCATTTTTCTATTTGTGGCAATCTTCCTTTCACTGCATAAATTTGAGATTTTGACTAGATATCAAGTGCAACTTTAACCAAATGTAATCTTTCTAGTCACTCTTATCAATTTTATAATCCTGATTGCCTCCCCACCTTTCTGGATTCATTTTTTCCTGCTTATATAAGTAATCTCTATTAAACTCTTACTTGTCATGTTTGTCAGTCTCTGACCTCGAGCAAAACATTGTGCTTTTCACCCCCATCCTCTACCATAGAGATTGTATCTCCCATAGTTGCAATGTTAGGAAAAGACTAGTTGTAAAACTATGGCATTATACTTTCAGTGGGATGTTTTACGTCCAAAGAAGGAAATTGTTCCTCATAGCAGCAACTTAAAGTTTACTGTATATAAAGTGGCCAAACTGTACATCAATTCAGCATAAAACCAGCTTTCCTTTTTTTCCTGGAGTGGGGATATGAAGAAGACTTGGTTACTGTAGAAACAGCTAACCTTGGGGAGAAAAGGGCAGGTGCTTAAATGAATGACATTGGTTGCCTCTTTCCTGTTCAATGGCTAGGGAGAACATTGATTATCTCATTGTGTTTCCTGCCTATTTTAGTGTAGAGATGGGTTCAAAATGGTAGAATTACAGATTAAAAATTGTGTTTTACACATATTGGACTATTTATATTGTTTTATGATGAAATTACTTTCCAAGTAGCAGAGAGAAACATTTCCTATTAATAGTCTGGAAATCATACACACAAAGATAGAATTAGTCTACATTTCTGACAATTTCAAATTGAATTCACCTTTATTTATTTATTTAAAAAAGATATTTGTTTAAATGGAAGCCCAATAAAATGGTACTTTATAACCTCAGGTGAGGTTATAAACTCAACAAAATATTATTCCTGCCTCTTTAAAAGAGGAGAGGACAAGAGGATATTACACTTCATTTTCCTCCCAGTTTTTCTCTCTCACAACCACACATCTTGAGGCATCAAAAATTATTTTTCCCAGAATTTTTTTCCTTCATTCTGTTTTTGTACTTTTACAAACCTTGGACTTTTTTCCCAAGCCAACAAAAGATGTACTGTGTGGGAGTTGATGTAAGTTAGTGGCATAAACAATGGCAGACACAATGTAAACATTATAAATAAAGACTATTATGCTGAAAATGCATTTTAGATTTTATTGCTTATTCTGGTTAATTTCCATGCATCACAGTACAATTATTCAGAGAAATTCATAAAGCAGTAGCATACAGTTTTAATAAACACCAGTTTTTCCTGTTTCATTTTCAATCACATGTGAAAGTGGAACTACCATGTTTCCTCTCTGGTTATCAGGAAATAACTCTTGCATGTTTTTAAAAATGCTATATCCTTTGGCATTCATTATCTGTACTGTAAAATGTAAAAAAAAACCGAAACTTAAATTTCAGACAAATGGTTGTCCAGTCTCTTCCTAAAAACTTCCAGTGTTGGAGCATTCACAACTTCTGGAGGCAGCCTGTTCAATCAACAACTGTAGTTTCAAGTGTGGTTTCTTATCAAAAAATAAACCACAATTTCCTCAGAAGGGTTTGTATAAACCATGATAGCATTAGGTATATTTAATACCATTTGTGAGTCACTGAAGCAGTAGGCGTGAGCTTAAATGGACTCCAGAAGATGGTAGAGGACAGGAAGGCCTGGAGGAACGTTGTCCATAGGATCGCGATGGGTCGGACACGACTTCGCAACTAACAACAACAACAAATACCATTTGTGGAATCAAGTTAATTCCTTATTAAAAAGGCATTAGTTGAGAGTCAAGGAACACCATTAGAGTTAGAGCAACCCCATTTAGCATCAGGAATTTGGAGTACATCAATGACCTATCTCCACAGCTTGGACTGAGTTCATTATAGTTCATCAAATCACCCATTATTATTGTGACTGATGTAACAGTGTCAGAGGTTTACCTAAATGGAAACAGATAAGAGAAACAGAGGTATAATTTCCAAATTGTGATAGGATCAATCCCACTAGGTCACAGGTGTTAAACTTGCCACGTCACATGACCTGTCACGAAGTATTGTGACTTTTTTTGCATTGCCAGAGCTGGGGGTGAGCACGGCCTCCGTATGATACAACCGGCCCATGGACCGGCAGTTTGACACCCCTGTACTAGGTGAATTAGACAAGGAAATTAACCAACCCTATGATGTAGAAAATATAAACTTTTGCTTGCTTATATTTTTCCACTATCCCTACTTTTGCTTACCTTTAATCCTCTTTTTAACCAGTTAACTGTTTTGCTTTTTCTTTTCTTTTTTTCCTTCTGCTAATGTTTAATAAGTAAATATTAAACTGTAGCTTTACTAGCTGAACTGACAGAGTTATGTGCTTGCTATAATCTTAATATAAGGATTAACTGGAAGTGTGCTGAATACAAACCAAACTGGAAATGACCCAAAGTAACATTCGAACAAGCAGTCAGTGTGAATATGAATACTTGTTTCATCTTGATCTTACTTGTATCTTATTTGAAGATATATTCATTTAATAAAATCTATATATCAAACATCATCAAACATGGTTTCTGGACTATTTACATAACATGATTTCCAACGTTATGAAAATATATCAGTATATCAGACTTAAAACACGGTCCTGCCAATGTTCTATATATTGTCAGTCTGATCACATGAAAGAATTTGCAGAAATAGCTACCGTTCCATAAAATGTTACAGTACTCATCTTGAGTGTTGTATAAATTTCTAACTGCAGTTATTTAAAAAAGATATCTGATAAGTTGGAATTGGTGCATATAAGGGGAATGAAATGTATGAACAACAAAGCTTGGAAGGCTAATAATCTCATCCTGGATATGTTTAACCTAAGCAAAAAAAAAAAAGATAAAAGACGATCTTACGGGCAATATACTGGAGAGCTTGGGTGGGTTTGCTGCTCCTTTAGAAGCAAAAATTATGTCTCCTGGGAAAATAAATTATGACAGACATTAGTAGATACCTTATAGCACGCATGTCAAACACAAGGCCCGGGGGCTGGATGCGGCCTGCAAAGTGGTTTCATGTGGCCCACAAAGCCATCCTGGAAACAGTGAGGGAACGGCCCCCACTGCCTTGGCCCTGGCCCAGAGACCCTCCTTCTGCCAGAGACCCTCAGATCTGTCCCACTCCTGCCCGGGCCCCTATAGGCACCCTTGATGCGAACGATGTAGAGCTGGCCACGCCCACCCAGTAGGCCATACGCACTCTAGCCACGCCCACCCAGTAGGCCACGCCCACCCTGGCCAGACCCACCCGGCCCCCTGAGGGCAACTGCAATGCTGATGCGGTCCTCAATGAAATTGAGTTTGACACCCCTGCCTTATAGGATCCCAAGCCAACTGAAGTAAGAGTCTTATGCTCAGTGTATGTCTTCAAGCAGAAACTAGCATCCATATGCATTAATTTTGAATTTTGTGTACTCGGGAAGCAGTAGGTTAGATTAACTCCTAGTTTTGATTTTATGATTCCAGGTGTTTTGCCTTGCCAAGAATCTGTGACTTCTAAGTTTTGTAAAGAGAAGGTCTCAGTTTTCTAGAGCTGCTGCAGTTCTAGCTTTGTATATATTCATTCACAGGTGTTATTTATTTTTCCTACAGTTCAATCTATCCCTAAACTGTTCTTTCTGATCTCCCAATGTTGCATGCATCACCACTGTAAGTGAGCCCATCCACTTGCTGTTAATAGTTCTTTTATCCAGCTCAATCTGACTATGTCTACCAAGTACCTTTTCATTATCTCAGTACTACAGCTTTGAAAAACTAGAAAGTGCAGATTGCTTTTGGACAAACTGTGGAAACTATTATGAGAAATCATTAGGCTGTAGTTTTTTATATGAAGACCTTGAGTCTATATACTTGAAACTGCCCATAGTTCATGAAAGAGTAAAGCACCAGGTGGCCAGGTTTTTGTACTGCAAAATATCTAAGGTTCCATTAAAATGTATTGTTTAGGTAACTATGAACAGAAAGAACTTCAGGCTTCCGGTTTGCGCGCATGGCGCTTCTGGATGTGCAGGAAGAGTCCGCTCCCTGCCGTCTGTTTCTTTCTTCCTTGGAGGACCCTGAAAAGGGTCGAAAGTCACTCTGGAGGGATGACCACCGCGAGGAGGCCCTCCCTGTGATCGTGGAAGGGCGGCAGCCCTCAGCTTGAATCTGGAGCAGCTCCTTTGGCCCGAAGAAGAAGAGACCGGCCATAAAGATGGCTGATCATTAAGCCACTCCCTGCCGAAAGCCAAAAGCACTACCTAGCACTAAGAAGCAATCTGGAGGACCTGGGTGAGACTTTACCTTTCTTATTCCCCTAACCATCTTCCTGTGGGATGTTTCTGAAAATTTCTTCCCCCTTTTTTTGAAAGAACAGCAATTATATACTTGGGGAATGAATTTTAAAGCCTTAAAGACTTAAAAAAAATCAAGTAACTTAGCAAAGAAATTAAGCAATTTTATTTGTATTTTACTAAAAAGCTCCTATTTTTTGGTGGGGATCTACTACCCTATTTTCTCTTCCAGCTGTGAATTAAGGAAAAAAAGAATGGACTAATGCTACAAAACTTTTAGATTAATTTGGGGGGAAAATTACATTGCATTCTATATGCTATTGATGACATTTTGTGGCGAAACTTGGTACACAAGTAAATCTTTTCCCTGCTGTGAGAGCTGACTGAATAACAGAGCTGTCCTTGACATTACTTTCAAAGATAAGTGTGGGAACATCTGGCACTGAAAACAATTTTTTTGGAGGTGGATAATTATTGACTCTTATTAAAATAGCCTCCATGGAAGATTTAGCTGTAAACAACAACGAAATGTATGAATGTATCCCACCACTTAATTACAAACTGATACTGGACACGATTTTGGCAATGACAGAGCAAATTGAAGCCAAACTGCAAGATAAATCTGACAACTTAAAGCCACCAAATCAAACTCTGACCTTAAATGGGGAACTGACAATCCAAAAGCAAACAGAAGAAGTGGAAACTAACACTAAAATAGGAGACTCTAGAGAACAACAAATGCAACCTACAGAGAACCTTAATGTCCAAATTTCAATGTCAACTACAAAACTTACAACTCAAAAAGCAATAGCACCCGAATAAAGCAACATTAAAAGTGAAGATATTAAAGGCCTTCAAATACACTATGTTGAGGATTCAGCTAATCAAATGACAACCATAACACCAGCTACTACTCTTTACCTAACCCAGATGGAATTGGAAGAAGAAAAAGACCTGACTGATCTAATGACAACTATATTACATCAAACATCAAAAACTGAACTATTAAAGCAAAATTTTAATGGTTACAAAGGGGACACTTTCTTTGCAAAACTGACATTTGGATGGTCTCCCTGGATTCAAATAAGGGGTGTAGGAAGAAAGGGAGATACATCTGAGAATTTAAAGATGCCAAAAGGGAAGCCTGATTGGCACAAAAGGAAGGCAAGAGTTAGATTTAAAAAATTGAACTTGTCTCTTTTTTGGGATTTCTAAGGATAGAGTTTAAAAATATCTTTTAATGGATTAAGGGGAATCTCTAAAAAATATAACTGATTTTACATTTAGGTTTTAGATCTGTAAGGGAAAACAAAATTAAGCTTCTAGATTATAACACTGAACTATATTATAGAATTTGGAATGATATAATAAAAGATAGTATTTTAACAATTGATGAATGGTTAAGACGACATATAGAATATATTAGCTGTAATGATACAGACAGAAGCTCATCTTGTATTTAACTTTTAAAGGAAAGTTGGTTATTAGAACCGATATATATTATAGAATTTGGAAAGGTATAAGATATTTTGCTATAATTGGTGAATTCTTAAGATAATAAATAGATGTTATTGGTAAAAAAATAAGAATGTTTTGAAATAACAATGTAAGTTTTGTAGACAGGATAATTACTCTTTATTGAAATAGGGAAATGTGGGTTACCCAAAAAGTAAGCTTGCTTCTATTTATCATAGGCTACGCTGAGCTTGTCGATCAGAAGGTCGGCAGTTTGGCGGGTCAAATCCTGAGTGCTGCATAACAGAGTGAGCGCCTGTTACTCGTCTCAGCTTCTGCCAACCTAGCAGTTCGAAAGCACATAAAAATGCAAGTAGAAAAATAGGGACCACTACAGTGGGAAGGTAACAGCATTCCGTGCGCCTTTGGCATCTAGTCATGCCGGCCACATGACCACGGAGACGTCCTCGCACAAATGCTGGCTCTTTGGCTTTGAAATAGAGATGAGCACTGGCCCCTAGAGTCGGAAATGACTAGCACGCACGTGCGGGGGAACCTTTACCTTTTTACCTTACTCTAGATTATTTTATTGCAATTAGGTAAAACCTAAAAATAGGATATTGATATGTATTACTGAAAATATATTGAAAACTTTTTTAATTGACTAGGTCACAATTAGAAATGTATTAATTTGATTAATTTGACTATGTTATAACTAAGGGAATCGGAGAGGAAATCCTTGTTGATGTAACCTGAGCTATTTACAAATAATTTGTTATTTGATATTGTTTACTTTTGATTACCCAACCACCGTATTGCTTCACAAATATTTGAATGTAAATATTAAAAATTAATAAAACGTGTAATAAAAAGAAAGAAAGAACTTCAGATTTTGCAGTGGTTGAACAAAATACACAGGTACTAATTGTTGGAGTATGGGAATTCAAATTGAAAGATTCACACATTACTGAAAATGAGTGCACTAATATGCTGAACCATAAGCCAAGTTTTATAACCCATGGCTAGTTTTATGGATTATGCAAAACAAAACTAAGTAAATCTCAATATGACTTACTGCAGGATCTAAACTCAGCACTGTTTTATAATGCAAAGAATATATTTATTAAATTTTGAAGAAAAGCTTTTCTCTTCCTTGTAGAGCAAAGGTAACTCATGTAGTCTTTTTATTACATTCTTTTTTTCAATAAAAAGGAACAATAGATCTCTATTCATTTTTGGTGGATAAGGCTTCAAGAGATACAAGGGAATGTAAACAGCCTTTTCATTCCATTTTGGCAGAATTTTTAAAATTTGTTTTTAATACAACTAGGTGCCTGCAGCCCATATGAACCTATTTTGTTTCTCATTTTGATAAGCTGTGCAGGAAATCATATCACCTTTATTCTGCAGCTTATCATAGAAGTCTAATCACTTCGTGAAGTCTAATCACTTCGCAGCCCTCATCGCGTCTGCAGATAATCGCCCGGCCGCCCTGTTTAGGGTAACTCGTTCCCTCCTTAATCAGGAGGTGAGGGAGGAGCCCTTACAGGGGCGGGCCGAGGAGTTCAGCCAGCATCTGGCGGACAAAATTGCTCAGATTCGGACCGGGTTGGATGCTGACTGGGCAGAGTCTGACGGGGAGGAATCGAGCGGTCTTGAGAGTAGTATTATCTGGACTGAGTTTGATCCTGTGACTCCCGAGGAGGTGGACAGGATTATGGGGAGGCTGAGCTCTACCACCTGTTTATTGGACCCATGCCCCTCCTGGCTGGTTTATATGGCCCGGGAGGAGACACGAGGCTGGTTCCAGGCAGTGATATCTGCCTCTTTGAGTGAGGGTGTCTTTCCTGCCGCCTTGAAGGAGGCGGTGGTGAGACCCCTTCTCAAGAAGCCTGCCCTGGACCTGGATGTTTTAAATAACTACCGTCCGGTCTCCAACCTTCGCTTTTTGGCGAAGGTTGTTGAGAGTGTGGTGGTGCATCAGCTTCCTCTGTTCCTGGAGGAAACTGATTATCTGGACCTGTACCAATCAGGTTTCAGGCCCGGGTACAGCACAGAGACGGCATTGGTCGCGCTGGTGAATGATCTTTGCCGGGCTTGGGACAGGGGCTGCTCCTCTGTCCTAGTCCTTTTAGATCTCTCAGTGGCTTTTGATACCATCGACCATGGTATCCTGCTGCGACGTCTTGGGGGGTTGGGAGTGGGGGGCACTGTTTTACGGTGGTTCTCCTCCTACCTCCTGGGCCGTTCGCAGTCGGTGTTGATGGGAGGGCAGAGGTCCACCCCAAGGCCTCTCGTTTGTGGAGTTCCTCAGGGGTCGGTCCTCTCTCCCCTCCTATTCAACATCTATATGAAGCCACTGGGTGAGATCATTCGTGGCTTCGGGGTGGGGTATCATCAGTACGCTGATGATACCCAACTTTTTCTTTCTACCCCGAACCAACTCAGTGATGCCCTCGACGTGATGTCCCGTTGCCTGGAGGCGGTTCAGGTCTGGATGGGGAGAAACAGGCTCCGACTCAATCCTGCCAAGACTGAGTGGCTGTGCATACTGGCATCTTGGGAAAACCAGTTTTCTCCATTGTTAACTATGGGGGGTGAGGTGTTACCCCCCGATGATAGGGCTCGCAACTTGGGCGTCCTCCTGGATTCATATAGGAGCCGTGACCAGGGGGGCTTTTGCCCAGGTTCGCTTGGTGCGCCAGTTGCGACCCTATCTGTACCAAGATGCCCTACGCACAGTCACTCATGTGCTCGTGACCTCCTGTTTAGACTACTGCAACACTCTCTACATGGGGCTGCCCTTGAGGACCACTCGGAGGCTTCAACTGGTGCAGAATGCGGCTGCGCGAGTTGTGATGGGGGCTTCCTGATACTCCCATGTAACACCTCTACTCCGCGAGCTGCATTGGCTTCCGGTTGCCCCTCAGGTGAGATTCAAGGTTCTGGTGATGACCTATAAAGCCCTTCATGGCTTGGGTCCGGGCTATCTGAGGGAACACCTGCTGCCGGCATCAAGCTCCCTTCGTTCCGTGCACTCCCACAGGGAGGGCCTTCTCAGGATACCGCCGGTTAGGGAATGCCAGCGGGTTATTCCTAGGGGAAGAGCATTCTCTGTGGGTGCGCCTGCCCTCTGGAATGATTTACCCATGGAACTTAGGACCGCCCCCAATCTGTGTTCGTTTCGCCGGGACCTGAAAACCTGATTTTTCAATCTATCAGGCTTGGACTGAAGGGGTTTTAGCATTTTTAAATGTTGTTTTAATTGGGCTTAATTAATTTAATGTATTTTAATTCTATATTATTTTTATATTGTATTTTATGCTGCCCTGTAAACCACCCTGAGTCCTTCGGAGATAGGGCGGTATAGAAATTTAATTAATTAAATAAATAAATAAATAAATTTTGCTGGTATAAACCCAGGTGCTTTGGGGGCCAGACAAATAGATCTGCCTGCAATCAATAATTGACAAGCTAAACAGTGGAAGGTACATTCATGTTCCCTGTTGAAGTTACATAGAATGAGGCATAGAAACTATGAGAATTGTTCATATATATAATTTATATGGCCAATCATCTAAGAGCTATAACTCTAGGTAGTAAACAGAAGATTAAGTCCAAAAGGCAATAAACACAATTTATAAAAATAAACAATTGAAAACTGTCTGTACGTGTCCAGGGTCTAGTAGTTTTTAACTGCTGTGAGCCACCATGAGTCACTTAGATGAGATGGGCAGTCATACAAATCAGATCAAATATATTTATGGGCAGCCATACAAATCAAATACAATGCCTTGAAAAAGGCTAAGGGAGTTAGGGCCATCTGAATCTCCAGGCTGCTGTTATTCCACAAGGTATGCACTGCAACAATGAATAACTCAAGATGACATTTCTTAAAAGAAGGGATCTGGAAGTTATCTACCAAGCTGATTCCAGGGGACAAGTCAAACAATTGAAGACAGATAGTCTGGCAAATAATTTCTATGTACAGTTTAATTACATTTATTATTATAAATTGCACTTTCCAGATTGTTAAATGCCCAGAACTGTCCATGCCACTGCATTCTGGTGATGTCGTAGCTTCTGAATGCTCTTCAAAAACACCTTTATGTAGGATAAAGTATAGCAATCCATATAGGAAATTATTAATGCAAAAGTTATTAAGAATAGGTATTTTCTAATTCAGAAAAGGGCACAATAGACTCACAAATGGAATCTGTGCAAAGGCTCTCCTGCCTGCAGCTGCCATCTGCTTTCTGAGCAGGAGTTGTTAAGTCAAGAGGATGCTCCCCCCTGCACACCAGCTCTAAGTGCTAAAACTTTAGCACTTAAAGACAGAAAATGTCTGGATTCAGAGGGCACCAATCCCCACCCCCAGCCACTAGGTTCTGTCACAATTGAGCTGAAGCCTGTTTTCTCCCAGCCTGTCTTCCACAGCCTCCAGACAATGGGAAAGAGTCTGGCAACATCATTTGGTTGACATGGAAAAACCAGATATAAGATTAGTTATCATCAGCATATCATGCCAATGGATGAGCGTGCCCAGGGGTTGAATGTAGATGTATGTCTTCAAGAACCTCTTTAAAAAGTATGTTTATTGGCAGGAGAAATCAGATCAGGAAGTCGATTTGTAATTATTAGAAAAGAGAAAGGATATTTGGCAGTTCGCAGCACAATCATAACGTCATTCATTCTTGGCTGGCCCATAGCAAGTCACGCAGCTGTGCCAATTTACACTCACTGAAAGTTGGCAATATGCACAAACCATCACACACATTATAAGACAATATTCATGACTTCCATTTCCTGGTGACCCTCAAATGATATTACTAATTCTCCCCTTCCCCCAATATTCAGAACCTGTGCTCTTGAAAGAGGGAGATGTACCCATGTTTACCTGAAGCACATTGATTTGTGCTTTAGATTGTAAGCTGCCCTGAGTCTTCGGAGAAGGGCGGGATATAAATGGGATTAAAAAAAAATAAGACTAGGTCTTATATTATTTTTTCTCCAAAAAGACACATTAGGGCTTATTTTCCGGTTGAGGCTTATATTCAGGGAAATATGGTACTAACTGGGGCTTATTTTCAGGGTGGGGCTTATATTACAAGCATCCTCAAAAAATCATGCTAGAGCTTATTTTCTGGTGGGGTCTTATTTTGAGGAAACACTGTATTAGCATTTTGTCACTTATGCTGTAAGAATAGCTGGTCTGATTTTATTTGTTCAGCTGGGTGTGTTGACTTTAAGATCTGAATGATCAGTTGAGAGGTTTGTAACTTAACCCTATTGTTTAGCAGATTGTTCAGAGCTGTGAATTGCACACAGCTGAATATCCCTTTCATCACGGGAAACTCTTCATAATTTGTACAAACAATGCTGTGAGGCAGTGCCTTTGAGAATGTCCTTGGCCAGCAATCATTCAAGAGCCACATTTCAACAATCTAGAGGTCTGGTTAGTAAAGCCAATGAGTAGAGCCAAGAACAGACAGGGCAAGAATTTATATTATTGTAAACAACGTACCATCAGTTTATTTCTGTAACATTAAAAAGTGTAATTGTCAGCTACTTTTGAATTGGCTTTGTAGAGAGGATCCAAGGTGTAGGCCTAACTGTGGCTGTGACAGATTGGGCATTTTTTTCTACAGTGAATTATTTCTGAAAGCACAATTTTTTCCTCCTAGTACTATTCACTTATTTTGGTATAACAATCTTTGCCATTAAAGAATAGTTCATCTAACTAACTTAAATGTGAAAATATATTGTAAATAATACCCAAGATTATAAAAACAAATGTCCCAGTTGGCTTATTTTGTTTGCTTTGATTTGGAATGATTCTATTAAAAATCTGGAGCATTAACTTGAATTGCTGTGTAAATAGATTTTAAATAGTGATAAAATAGGGGAGGTGTAAGTAGGAAAAAAACCTAGGGACGTGGTGGCTCAGTGGGTTAGGATGCTGAGCTTGTCGATCAGAAGGTCAGCAGTTTAGTGGGTCGAATCCCAAGTGCCACGTAACAGAGTGAGTGCCTGTTACTCATCCCAGCTTCTGCCAACCTAGCAATTCGAAAGCACGTAAAAATGCAAGTAGAAAAATAGGGACCACTACGGTGGGAAGGTAACAGCGTTCTGTGTGCCTTTGGCATCTAGTCATGCTGGCCACATGACCACGGAGATGTCCTCGGACAAGCGGCTTTGAAATGGAGATGATCACCGGCCCCTAGAGTCGGAAACGACTAGCACGCATGTGCGGGGGAACCTTTACCTTTACCTTTTAAGTAGGAAAAAAGCCCCATCTAAATCTGTTCACTGAAGTGTTCTTAAAGTACCTGAATGGAAGACCAGAATTATTGTTGAAGGGATTATTTTGAAATAGGTCACTGTGCACAACTGGAATTATCAGGTATATTTAAATAGTTATTTGGGTTGAAGCTGTTGTAATCTTCATCTAACTAAAAACAAACACAAAACAATCTGATTAACTTCAATGGCAGTATTAAACTGTGTGCTTAATGCCTTTCATTTAAAAGTTTGTTGAATTACAGTTAATAACGTAATCATAGTTTTCTTGATTTGGTTTCTGAACATCTGTACCCAGGCTGGGAAAAGCTGAAGTTCAAAGACATAGTAACTATAAATGGAGCAGATGGAAGCATTGTCACATGATGTTAAGCAGTGATTTGTGTAATAATGGTTTATTGAATGAAGCACAATTGATTAGGTTTGCACATGGTGAGCTGTAAATCTTGTATATATACTGCAATGGCTAGATTCACATACAAAGCCAGATCTTTTTATAGCTAAATGTGATATGTAAATTCACCCACATATTCCCCAAGGTATTTTGTAATATAGATATAAGACATTCCTTCCACAGCAGTATAACTGTTGTCATGACCAGTCATGTTCCAAAAGTTTTCCTGCTGGCTTGATTATCCAATTATCTTTTAATGTTATATACATTTAGTGGCTTCCTCTTGTTAGATCATATTCGTATGGATCTATTAAGAGTTGCCATATATCTTAAAAGTAGAATGTGCAAATACTCAGCAATAGAAACCTGTTGTGTAGAATAGAAAAATTGGTGAGGGGGCAGTCACATCATTTTTACAAAATATTAATTTATAAGCTGCTGAAAATATGTAAAAATGATCACTCCCAATAAGACAAGAACTTCGAAAACAGGATGATTTGCCTGAAAAGATACTCCCAAGATCCCAATAGGATTTGAGAAAAAAGCAAGACAGATGTCTCTGAGCTTTAAAGGGAAAACATCCAGTGGGTAATAAAATGGCATGTATGGTAAACAGGAAAAGAACTCTCAACCTAGTAAGAGTCCTTGAAGGTGAAAAGGCTGGAAAGAGATAAGGAAATGGAGAAAAAAGTTTCTATTATTCTGTCAAAACCTGGCAATGTGAATCTTATTGACAGGCATCTGTACTTTTCAGCATAATGGCATTTGTGCTTAGTGAAAGCTAACTCAGATCAACTAGAGAGAAATGAATAGAATAACAGTTGGAAGTGACCTTATAGGTCATCTAGTCCAGGGCTTTTCAACCAGTAGTATGGGTACCACCTGTGGTACATTGCCACCTGGCAGGTGGTATGCAACCATCCTAGAAAAGTGTTAGCGGGGGAGGGGAATGAGCTGAACCGGTGGCAGCACCGCACAAGCCTGAGGGAGAGATGGCTGGAGCTGCAGGGCTGTCAGGGCTCAGCGGAAGCGCCAGGATCAGCACTTTTTCAGGTCTGTCAGGGCTCAGCGGAAGCGCCAGGATCAGCGCCAGGCTCCAGGTGGAGCTTGGCACTGATCCTGGTGCTTCTGCTGAGTCCAGAAGAAGTGCTGATCAGCTGGAATGTTGCAGCATCTCCAAGGTCTTGTGATTTACATTCAGATGATTGGCAACGGATTCATATTTATGACAGTCACAGTGTCCCAGGGTCACGTGAAGTGACCAAAACCTGCTGCAACCACCCAGCATAGGGGGGGAATAAAAACCAAACCCCCCACCCCCATCACCAATCCTCAACAGAAATGCTCACAAATAGTTTGCTTCAGCTTATTTTTGATATGCTCAGTAGTTTTACCACTAGTTTCCCGTAAAATATTAGGATAAATGGGATGCAGTGACAAAGTCCATTAATCTAGTAATTTGGCCCCATATTGAACCTGAATATATAAGAAATCATCTTTTCATTCCCAAATGCTTTTCAATACAATATTTTTACCTAGTAAATAGTAACTAGTGCCTGTAATATTGCCATTAGAAAAGTGGCTTCAGCCATCAAGTTATTTTCTGATTTATGATACCACTGGTGGAATGTATGCCTGACTGGGCAAAGCAAACTCTTCCTCCTACACAATTTGTAAAGTAAGTCCTCTTTTTGATAAAATGCCAAAATGTCCTTTTCAAACCATCCAGTTTGCATGTATTCTGAAATTCAAGAATAGTTTGCTCAAGCAGGTTAACATGAAACTAATTTAGTTATCCTGATTTTATTAATTTTATTTAGAATTCTGTGCATCTGCTTGACTCCTTCCATTTAGATGCTGTAGTGAATGTCCTTCAAGGTTGAACAAGGTTTTGTCTTCTGATCACCAGTTGTTGCTGTTTGTGAAATCCTGTGTGTTTGTTTTTACAAGGAAGAACTTGGAAGTACGAAGATTTATGTATTTATTTATGGCTGCCTATCCTCCCCACCCCTGGCTACTAGACCAAACAACCCCCCAGCTCAACTGTCATCCCAGTCCAATGCTTGGGGGAGAGCCAATTCTTCATGGCCTTCTCGAAGCCTCAAAGGATAGGGAACCCTGGGACATCAAATGGGAGGCTACTGCAAAGAGCTGGAGTGGCACCTGAGAAGCCATGCCTCTGAGGTCCCATCAGGTGACATTTAAGGGAGGGAACCTGAGGACAACCACACTAACCTAGTAAGACAGGCAGATATCCTCACGGAGAGGAAATTCCAGATTTCGTAATGCAATATTGAATATTGTACAACTAAAATTTACATTTAGTTACGTAAGTCTCTAACTCATATAAGTGAGCATAAAAATAATAATTATTAGATTCTGTGTAAATGGAACTCTCTATCATTAGCCTGAATTCCAGGAATATTATGATTGTTCCAAAAAATAAGCCAGTAACTTTCCAGCTCTCTCTCCTGATTGCTGGTATTTGTGGTTAGTTCCTGCATATTAGGAAACATTCCAATTGTTCTATGGGCAGAAGCACCAATTTCAGCTTTGCTACTATAAATGCTTGATATGATTCGTTTGGGGGTTTCTGGCACATAATAAAAATGAATCTTAACCCTTATTTTTCAACTGTATAAATTGAGAGTCTGAGTCTCTTTCATTGTTAAGATGAGAGCACTAATAGATTTTCAGAAGGATGCCTTAAATGTGTCCCAGAGGACTAATGTATTGGCAGAACCTTTATTTAAAAAAAAAACAAGAATGTTTTTTTAAAACACATTTTTAATAACAAGAATATCTTAGAATAAGAGAATTCCTTAGAAGAGGAATATTCAGATACCAGCTAGAATTGGCTGACTAATGTTTATAAGAGTAATGGAAGCATGATTTGAGATTGCAGTGGGATCTATTAAAGAATTGATAACTTGATCCACAAAAGCAGATTTTTTTTTAAAAAAAATCTAAAACTATTTTGATATGTATGTGAAAAAATGTATACTCTTTTTTAGATTTTAAAAAGGCTAAATGTCTGTTCACATAAAGTGCAATATATATATTCATATCTTCCAATTTTGACAAAACCTTTCTTAAATGCTTTTATCGGAGAACCTTGAATTAAGAATCTTGAAATTTACAGCACAAATTATATATCGATAGTTTTCAGAATACAATTTAGAGAAACAGGAAGGAAAATTAGTTGTAGAGTTTCTTAATGGGACATAACATAACAGTTAATCAGAGCAAAAAGGTCTATTGGTCAGTTAAAGGTTGTAATTTTTCCATCTTGTTGATTTATCTTTAAGATCTAAGTTTATACCAGTTTCTTATGGTAACAGTTAGAGGCACCATGCATTCCAATAAATGAGATTTCTGGTAGGTAGCAATGGAGATGGTTTTCAGTACAACATATACACTAGTGTTAGGCAGAAAAAAACTGCAACTTCTCCTCTCAGTCATTATTCAAAAAATGAAAATAATTTCAGAGAGCTTCACATGAGCAATGGCTTGTGTTCTTGCACTGATGTCATTGCAAGCTAGCCAAGAGATGCATATGGATATCCTGTCTTCTATATTTTTCCTAGTTCTCTGTGGCTCCCAGTATACTTATAGACCTGGGTTGTCAAACTGGAGGCCCGTAGGCCGGATGCATCACGCGCAGGCTATACCCTACCCTGGCTCCACAAAGGCAAAAAACTTCATGATACATCACGGTATGTCACTTGATGTGATCGAGTTTGACACCTGTGTTATAGACTATAATACTTTAGTACCTGGCTTTTTTGAGCAGTAGAGTGAGAGATTTTCTTTTTTTCTACAGCAGAGGAAGAATCAGAGCTACTTAAAAGGGGGAAAATTCTGGCCAGTTTATTTCAGTTGTCGCATTGTTTCAATATTATATAAAGTGTTATAGTGTCTTTTTCTGCAAATAGCAAGTATCACTTGACATTTATCTAAAGAAATTTAGAGAACATCCAGAAGAGAACAGCACATTGACTGTCACATAACAGGATTTTTTTTAATGGATTAAATTAAAATTACAACTGCTCTTTCCTTTCTGCTAAAAACACTATATTGAAAATTTGTTAATTTTCTCTAGAGTCCAGAGAGTGGTTTAGTTACCAATTATCTGGGCTAGCAAATAGGAGAACCATTATCTTAAACAAGTTTACTCAAAAAAGTCCCCAAAGATTAAAGTAGAGAGACTGAAATACATTAAGAATTCATTATCATAATCCTACCCTTCCCACCTTACTGCTTTTAAGAGATGCTCTATTTTGATTCTGGTTCTTCACTTATGTTTCTAGCATTACAATATCTTTTTCAAAATGGGGCAGCTTTGCACAAACCCAAAATGAAATGTTAGCCCAATGTCCATCCCTGTACATTTGATATTAATCACTTATACCATAAATAGAATTACCAGTTACATATTTATGGCTACAATTTCTTTAAAAATGCAGCTTGCTTTATAACCTATAACATTTTTAGGGGTATAATTTGACCCAAGGTTTTAGTTCTTTCCTTTGATTTTTTTTTAAATCAATTTTCTATGAAGCACTGATTCAGATACTTTCACTTTGGACTACATAATACCAGCATAAATATAAATAAATATTCTTATTTAATCACCAGGCATATTAGTTCCAATATGTTTTCCTCCATTACTGTGCATTTATATATGCATGACTGGCTTGCCAGCTAAATTCTGTTGTTCAGTATAAGTCAGTGTTTAGGATTCTGAAATCTCAAAGGGTGCATATTTGCTATTTTGATAAAGAAACACAATCCTCTTACTTATTCTAGAAATACTTGGTATAGATAGGTGTGTACATATGGAGTTCACACCATGGAAAAGTAACAGAATAGACATGTTATAAAGAATTCTTTGGGAAGAAATTGAGGGGGAGGAGAATGTGTATCGTCATAAGATTTTTCTCAATGTTCCTTTGCTTACTGTACAAGAAAATGTTAATGAGAGGCTTCTTTTCGGCAGGAAAACATTTTCCCCCCCATATATGAAGGACTTGTTGAAACTGTTGTTTCTTTGTGGGCCAAGTTCATTTTTCATGTGGTGGCTTGTAGTCACTCTGTCTGGGGCAACAGACAATTAACAATGGTTAATATTTGAAAGGTACAATATGTTCTGTGTAACCAGGCTGCTCATTTCCTTTTCCTAATAGCTTGATTGCTCTTGCCGGTTTCTGAAGATTTTTATTTACCTAATTAGACCACAAAAAAAAAACAATGTCATTAATATTCAAACTCTGACACATTTTGAAAGTAGAAACAAAAGTTAAGCCTTAGTAACCTATTAACTGTTCCCTTTTTGAAGGTCAAAGTATTTGATCAGAGCATCATAGGAGCATTACATCCTTGACTTCTAAAAAATTTAGACAAATGCACAGTTCAGGTTATAGACACCCATGTACCCATTAACACTTCATCAAATACTCCATTCTAATCCTTTCAAAGAGTAAGTTTTGTCCAAAGAGCAATTCCCAAATCTTCTCCTGCAACAATTTTTAATTGTCCTGAAAATCTCTGTGCAGAGATTTTTTTTGTGCAAAGTGGAACTTGGAAGATTGTGTTTACTATTACTACAGATGATTAATTTATGGTTCTTTATCATGGCTTGTTATTTTCAAAAGATTTAAGAAGGGTAACCTAAATTAAATTTATTACAAAGAACACAACTTTTCATTTATTTATATTCATTTATTTTGAATATTTGGTGATGAAGCCAATTTGCAGAAGATGGTTCTTTTGGATTTTTTGAATGGGACTCTATGAAGATGCAAAATAGGCTCATTAAATATTGTTAGAATTTAAGGAATCAGTTTTATTTTGTTTTTTAAAAAAACAAAATTTGAAAAATCACACAACTAAAAGTCAATGCTACCAGCCAAATATGACATATATCATCAGAAAGAAAAAAAATATCTATCCCTCCTATATACATTTATTTTCAGATAAGACCTGCAAAATCACTAGCATTTATAACACACATAGTATTTTATCGTTAATCAGTAAGCTCTATTGATTGATTCATCAATTAAATCTGCCTAAGTTCTCATGAGACAAAATAGCACTAAAGAAAAAACATATTCTATTCCATCGACAATATTTTTTGAAAAGGCATTCCCCATTTCTTTGCTGTATTATAAATAATGTTACAAAATGAAGCCCTATAAATAGCAGGCCATGAGGTGAAATAATTAAACCCATGAGCTTTTAAATAATTACAGTAATTGTTTTTGGAGGGCTTCAATGTCAGTAACAAATTACTTATACTTATCTGTGAAAAGACTCAAAAATAAAATTATAGTTATTCTAGTAACTTTTAGGTTGAGCTTATTTAGAGTAGGTGAAACATTTATAGACAAAATTGTACATGGTTATTTATGTTTAAAGTTCTTGCCTGTCTCTGATGATTACAGGATTAGTTAATACCGGTATATCACCATTCTTTGTAAGTGTCCCTATTTACAATCAGGAAAAGAAAAAAATGATAATGCTACTTTGGTAGATCAGACTATGAAAATTTAAGCAAGTAAGGTTTTAAGAATTAAATGACAAAAAGAATCTTGCTTATTTATTCCAGAAGATTCTTGCTAATTAAAAGACACTAATTGACACCCTTTTAAGAACAACCTAAAAGCATCAGCACTTCTGACCAGCAGCCATGGCAAACTGACATCCCTCTAGAACAGGGGTGTCAAACTGCTGGCCCACGGGCTGGATGCGTCACTGGGAAACCATGCCCATCCCATTGCTGGCAATGGCGAAAAAGCTCCGATACATTGCGCAATGTCATGTGACGTCACGAGTTTGACATGTCTGCTCTAGAATATACAGAAAAAACTGTTGCTTAAAATGGCACATATTTTATAATTTCCTGGTTCCATTTTTTAAAACCATTTCCTCATTCCTAATATTAAGAAAGGGAGAATTTTAAGCAGTTGAAAAACAAAGCATTGAACAGAAACCGGCCGTAAATTAGGAGACATTTTATATCTGCCTTTTTCTTTCATTTTGCCATTCTATCTTGTTAAGTAAGCCTGAGGATGCTCAGAATAATAATACATACCATGTTTCCCCAAAAGTAAGACCTATCCCAAAAATAAGCCCTAACTTGATTTTGGGGGATGGGCCTAATAGAAGCCCTACCCCAAAAATATGCCCTAGTTTTGGGGTGAGGTGGGGGTGGGGGAGTGGAGCTGTCCCACATGCCATTTATCCACTTACCTTGTAGCCAGGCCTCTATTCGCCAGCCCACTTCTTCTGCAGTGTCCTCAGGCCTGCATTTCATAGTCAGAGGCCTTTTCCAAAAGGCTGCTGCAGCCGAGAATCGAGCTATGGATTCAATCCACACCTCAGTTCTGCAAGGCTTTTGCAGCCGAGAACCAGCTGTGGATTGAATTCATAGCTTAGTTCTCGGCTGCAGTGGCCTTCCGGAAAGGCCTTTAACTGCAAAATGCAGGCCGGAGCTCCATTCTCAGCTGCAGAATGAAGCTGCTTCTTCAGCCACAAAAGTGGGCCGGCTGGATGGGGCTGTCGGTGCTAGAGTTGAGTGGAAAAGACACACACACACACACACCGAAAATAAGACCTGGTACCTCTTTTGGAGGCAGAAATAAATAAATAATACTGGGTATTATTTTTGGGAAAACACAGTATACATATTGGAAAATGGGCCCCACCATTTTGCAAGACAATCCCTGCAGAGGCTTTAAATGCCATACTACCTGAAGCAGCCTGTCCCTTCTTCTGCCTCAAAGAGGATGACAGCTTTAATGTTTTGACAGCAATGTGAGGAACAAAAGAGAACATGAAGTAGTAGGCAGTGGCATATAGCTCGGCTGGAGTTATTTTAAAATCCTCAGCTTAAAGATGCGTTAGCACTTTTTTGAACTCTGTGAAACTTTTTGTGATGCAAATGATCTCTGAAATGATTTCTTGGGCTAACATGCTCTACTCTGTTGTTTAATGATTCATCTTTCCACCAATCTGGATACTCAATACAGGTGAAACTATAAACAATAAACACAGTAAAGCTTATCATCAAGAGGCTGGAAAAGCTTCAGTAGAAATTCTGTAGCATTAACAGAAGCATCAAGCAGTTTCTGAGCTTTTCTGTTTTCTCTGCTCTATCTCTTTAAAAAGAAAGTGATTTTGTAGGGATTTGGGAAACAACTGTAACTAGTTAACTTTCCTTTGCAAAATAAAAGCATGAAATATGATCCAGTTATTTTTCTCCTCTCCAAAATTGTTTATATATAGCCAGTTTGAATGGATCAGGCAGTAGGAAGTCCAGGAAGACATGTAGCTGCTGATCCTTCCTGACTGCTATGGCAGCCAAGGAAACTAGGTTGGTTGAAGTAGCATGTGGAAAGAGACAGCAGGCTTGAAGATGTTCAGATTTTTAAAACAAACAAAAAATAAGATTCTAAGATGAAAAATAACAGTGTTTGCTAGGAAAGGAGCATGAATTACATAGAGCTTTTGTAGGCTTTCTAAGGAAACTCTGCTCTTCCTAAATTAAAAAGAATGTATTTATTTATTTAGCGTATGGCTGGTCACACACAGAATTAAAAGCACTTCATATTTACAAGTTAGAACAGTTAAAACAATTTCTTTTTAAAAAGGAAGCAATAATAAAACCTAAGAGGAAAACAGAAATAACATTTCAGAGTTTAATGTCGTGTTTGGAGATCCAGTCAGTAGCTGCCATTGTTACGCAGAGGAAGTCCTTAAAATCTCCTGGGTATCTTCTATTAGTGCATTCCCTCACTATATGTTGGATAGTCTGTCGGGGAGCCTCGCAATCACATTGTGCTGAAGGTGTCTTTCCCCATTTATACAGAGAATTGGCACACACCCCATGAGTCGTTCTAATTCTATTGTATGTCACCCATATGTGTCGGGGTAGATATGCTCAGAAATATCTTGGGAGGTATAGCTACTCCATGCTTCCATCCACTTTTGTATAGTGCTCTGATGTTCGGCCAGCAGCTTAAGCGCTGTGAGGAGTGGTGGATTTCTTGACTTTAATTGACATCTTAAGAGATCAGAGGTACAGGCATGAATGGGTAGAGAGGAGTTTAGCAGGATCTTACTATACTCCCAAATGAGAGCTTCTTGTCGTCGTAAGTGCGGGGGAAGTATGTGGCTAAAAACTGGTAGCCAGTGAATAGGTGTAGATTTTATGCACCCAGTAATTAATATCATCGTATGGTTGAGTTGAACATCAACAAGTCTTGTACGTGAGTTGTTTATCCATACAGGTGTGCAATATTCCGCTACAGAGTAGCAAAGCCCAAGGGCTGAGCATCGAAGAGTTGGAGCTGAAGCTCCCCAAGTTGTTCCGCATAGTTTTTGCAGAATGTTGTTTCTGCTGTTAACCTTGGCAGCCATATTCTGAATATGTTTTTAAAAAGACAGGGTCCTGTCTAAGGTGACCCCCAGATATTTTGGAGTTGCCTCATATGGGAGCAATTTGTTATTTAGGTATACATTGGGTTCTCTTTTTGCCAGTTTATTATTAAGGTGGAAACATGATGTGACTGTCTTAGTTACGCTTGGGATTAACCTCCATTGGTGGAAGTATGTCCTCAGAGTTGTAAGGTCGGCTGTAAGTACACCTTCTGTAACTTCGATGTCCTTGTGGCTATATGCTAATGCCAAGTCATCAGCGTAAGAGAACTTTGTTGATAGCGTGGGTGGTATATCAGAAATATATAAATTGAATAAGGATGGGGCCAATACAGAGCCCTGAGGGAGTCCATTATTCAGATGTCTTTGCTTACTAATTTTATCGCCCATGATGACTTGAAAGGTCCTTGCTGAGAGCATGTTATTTATTAGGCGGCCCATGGTCCTACAAGGGACAGCGTGGAGGAATTTGCTTAATAGACCATCCCTCCACACTGTATCGTATGCTGCTGTGAGATCCACAAATACAACAGATGTTTTCAATTTATTCTGATAGCTGCTTTCAATGTGGCTAGTAAGACTAAGGACTTGATCGGCACAGCTCCGATAAGATCTAAACCCAGCCTGTTCAATCGGTATTTGTTCGTTAATTTTCTGTCCAATTCTGTTAAGTATCAACCTTTCAAGTAGTTTATAACAAACACTTAACAGAGCAATGGGGCAATAGTTTTCTGGCTTGTTGCTTTCTTTTCCAGGTTTTAATATGCCGATTACCTTGGTTCTCTTAAATTCTGGAGGGAGCTTACTGGAAGTTAGGATATCTGTGTAGAATTTTGCCAGCCATTCTCTTGTATGAGGCCCAGAATGGATGATAAATTCAGGCATTACTCCATCAAAACCAGGAGATTTTCCAGCTTTGACATTCTTCAGAGCAGTATCTATTTCAGCCAGTTGGAAGGGTGGAGTATATTCCTGGCTAGGCGAGCACAACGTTTTTAAGTGCTTTAGTTCTTTTCACTAATTTAGTATGTTTCTTATCATGGGATACTCTAGTTAAGTTGACAATTCGAGTTGCTACTTGATCTGGAGTAACCTCTTGTTGTTTGCGTTGAGCTGGTTGGTCTCCTCTCAATTTTTTCAGTAGGCTCCATGCCTTCCTGCTTGAGTGTTTAAAGTCTAGTTCAGATGTAGTTTGCTCCCATTTCTGCCTGCGTGCCAGGTCAAGGTTATGAAGAAGTTCATCGGCTATCTCAGCATCACCATTCTCTAGATGTTTTTGGTATAGGTTTTCGCAGGTTTCATTCCATCCTGGGATATATTCCTTGTGGAAGCCACATGGGATGGATTTTTTAGCCGATGACATGATTGCTCCAACAAAGCGATAGTAGCTTTTACTAACTGCCGGGATACATCCTATTGTGTCCTCAAGGTCCATCGTAAACTTTTCCCAGTTGGCCATCTTCAGTTTCCACCTTGGTCGGGGTATAGATCTGATAATAGGTATCTTTATTCCTGACTTAATAATAGGTCTATGTTGGCTATGGGGGAAGGTTGGTAGCACTTGATGAGAGGAAGGTACAGGTCTGGTTTTAAATGGTTTATATGTTACATTTCCCAAAACAGCCATTGGGGAAAAAGGTATATAAAATGATTTCTATAACGGATATGGGTAAATTCATGAGGATGCCCCAGGGGCTAGAAAGCAAACCAAGAAGCAAATCACAAATTGGCTTCCTGGAAAATATCTGCATTGTGATTGTTCATATAAAGTTGTTCCTATCTATCCATGCATCCATAAAGCACCTTTTCCTTTCGATTTTTGGCTGCCATAGATTTCTCATTTATCCAGTTTTGTTTTGTATCATTTTCCTTGAAATTGTGAATACATTTTAGCAATGTGTCACTCTCTACACCCACAAGTATTCCTCAAATGACCATTTAAATATTTTATAATAATCTTATTGGGAAAAAAATAATATTGGAGGACAATGGAGCCTAGTGGGATGTAAGAGAGTTCTCAGCAGGCACAATGACATGGATAAATACTTTTTATATCTATGCCCTGGTTCAATGAATTCCTTGATCCTCTCATGTTTATTTCACCTTTTCCACAATCTTTTATTCTAGCCTGAGCACATAAAAAGATACTTAGTTTTCAAAAGCTTTGTAAGAAATCCTTTTTCTACCTAGTTCTTGAAACTTTTTTAAGTCCAACAAGTTGCATTGTTCCTGCTTCTGTCTTAAATATGGCAACCTCATCTTTTTCATGAGTTAAGGAATGCCACCTATCTATAGGAAATACCATCAGTTAGGCAAGATATAGCTTCTGTACAGGTGTAGAATTACAGAGAGATTTGAGCTATGCTAATTATGGCAGGAATAATTAAATATCGGAACACAGAGGATACTGGATACTCAGAAATATATAAGCAAACTCTTACAGGCACTTTTTATTTGTGGGATTCATATCATTAAGTACTACTTTTTGTTTCACTTTTCTGAGAAGAGATTAATAAGTATTCACCAGCATTTATGTTGTTTCTTCTCCCAGTCTGACCGAATGTAATAGTTTCCCTTGGTTCTCCAAGCATTCTTTTAATTTATCTTCAGTCAAAGTCAGGCGCTGTTCCAAGATTGAAACAGTCTGTTAAGAGACAAAATAATGAACCCTATTAGATGCTTGCTAAACATATATTATGTTATTTGTTCTTAATCATTCAAGAAATCAGAACTGCAGCAACTGATAAAATAATCTTAACTTTTCTAAATAGATTAGGAAGTCCAAACTATTATTTCCTTAAAGGCTCTTTATTATCATGTCATAAATTTGGATACCTGCAATACAGAAATTTAATGCCTCATATTCTTATAATTAAAAAAATACTACAGGAGCAATAAAAGCTGGCGTATACTGGTATAGAAAGATGATTTGTGGCATACATAGTCAAATGTAAATTATAATTACCGAAATGGAAGTGAACTATATTCTTTTATCTTAAACAATTTTGGAAATGAAATTTCTGAAAAGCTAGTTCTCCCCACCTTAAGTTGAGAACCAAATAATAACAGTTAGTACTGTGTAGTATTAGATACACCCACCAGGGATTTTTGAGATTGTCCTGCTACCTGCAAGAACAGCATGCAATATGATTTGTGGACTGCAGCTTAAGAAATGGGCAATTCTCTTCACCCTCTCTATATGCACTTGGAAGAGATATCCGTTTAAGCCATGAAGTTCTTTGGATTTGAACATATGAATATAATTCTTTGAAATATTTATATGAAGCTTTATATCTTTTTTGAAATAAACAGCATATATTTTTCAATATGTCAATGAAACCCATTTCTAATTAATTGACTAGGATGCAAATCCCTTAAAAATGATTTTCTAGGAAGGGCATTATTGAAAAGTTTAATCCATTTATGTCTTACATTCCACCAATAAGTCTGTCAAAGAACCTGGGTCACATGATGACAGAGATTAAAAAGTACTTTCTTCTAAGAAGAATATATTTTTATAGGCTTTCTGTTGTTATAGTTATCATTTATAGTAACCTTCTTCCAACAATTAGAATCAAAAATAGAGAGATAACTACATAAGCTTTTTTATCTGAGGCACCGAGCCTTGGACAGAATATATTTATAGTTATGCTTCTCCTTCTCTAATATGAATTAGTGTCCCAATCCTCAAAGGGGCAGTGGTAACAACATTAAGTTCTCTCATACAGTACTCCATTTAAAATTGTATTGTAGAGAAAACATATATTGAACATAAACAGTAACTTTTCTTAGGATCAAGAATTCTTGGAATCTTGACACTTTTACAACTAATGTGTAAATCTTCAGTTGATATCTTAGTGGGGATTTTTGCTCTCCCCATCCATTGTCAATGGATGCTGCTTTTGCAGATAAATGACTGAACTCTAAGACACCCTCAAAATAGGCTCCTTGGAGAAAAATAATAATATGCAGACAAAGTATCATATCAAAATATAAAAAATACAACACAATCTCATTCAAAAAGACTCCTTCACATAATAGGACACTTGACTGTGTCTATCATCCACTCTACCCATTTCCATTTGCTATTGTCAATCACACATTTGCTTAAATGGATGGTTGGATATGTTGCAAACCCAGGTTGAACTGTAATTGGAAGACAGACTACTGCCTTAATACTTACCAGGTTGACCTTAAATTGCATCAAGGAACAAGTTTGCACTACAGTCAGAATTGCTGCTCAGGTATAGAATTAACTGAGATACCTAACATTCTTGATCCCATTCTGGTCCTTTCCATTACCAGCAACTCATTAAGGTTACTTAGGTTAGTAATAAGATACTCTCTGTAGTGCCCACATTTATAAATGAGACAAAGGCAACCTTGAGTCTCAACCTCTGAGAAAAAAGTGCTGGGCATTTTTTGTGAGAATCAAATCTTGGCCTAGCTTCCAAACAATGTAGATTATTTCTCAATGTCACTGGTTGTCCAACACAACTGACAGCAGCAAGGTAAACACAATTACTGGCTTACTGGCTGTTCCAAAGTCCCAAAGGCCCATGACATGCAATGGCACAGTGACTGTAGGATGGAAATGTTGCCTTTCCTAGTTTCTCCCAACATGAACTTTCTTCCTTTTTCTGGTAAGAAGGTGCTCTCTATTGCAGAACACACATTGTCAATGTGACACTGTTCTCCTTTTGTCATGCATTCCACCATAGTTCAAACTTAGCCAACATTTTGCTTCTGTATATATACTGATGTTATTCTAGGTCAAGGGAAAGCATATTAGGACACTTTCCTTCTCTGCTCTTTGTAGCAGCAATCCCTTCCTAGTAGCTTAAATCTCTTCTCTTTCATTCTGGTATAGGTGTCAAGAACGCCAGTAGCACAGTATCATCAGTAGCACATATGCCACTAGATTAGAAACACTAGCTTAAATTGTATGTGAATGTTATTTGCATTCTATTCTAATTTGGATAAAGGTCATATATGCCTTCATATGTGACAATGAGGATCACACAAGACAATTTAAAAAAGTGTTTATTTTACCTTTCATGTGAAGCTGTTCAATTTGAAAGCACTTATTCTATTATTTACTGTAAAGAGAGGGCTAAAAAATTGATGGTTCCCACAGGTCCGAAGCTGATGAATTCATTTACAGATTTGATATTCTTGAAAAATATGAAAGATAGGCTACAATTTGTAAAACAAAGTAAAAAATGTTGAATGAAGTCTTTCAAATCTGGATAAAAATCATATGTTTGAGGCCCCGTCCTACATTGGCCAACTTCATTTGTTAAATGTAAAATACAGAAGGAAATTTAAAGTATTTAATAAAAGTTCAGTTTCAAAATAGAATTCTAATACAGAGGTGGAAAAATACTCACAATCGTCAGAACATCTAATTGCTCCACAATGTGTTCCAAGGCATTAGTCAGTACTGATGAAATGCCCACAGACTCATCTATGGTTTCTGGTTCGACCACAGTGCGCACCATTTTACCTTTCAAATTTCTGTTCAACATTGATGGAGAAGGCAAGTCTTCATTGTTCACCCCATTTTGGTGCATACACCAATGGGCTACAGATGGATTTGTTCTCAACTAGATTTAGAGAAGAAAACAAAGCATATTTATGATAATATCTTCAGCTTCATAAGTTATAGGTATTCATTTTCTCCTACTAACAAACACATATGATAACAGGTGTTATTTCAACTACTACTTTTCTACTGCTGAATTTGGAAGAACATCAGAATGATCTCAATCTTCTATTTTATTTGTCTCATTTTTCTCAAAGATCTTGAGCAACTCACACTATTTTTTTTGTCCTTCATTGTTTTGTAACTGATGCATGACCTGACATCGAAAGATCCATAGAACTAGTTTGGCAATGGGTCTGAACTTTCCGCTTCTATAGCAGGGATGAATATCTGTGGCTGTTCGCAGTTTGTTCACCTACAACACTGGAAGCATTGTCAATGGTGAGGAATGTTTTAAAAGAACATTTACTCAAAAAGTGTCTTGCTCTCATAGAATTCCCTACCCCTTCCCCCCAAAATTTTCGAATCTGAAAAGTCTATTCAGAAAATTACAACACAGCCTTGAGTGGTACATGGAGCATCTGCAGTTTAAAAAAAAAAGAAAGAGTGAAGTTTAAAAACTTCACTGGGCATGTCCAAACTTTCTGTACCTCAAAGATAGTTTAACAGTATTCATGGACGATGGAATATGTAAGTGCAACTTTACAACTACTGGCTTTTGAGATATACAAAACAAAGTTAAAGACATAAAATTTAGCTTCTTTAAGTTAAATGATAAAATCTTTTTTTTTTAAAAAAGAAACCCTAACAAGAAATTATTCCTACCATCTAATTCACTATTTAAAGAGAACAAAGTACAGTGTTGTCATTAACAAAGGCCACCTTTGTTAAATATAGTGAGCTGTGTTTACATAAAATACATGCAAAGGTATGCATAAAATAGGCATTCTATGACAGCAAGTGTTTACACTTACAGGATAGGAATGGTGAAGTATCTTTGAAGAGAAAGGAATGATGTAATCTAGAAAAATCTTGCAGATAAAACAAGATGACCGAACTGATAATCAAGTGCTAAATTATATTAAATACTGCTAGAGTCCAAAGAGAAAACACCCTCAACTTTAAAAGTTACCAATCTGTATAAAACACCTTTATAAAATTTATTTGAAAATATTACATTTTTTAAAAAAATTGTACTGCAGTATACAAGAGAAACGACAAAATTCTCTTTAATCTTTGGCCATATTTTTCATAGTAATACATTTAAGACAAGTTTCATCACTTCATTAAGAGATACATTTTATCTTGATATTTACATGGTTAATAACAGTCTTTAAGTGCAAACGGGCTCTGACTATCCTATTTTTAAGTACTACCTGTTTCTCAATGATATGATTCATTGGAAAGCCTATCTATGAAATAAGCTGTTTATCATGAGATAATTCTGTTATTGCACAGGAAGTGGAGCTCTAGAAGATAAGCTGTTCAATTAATTATTCCTACTGTCAGAAAATTTCTCCTTGCTTCCAGATTGGATCTCTCTTTAATGAGCTTCCCTGCATTGCTTCTTGTCTACCTTCAGGTGCTTTGGAGTACAAGTCAATCCTTCCTCTCTATGACCATGACTCTCCACTGAACTGGATCTTGTTGGATAGAGCCCAATGTTCAAGTCTGTCAAGATCCTTCTGAATCATGAGTCTATCTTCCAAAGTGTTGGCAATTACTCCAGGTTTGGTATCATCTGCAAATTTGAGTTCTTCTATTCCTTTATCTAGATTGTTTATTAAGATACTGAAGAACACTGGGACTAAGACAGAACCTTGAGGTACCTCATTACATGCTTCCATCCATGTACATCTAATTCCATTGAGGATTATAAGCTGAGTGCAGTTGGCCAGCCAGCTGCAAATCCGTCTGTTAGCGGTAGTGTCTATGCTACATTTTCCTATCTTACCCATGCTGGCTTCTAGTGATCGCTTTGTTTATTTCTAAGTGCTCACAAATATGCTTTTTGGTTATCTTTTTAAGGATTTTCCCAGGTATTGATGTTAAGCTGATTGGTCTGTAGTTTCCTGGATGTACTTTTTTCTTATTCTTGTAGATGGCAATCATACCAGCTTTTTTCCAGTCCTTTGGCGGTTCCCTTTATTCCAGGAGCTCTGAAAGATTTTCTTCAATGGTTCTGAGATCACGTCTGCCAGCTGTTTCAGTACCCTAGGATACTGGTCCTGGCAATTTGAACTCATCTAAAGTGTATAGTATAGTTTTTTAACCATTTACCTACTTTGATCTGTACACCTGTTCTGTCTTCCACTGTCCTGGTTATTTAAATATGGTTACATTTTCCTTTTGCGTAAAGACAGATACAAATAATAATCCTAAAAGAACCTAAGTTCTCAATTACAGCTTTTGCACCTCTTCTTTTATTTATTTCTTGCTTGCAAAGGGTGACAGTCAATTTAAATTTAGTAAAATGATGGCATCAAATAACAGCTACTTCCTTAACACACCCAAGAACTGCTTTACTTGAAGTAAAATTATTTTTACCTTTGCAAATATTACAGGCTCTGCTTTTTTATACTAAGCAGATGTTTTCCATGATCATTTCACAACTAACAATTCTTTTTTATATGACCAGGTCAGTTGAATAAAGTGTTATTTTCACCTTTCAGTAAAATAGGTCTGGTTAAAGAAATAAAATAGCACACATAACTCGCCATGTCACATGACACGTTGCAACGTTATCAGGACTCTTTTTGAATTGCCGGCAATGGGGTAGGCACGGTTTCAGTATGATGAAACCAGCCCGCGGGCCGGCAGTTTGACACCCCTGTTTTAGAGTTTCAAGGTGATAAATTCCTTATCTGGCAGTCAATTCTAAATATAAATGCTACAAGAAGGCAGAAGAGCAGGCAGGATAGAAAAAAGGAAGACATATAGGCACTTTCATAAACTAGAAGTATTCTTGTGGAAAGCACAGGTGCTAAAAATAGAAATTCCAGCTCTAAAGAGAGAAGTAAAGAAATAAATATTTGAATCCAATATGTGAATACAAATGGTTAAGATTAAGAAGGTTCTACTGAAATAGTCCCACCTTTACAAACAAAATAAAAACTGTTTAAATTTGCAAAGTTTATTTTTCAGACTATATTGTATATACTACAAACATTGCAGGTCTTACAGTAAAGCAACTTCACAAAGATGCTGAGTTCTGTAACATCCATACCAGACTGATACCCTAGCAAAAATATTTTATTTTTATTTATTTTTCAAATCTACATATCCACCCATCTCACAAAATAAGTAATTCTAAACGGTGTACAACCAAGCTAAAAAGCAATAATTAATAAATATTATTAAAAAGCATTAAAACTATAAAAACACAGTTAAAAAGGAAACAATAGTCAAAGGGCTCTTATAATGGAGCCACCTCACTAGTTCACCAGTTCCCTGGAGTCCTCAGGTCTGATGGTACAGTACCATTATGCAAAATAATTTATTTTATGTAGTTAATATTTTTATCCCACATTTATTTTTATTAATAACACACCTAGTATTCCTTCCTTCTCCTTTCCCCTCAGCAACAACCTTGTGAGGTGAGTTAGGCTTCAAAATCTTAAATCAAGTTTCAAAATCTCACCAATATCACTGTAACTTTTTTTTCTTGCCATAGTAGTTTCCTGGCTATTCAATGACGGTTGGATTGTATTATAACTTGACTGTTCTATTAAGTGATAAATTGTACTCAAACTGAGATAAATGAGATATTAGCCTATCAAAACATATCACATAACTTATAGGTTGTAAACCTGACCAATTTTTAAAATTATTATTAAATATCTTTGGAATATGATGAATTACTGCTCGGGGGAGGAAGGGAAATGTATTAACTGCAGTGTTTTTCTCTGTCAAAATGAAAGGAAAACTAGTTGAACTGTAATCTCATTTTCCCAAAAACACTGAAGAAAATAATTTAAGGGTGGGTTATCCAAAGCCACTTGCCAGTGTCTCGCCCCAGCACTGCTGAAATTTTGAACCAAAATGCTCACTCTTTCATGATACTATTTTTGTTTGGTTAGTTAAAAAACAAAAGGTATTTTTATCCAAAATCCCTCCAACTGGTAGAAGTAGGTTGTGACTTCTAATCCTGAGAAAGATACCTATCTCTGACAACAGTAGTGGGAATGTTTAGAACAGCTGTTTGTATTCTCTGACCAATGAAAGAGAATCTGAAATAATGGCCATGCTTATACTTTACCGAGTATTGAAGCATTTCAGCATTATCAGATTATTTTTAAGACCATCCTAATCTAGCCAATGGACAAAAAGGAGAACTGTAGGTACTCAACATGAATGCAAATAAACCAGCAATCTTAAAAATAAGTATTATTTTTAATGACTTTAATGGGATACTTCTAAATGCAACAAATAACTACATTCCACTTTCCAGCTTGTTCATTTTCTAGTGGTAAAATTTGTTTCATATTTAAAAAAAATCTGTAAATGATAAAGCTTTCCCCCAAAATAAGGAATACATGGGCTATTTTGTTAGGTTTTCCAATGAGAATTTTGACAAAATCAATGGAACAATTGTCTGTTCAACATAACTGCCTATAAAGCTTTTTTGAGCTACAAAAAATTATTTTTCCAGTTAAGATCTATAAGCACTATCTTGAAATTAGAAATCAAGCATATTGTATGTATGCAACAACATTCAACTAAAATTATTCTGAAAAAAATGTCCATGTATAGTATCTAGTGTTATTTGTTTGATGTAAGACCCATAAACTAACACAAATCTCAGAACAAGTAAATATATTTCAGTAATATAGCTGGCAGGACAAGCACTTGCATATAAACAGGGAGCAAACCTCATACTCACATTAATGTTACCTAGTTGGGCAATGAACATGTCTGCAAGCAAACAACCAAGATCAGAGAGCAGCAAGAACTTCACAGTTCAGTCCCAAACTACAGATATTCTCTTCTATCAATAAAATTTCTTTTAAAAAATGAATTCTCCCAAAGCTGCAAGATTACTTCCATTTTTGTCATATTGGGTGGGCTATAACATTGGAAAAAACTTGGACTGTTGTATGTAACTTTGGAAAATACCTATTTGGCAATGATTCTTAAAGAGTTTTAATTGATCAAGGACAACATTTGCAATTCAGACTATAATTGATTAATATGACTTCTCTGATTAACCTCCATCAATTTCAGTGACTGTGTTAAAATAGTGCAGCCAAGCTGAGGTTAGTTCTCTGAGATATGGACTTTCGAAAATAGTACAAGCAAGTACAGGTAGTCCTCAAACTTACAACAGTTCATTTAATGACTGTTCAAAGTTACAATGGCACTGAAAAGAGTGTCTTATGACTCTTTTTCATACTTAAGACTGTTGCAGCATCCCCCTGATCACAGGATCAAAATACAGATGCTTGGCAACTAACTCATATTTACGATGTTTGCAGTGTCTCACGATCATGTGATCACTTTTTGCAACCGTCAATCAAAGTCAATGGAGAAGCCAGATTCACTTAACAACCATGTCACTAAATTAACTATTGCAGTGATTCACTTAACAACTGTAGCAAGAAAGGTCATAAAATGGGGCAAAATTCCCTTAATAACTGTTGTTGCTTAGCAACATAAATTTTGGGCTTGTGGTTGTAAACTGAGGACTATCACAGTAACTTACACGCACATAAAGAAGGTAACTTGTAAATGTATGTGGTTTCAATTTCTTCCACAAGTATAAAGGATTCCCAATGTACTTACTACGCAAACATGCTTGATAGAATAAAAAACAGTCAAAATCAACCAACCAACCAATAGAACAGACATCTGCCACATTCAAGCCTAAAACTGGGCAGTTACAGATTTACAGAACTACTGATGGCCTGCTTCATTAGCTGCTGTTATACTTACGAACTGGCAAAGGTATTTAGAACAGTACTAAATCATCTTGTAGGTCAGCAGGAAACTCATTACGATCAGACAGTCCAAGTAACAGAAGCACTTTCTAAGAGTGCTAAAATAATGGTTTCTTGTGTGAAAGGCTTGCTGATGCATCTGCATTCCTTGGGGTTTAGCTTTCAGAGAGCTTTTTTTTTTTTCTACAGGAAGCCGGAATTGTTTGTCACTGGATGTGTGTACTGAAGGATTTTACACATGCCTCAGAATTGGTTGTGACAAAGATACCTAGTCCTTAGATTACTAGATACATTTGGGGGGGGGGAGGGAAGAGATAAAAATGGAAAAGAAGGAAATGATGATGGATACTGGTCATAGTTCATAAGAATAGCATCAGCTTAAGCTACAGTGGAATGAAAATAGAATAGCCTTATTTGTATAGCAAACTACTGTATTACTTTAAAAGTAGATCATATTTTTACATCTATGTTGCATAAATGTTAGAATTAGAGGAGTACTTAAGTATTAACAAATGCTGTGATACAAGCTAAACTATTATTTGCCTGTTCAAAGTGACACATTTTGTTAAGAAAGTATTCCTCAGTTGCTATGCAGGGATGAAGTTTCAGTTTCAACCAGTAAACAGTTTTCCCATAACAATTCATGGAACCAGAATTACCATTAATAGTTCTTGTTTTGATTTCTATCATAGTATTTTCCTAGCTCACGGATTACTTGTAAACCACCTTGGATTGACAGAGGTTTAGTGAAATATAAACTGAAATAATCAATAAATAAATTTAGTCATGAATTAGGCGGCGGGTGATAAATTTCTGCTTGATACAAACATTTCCGAAAATAGCAATGGATTATCATATACTTCTTCACTCTTGCAGCAATCCTCTAGGTTATTTTCTTTAAAAAAACATTTATTTATGTCTATCTCACAAAACCTACAAAGAAACCTTAAAGTGGTCACCAAAAACAAACCTACTGAACAATACAATAACATGAAGGCATAGGAGGAGTCCGCAATTTTTATATACATTTTTTTCCCTGGGAAAATGCAAATTTCTGTTATATCATATCTCCTAATTCAAAGTATTGAAGTTGGAAGCGAGTGAGAAATCTGTCAGCTTCATTCTTCTTTATTAACTCAGTTTGAATTACTGGGTCACACAGTAGGTCACAGAAGAGTTTTGGAGATAAATTGTGTTAATATACCAATAATACTTATCATTAACATCTGAATCAAATGAGGATAAACATGTTCTGCGCTGAATGTAGCGATGGGTTGAATGTCAATAAATTGGGAATAAATTAACCAAATAGGTGTTTGCTTGTTATGGGAACTGGTGAATTGGCTTCTATGTAGAACTGTGTTCTCTAAAACACAAACACGAAAACCGTTATTCCTAACATCCTCACTTGAAAACCCAAATTACCACCAGGAATGACTATTTATTGCTTTTTGTATTTGAATAATTTTATTGCAAGCCATTTCGAGCTGTGATCATTTAGGAAGTGTTAATGTGTGTGGATGGTTGCCTTCAGGCCACTTTGATTCCTGGTGACAGCCTGGACAAATCTATGCTATGTTTTCTGAACATGATTTTGGAATATTTGCTACTGCCTCCTTCCTAGGACTGAGAGTAAGTGACTGGTCTAAGGACACTCAGCCGACTTAGGCAGGACTAGAACTCACAGATTCTTACTTTGTAGCCTTTTACCCTAACCACTATACTCAACTGGTTCTTATAGAAAGTGATGTAGAAATAACTCAACAGAGTAAAATAAATGTTTTTCAGTGCATGCCTGGCAGTCCAAGGACTATCTTCTAAAATTTAGTGATTAAGAACATTGCATGAGAAGTAAATGGTGCCAATGAATTCTTTATACAGGAATCCTTTATACATAGAGCACTTGCTTAAGAATATCTTTTTTGTATCATATTTTATATAATGAAAACTGATAATATACTGATGCTTTAAAATATCAGACTACATGGTTATTAACTATCTAAATACATTTGAAAAATATAAATATCAAAAGGTATGGAGAAAGTATTTAATAGTTAATAAATCATTTGTCTGACAAATAATTTTGAGACAAGATTTTCATTGAAAAACATAGTGAAAGGAAAACTCTTCCACAAATGCCATTTCTAAAAGCATTTCTGAAGGAAAAAAGAGATATTCTTAACATTAGTTCTAAGATGCCCAACAAGATAAATTAACATAAAGAGATTATGAAAATAGGACAGTTGTAAATTATTTATTCAAAAGACTCCTTAACTACAAGCAAAATTTAAAATAGAACATTATGCAACACTAGAAATATTTAAGCTGTAATGTCTAAAAACAGTGTAATGATTTTTCAAGAGAAATGCCCGTATAAGTTTCATAGTGTAGAACCCAGAATTGTATAAAGAACCCCTAACCAACTTTTTCTTAAACCAACTCCAATACTGAACAATTACTCCTCCAAAGTTAGGCAGACAGTATTTATATAAATTTGTGTGATTAGATTCATTTCTTTTTAGCAACTGGATTCCATTCTACTTTCAGTTAAGCAAAACAGTCAGTAAATGAAAATCATGGTAGTGTAGGTGTGACTCCAAGTGTATTTATGATTTATTTCAGTTGTCCATACTGATATTTCATTTATCTTTTATGGAGTGGATGTTTTTAACATTATTTTGTACATTCTACTTCAAATATCTAATTCTAACATATTTTTTGCCATAAAAACATTAATTATTTATTACGTTAACTTTACATTTATCATAGGGTCCTTCCAACTGTTATTCTGTTACTACCTTTTAAATCTTTGCATGTTATTATGACAACTTAAAACTTTAAAACATTTTTAAGCTTTGGTTTAATACTGTAGGCATATTTTTATGCCTAAATAGAAACTCAATGTATGAAAAAATGGTTTATTATATCAGGGCTTTTCAACCTTTTCACCCATTGTACCACTTTTAGTATATGGCAATATCCGAATACCACCAGTCACCTAGCAAGGTATGAAAAGCTTGATGACCAAAAAAAAAAGGGAAAAAAGTGATGAAGTACAGGTAGTCTTCGACTTACAACAGTTCACTTAGTGACTGTTTGAAGTTACAATGGCACTGAAAAAAGTACCCCTCAAGCTACAGACGAGCAAGACACCTGCCTGCCTGCCTGCCCGCCTGCCCGGCGGCACTCTTCCTGCTGTCCGTTGTGAGCATTTCTGTTGAGGACTGGCAGCGGGGGTGGGCTGGGGGGGTGTTTGGTTTTTATCCCCCCCTCCTGTCTACTGGATGGTTGCAGCAGGTTTTTGTCATTTCACATGACCCTGGGACACTGTGACCGTCATAAATATGAATCAGTTGCCAAGCATCTGAATGCAAATCACAAGACCCTGGAGATGCTGAAACAGTCCAGCTGATTGGCACTTCTTCTGGGCTCAGCAGACGTGCCAGGATCAGAGCCGAGCTCCAGCTGGAGCTGATCCTGGGGCTTCCACTGAGCCCTGACAGCCCTGCAGCTCCAGCCGTCTCTTGCTCAGGCTTGTGCGGTGCTACTACTGGTTCAGCTCATTCCCCTCCCCCGCTACCACTTTTCTAGGATGGTCGTGTACCACCTGCCAGTTGGCAATGTACCATAGGTGGTACCCGTACCACTGGTTGAAAAGCCCTGTATTATATAACTACAAAATAAGGCATAATAGTCCAATACAAAAATTAAAAGTATAATGAGAGTATAATATCAGAATTTACACTTTACATTTCCTGTAAACATTAAATTAGTTAGATATAAATTTTTGCAAAGATCTTCCTTTTTTCTGTTGGATTCTCAGGGTGATAGGGAGGAAAGTGGAGTTGAGGAAGGAATAATTTCCTTAAAAAACTCATTAAATTTGATTTGCCTGTTTTTTTTCTTTTGTCTTTATATATTTCACAATTGACACATTAACATTTCGTGTATTTCCTGGTGTACCTTTCCAAAACTTTCTACATTTGGATCCATACCAATTCTTCTTACAATTAAATCTTTGTTTGAAAGCTCTTATTTAGTCTAGGATATCATGCTGAAATTGAGAACACTTTTCCCCCCACATCTTTCAGTATCAACCTCTAAATCAAGAGATTTCATGAGTATCAACATTTTCTTATTTATTTCATCCAAATTTTTATTTTGGCCAAATCCTTCAATTTTATTTGCAAGAACATTTTCCCCCAAAATCTTGCATTTATTTCATGCTAATATCCTGTCATGCTGGTGTTATAACTTGGCGTATGAAACAATTCATAAATCAATCTTCAAAGAGGGCTTTTCTCATTCAAGTCTTCCAACCAGATTGGTAATAAACAGGTAGTGTATGGATTCTTATGTTTCCAAACACATGGGAGTAACCTGATTTTTAGATCAAAAATGGCTTCAGCTTGAATCTGGTAACTTTTTGCCCAATAGAAAGGTTACTCTATTCTCAAATACTTTACATCCAGGCATTGCTTTTGGCCCTTTGCGTACAAAGCTCCACTCTGGCATTTTTTCCCCAGTATAACCTGGTTTTGTCCACACTGAATATTTGTTCAAGCAAATAGTTCCCTTCCGCTATGGATGAACTTGATGTTCATCCAGAAAATGTTTGGCAGCTTCTTTGTCAGGGCTTGCATCTTAACATCTTGTGTTGTAATGATATTTGGGAAAGACCAGTGCTTTTTTTGTAAATGAAAAAGGTGCCGGAACTCACACATGTCATACAACCCGCCTTGCCTACCCTACAAGGTTCCATCCAAAAAAGGTGCCGGAACTCCGTTCTGAGCGTTCTATGAGAAAAAAAGCCCTGGGAAAGACCTTGGGAAATGGGGCAAAGAAGGCTTAAAGGAGTTAGCGGGAGAGCTATACTTTCAGACTTGCAAGATTCTGTTAATGTAGTTTTACAATAAAGTGGAATCAGCTTATTTGGTCATGTTTCCTGTCTGGTCTACCTGCTAAGGCTAACATGTATATTTGTTGTGGTAATTAAATCTTTGCAGAAACTACATAAGCCAGCCATGATTGACCACAAATGTTTCCATGCGCTCCTCACCTGCTTGTTTCTTCAGTGTTCTGAAAATGCTGCCTGCCTTAGCCTGAATGATAAGAAGCCCAATTGGCATGCTCTTTTGCATCTAATTTTCAATCCAAAGAATAAGGAGTTTTTTCATTTCCTAATTGAGGCCATTTTTGGTGTCTTATATGTGTTAGAACTGCTTTCATTCCTGAAAATGAATACTTTCCTGGTCCTTCAAAATAGTACTTTCCTGGTCCTTCAAAATAGTGGAGATTATGGAATGGGCCAGATTGTCTTCTCATGCTATAATAGTCATCTATAAACTTCATCTTTAAATTGAAACTATAATATTCACATACAATCTTCATCTTCAAATTGAGATCAATGGCTTTTCTTCGCTTTTTGACACTTTTTTCAGCTGAGCTATAGTTTTTTCTCTTTGAAGACATCTTGGTATGGGTTATTAATGGGCATAAATAAGTAGATAAACAAAAATAACAGGTTATATGTGATACTAACTATAATAGCAAACATCTGACTGAAAAAGAAAGACAGAAAGTCTGCAAAGGTCATAAATGCACAAAATGGGTGCAAAAGTATTTTTTTAACTATCATATTTGTGAATGGTTGCTAATCAACTTAATTGCTACATGAAGAGTAGCTGTAATTTATTCATTCAAATCCAAAAAAAAAACAAACCACTTTGTTTTGGATCCTGGAGCACTTCACTTTTTTCTTGCTAAATTTTACCAGAACCATTAAGGTGCTTTTAAACTAACACATATCAGTGATTAAAACTATCATATTTTCATTATCAGTGGCCGAAGAGATGCTATTCTGTGTGTAGGCATGTTTCTATGCAACTGGTGGGAATGTCTGCCCAGCCTGCCTCCTGCTACAATTCTCAGATTCCTTATCCTCTTCTGATAAGACTATAAGATACATCTGAAGTTTATTGAGAAATAAAATAAGAATCACAATACTGGCATATAAAAACTTCGGATAAAAAAGAAAATGCTTTTTGAAAGTTGTAAATAACTCATAAAACTTAATTCAGGATTCTCACATAATTTTATTTCAATTAAGAAAGGAAAGAAAAATGTTGAGCACAGAGGCTGTACAAGCTGTACAAATCTTAACTTGTACTGAATTTTTAATAGTTTTGCACAAAGATGTATTATAATTGGTATAACGTGAAACTTACCTGCCATGATGGTGGAAACGTAGGTGAGGAAGCAATATTTACAACAGGAGGGTCTAATATTTGCATATTTGTTACATCAACGTTGGGATTTATCTGGTGAAAAATAGATTTGCTATTATTCTGTTATTAAAAATTAAACACTGAATGTTTAAAATATACATGATGTATTTAAATATTTAAGAAAAAAATTTCAGGATATATTTAGCAAAAAAACCATACTCACAACAGGTTCCTCACTTTTTTCTTACAGTTTGGATTATATCACGTTTATTTTGCTTTTCCTCAAGACCGAGGATGAAATTTGTTTAATGTCATATCCTCTGATGAGTCAAATTGGGTATCTATTATATTTGGATTTCAACTATTTTATAGCTTCTGGGAATTTTCATTTAAAACATGTGAATGCATTAGTTTAACTACCCCTTTCTTAGATAAAGTAATAATTTTAAAAATTGCCTAACAGTAGTTAAAGCAGATGTATATAATGTCAATGTAATGCAAAGCTTTGTTGCACTGACAAAACCCTAAAACAAGAGTTGTTCTCCATTGCCAGCAATGGGAAAAAAGTTGTGATACGTTGCGATACATCATGTGGCATCGCGAATTTGACACCCATGCCCTAGAAAATGCTTCAGGAATTCCATAAAAAGAAGTGGGAGACTTTGTGCTGCATGTAGAACAGATGTAAAATTTTATGAAGTACGTCCAAATTATTAATATAAAAATATTACCCCTACTACCCTCATGAAAGTATAATGAAGAATGCTAAAATTCACTAAAATTCATCTAAAACACAAATGGATTCACGACAGTCGGCATCATGACATTAAAAATCTCTTAGAGCTATATGGACACATTCAACCTTAGTTTCAACTGTGAAACTGACCATCCTTAACCAAGCTAAATTCAAAAAAAGCTTGGAATTCCTGGAAGTCTAGAAATTTAGGCAAATCAGCCTTTGCTGAACATATAGAAATAATCTATATTTCTGCTCCATTCAAAAGAGACAATAAAAAAGCTAAGAAGGAAATAAAAAAACCCAAAACATCCTCTCCAGCAATCAACACCCAGATAAACAGGGATTAAGGTAAAGGTAAAAACTTCGCCTCTCCAGTTGTGTCTGACTCTAGGGGGCGGTGGTCATCTCTGTTGTTTAACCAAGGGAGCCAGCATTGTCCAAAGACATTTCCATGGTCATGTGGCCAGCAAGATTATATGCTAAAGTGCATGGAATGCTATTACTTTCCCAACAAATTGTTATCTATTTATCTAGTTGCATTTGTATACTTTTGAACTGCTCGGTGGGCAGGTGCTAGGGCAAGTAATGGAAGCTCATCCCATCACGTAGCGCTCAGATTTCGAACCTGGGCTGTCAGCTTTCCAGCTGAAAAGCTCAGCATCTTTAACCATTGAGCTATCACACTCTTAAATAAACAGGGATTAACACCAGACAATCAAGCAAAATATAATACCCAAATCAAGAACTAGACATGGAGAACCCCACCACACAAACACACACACATCAAAATTGGCAAGGGCAAGCTACTGTATATAAACAGGGAGCAAATCTCACACTCACACTGATGAAATTATCTACCTGGGTAATGAAACATCTGCAAGTAAAATCAAGCTTAAAGAGTAGTAAAGACTCCACATTAAAATACCCTTTCTACATTAAAGCTTCTAAAATTAAAATTACCTTGAGACAAGATGAACACCCTATAAATTTTACAAACAAATAAATAAAATCTGACTTAAGTAAGCATCTAGATATTGACACGATTCTCTAAAGGAGGTGGGGAAATTACTTAAAAGGATAATTTCTACTGTGCTACTTTTTTTTTTACTTTGATGGATAGGATTATAACTGAGGCTTGATAAGTAGATCCCAGCAGACAATGGCACAACAATGGGGTTTCATGAAAGTCTTTAAAAAAACAGTATGATAATTTCAATTGACATAGAAATTAAGTGGAATCTATTGCAATAGTTGCTAAATGACTGCTAAATAGATTAAAGAGGCTCTACCTTCCTGACAGAACACAGATATTTTTGTATGAGCTGAAGCTTCCAATTTGTGTTATCTTAATCTTAACCTTAATCTAAAATATTTCAACGTTGTCTTCTGTGTGATCATATTGAATCAGCATGGGAGCATTGTATAAACTATGTAACTGAAATGTTCTTTAAAATGTTCTTTATCACCACATTTATTGTCCAATTGTATTAAAGCTACTTAATATAAGATAGCACTATCAATATTTAAAAGTGCTCTGATCCTAAAAAAATCCTGTTATATATTAGGATGGTTTCCATTCAACAAAATATTCTTAGTTATTAGTGCCATCTAGTGTGTTAATGCTATAATAAACTAGTAACATAAAATACTATGGAGAACATATACATCCATCATATATGGGACCCACATTAACATTATATGAACTATTTTGTCTGTTACTCCATAATTAAGTCTCTATTCTCAACAACCTTTCCTAAACAGGGTGATAACTGTCAATGTGGCTATGTTGAGAAGTGGCTTTTTAGAGTGTATACTAAGTGTTTCAAGGCCAAAGGCAGAATATCCTTCCTCAAAGAGGTATGTGGCACCTTTCAAATCCAGTGGCACATGTTATGCCTGATCATTGCAGGGTCTGGAGAAGCATGAATTTAATTCACAGGTGGCAGAAATCATGGTATAGAAGAGTCTGTCTTCTTCAGGTTCCACAGACTCAAAGGAATTGCAAATGGACACTTGATGTTGCTTAGCCCACATTTCTCTGTCAAATTGGCATCCAAACAATAGCAACTTTATCCACAAGGAAATTCACAAATTCATTTTGTCCCTCCCTATGAAAGGGCTGTATCACTCTGAACAGAGTCATGAGATAGGAATGCATACACACATTAGACACAAAGAAATGTTTACTGCTTTTATTGCCACTGAATATGCTCAAACATGAATTCACACTAGAATCTACTTGTGTCCTGTTTTTCTGCCATTCTTATTGGCTAGCCTGTTTAGAATATAGTTGCCTCTGTATTAATTGGTAATTAGGAAGAAGTGAGAGAAAGGAAGGCTTTGAGGCTTTAAAGTCAGAATTGCTCCTATTATTTACCACCCTACCATTTCAATAAAAAAACTACTGAACTTTAAAATTGGCAGCCTACCCTCCACCCCCAACACACGTTTGTAACTGTGTTCTATAATCGGCAGAGACCTTTTAAAAAGATTTAGAGAAAAGGAGCAAACTACTTAATGAGAAATGTTATGTTCACTGAGTTTAAAAGGCCCAGTTTCAGGAGAAAGAATAGAAACTGTGGATGGTAGAGAAGAAAATGAATGAAAAACTCTGGAAAAAAACACGATCAAAAGCTCAGTCAGTATTCCTAAAGAAATATTTACACTAAAAACCTACAGATTCCAGTTATACCCAATAATTTGTTATTAAAAGTCATAATAATTTACCTCAACTGACTGTGATTTTGTGTCATGGCGATGAGGGGATCGAGGGTAAATATCCAGAAGGTGAGGTGGATCATCACTATGTAATCTTTGCATATGCTTTTCCAGAACTTTCTTATATTCACGTGCATCAAAATTTGTCTTCCAGAGCAGCACCTGTAAGAAATTTGCTAGTTTCATGAATGCAGTTTTTTTCATTTGGTAATTAAACATTTAACTGAATATTCAGTTTATAGTAAAGCAACAAGACATACAGTATAATTTAACTAAAGGGAAAGTTTGCTGACTAAAAACATCAGACAATAATTTTATAATCAACGTACTTGAAAAATATATTCCTCTAAACTTGATAATAAAATATTAATTTAGTGAACTAAATCAGGGCTTTTCAACCTTTTCACCCATTGTACCACTTTTAGGATATGGCAACATCCGAGTACTACCAGTCGCCTAGCAAGGTATCAAAAACTTGATGACCCCCCCAAAAAAAACTAAGGAAAAAAGTGATGAAGTACAGGTAGCCCTCGACTTACAACAGTTCGCTTAGTGATTGTTTGAAGTTACAATGGCACTGAAAAAAGTGCCCCCCAAGCCACAGCCGAGCAAGACACCTGCCTGCCCGACCGGCGACGCTCTTCCTCCTGTCCGAGGTTTTCATTGTTGTGAGCATTTCTGTTGAGGATTGGCAGCGGGGGTGGGCTGGGGGGGTGTTTGGTTTTTATTCCCCCCGTCTGCAGCAGGTTTTGGTCACTTAAACATGACCCTGGGACACTGTGACCGTCATAAATATGAATCAGTTGCCAAGCATCTGAATGTAAATCACAAGACCCTGGAGATGCTGCAACATCCCAGCTGATTGGCGCTTTTCTGGGCTCAGCAGAAGCACCGGGATCAGTGCCAAGCTCCAGCTGGAGGCTGGCGCTGATTCGGGTGCTTCTGCTGAGCCCTGACAGCCCTGCAGCTCCAGCCATCTCACCTTCAGGCTTGTGCGGTGCTACTACTGCTTCAGCTCATTCTCCTCCCCCGCTACCACTTTTCTAGGATGGTCGCGTACCACCTGCCAGGTGCCAATGAACCACAGGTGGTACCCGTACCATTGGTTGAAAAGCCCTGAACTAAATAACTTAGTGTTATTTATTAAGAATGTAACTATTTTAACAAACCTGTGTATCTGTGCCACCAGAAGCAAATGTCTCCCCATCTTTTGAAAAAGCTACAGAAAGCACAGGGCCCTAAATTTTTTTAAAAAGAACAGAGGGGAACAAGATAAATATATTTTTAAAAGGCATAATATTTTAGTTTTTTATACTTTCTTCCTTCTTATTTAACCATCCCTAAATTGCTAATAAACAAGTAATATGTAATGGCTAAGCATATTAAGTTGGCATTTTATGCATGCAATATTTGTCCAATTGATATTTTTTAACTGATTATGTGCCATTAAGTTATTTTTGATTCCTAGGAATTATACAGTAGTGGGTGTTTGCATAATTTATTAAAATTAGGATAATTAAAGATATAGCTCTAGTATAATTGGCACAGGTTTTCATTACACTAACGTTATCATTCCATGGATAGAAATTAATTTTTATAATGAAAAGAACAAGATCTTAAAAGCAAGTCCAAAAATAGAGATTATACCTCATGCCCATGAAGTGTGTATAAGAGTCTTCCTTCTACAAGATCCATTATCTTAAGAGTTCCATCACTAGATGCTGTTATCAGAAAGTTACCAGAAGGATGGAAAGATGTGTAATTAACACTTGCGCTGTGAACTGATTTAAATAAAAAGTAGTTTAGATATTGATGCAAAAAAAAAACCTTCTGAAAAACAGCAATATAACAACATTGCTGACCAACAACACAAACTAAGAATAACAATAAAGCTTACCTCCAGGATATGGTGCACAGGGCTGTATCTTATGACTGATATTTTTAAAATGCAGTTCTAGTAAGTGCTGTTTTTTCCCCAGATTTTAACTAGCTTTTACTTCACTGTATCTATCATTCTCCTTCAATGTTACCCTTTACAGGTATGCAAAATGCTTTGAGTTTGGAATGTCTCATAACTAAGTTACACTCACACCAAGGGCTCTGTAACTGACTAAATTTATAAAGGGGTATTCTGAATTCCATTTTCCTATCCGTATTATCTAGAGTTCCTACAATAGCTTATTTTCATTGCTATTGTTCAAAAAGTCTGCTTATTTAAGTTTTCCTGTTCTTCTTCATTCTTCTGCTTCACTAATCAGTTATTTTAATTTTTACATTCCAGATCATTTGATAATTTGGAAAAAGACAAATTTATTCCGTTATATGTTGCTGCTCTATATTGTACACATTGCAGGATTACAGAATTATTAACATCCCACTAACATTTAAGAATGGAGATACAAACCTGAGCCCCAGAATACACACCAATATAAATACATAGCTATTTAAATAATCCTGTTTCTGCCAAGCAGAACTTTTGAATCCAATATATAAGGAACTAAACTTGAAATATTCATTAAGTATTCCAAAATTCTGCACAGCTAAATCAGTCCCCAAACATGTAAGTATAGGTATATACTTGTATATACAGTATATGTTTATACTTGTTTTTTCTGCTAAGCACTCAAGCAATTTCCTAGCCCTAAGAGAGAATGATAAAAATTAGAAGTTCACTTAATACTTATTTAAAAAACCCAGGGAAAATTGAAAAATAAATTGAGAAATGGGCAAGGCTACCAACGAAACTTCAAAGTTTGCAAAAAAAAAAAAGCCAACATAATTTCTAAGAGAGAAAAAACTGTGTACAAAAGCAGGTTCATTTGTGATTGTAAGAGAAATATGAGATTTTCTGATCCATGTGAAAAGATCCAACACCAAAGCATTTGGGGCCTCATTAACTGTACACTGAACCCCTTTAAATAAAGAATGGGCAATTTACACAAAAAGTAAAAGTAGCTGGAGTACTGGGTGAAAGTGATTACATAATGACACATTTCTTCATTTTAAACATTAAAACTAATCTAGTCTAATACTGTTATTGGATTTTTTTTAAAAAAAGATTTTGATGCATTCAGAGCAGGCATAAGAGGAATCCCATGGCAGAAGAAACTAAAGGGCAGGAAAAAAGCTAAAAATGGGTGGGAGTTCCTAAAAAAGAAGATACAAAACAAAGAACTATAATAGATGACCTGGAGAGAGCAGAAGAAAGTTTGTACCTGAAGAATTAGAGAATTAGTCTTTCAATACCGAAATTACAAGACTAATGTTTGGAATGTCTGTAACCAACAAATCCAAAAACAATACATGAAAAACTGAGTGCTTTATTAAGTCATTACCTCTTTTTTCAAGAAAGAATATGAATATTTCATTAAAGATATATGATTCTACTGCCATCATGTGGTCTTAAAAATCATTACCATTCAGTTTTTATGAGGTATAGTATAGTTGAATCTTTAAATCTACAAAATACCATACCTTAATTGTAAATTTTCTAAAACAATCATCAGCAATACACAGACTAAATAGCATTTCAGACTGTGAAAACAACATACAATATAAAAGAATATACAATGGTGTTGATATTAGTTAGCTATTTTTAACATTCCTATTTTCTTCCTAAGCTGGAAACTGTATGACAACTGTACAGAGAATGAACATTTCATTTGGGATGTGGATTAATGACAAATTAAAATAATATCTATGGAGTATCTATAAACATTCATGTGGAATTCTATCCCAATTGAAGCAATGTATTAATTTCCATTGTATGTAGATTTTGATCACAGAATGTATACCAACAGTATTCTAATTATTAAAATTTTTAAATGGTCTAAACTAGATGGACACGTTCCAGCTAATTGTTTCCATTAAAAACAGAAGTATTTAGACTATCTTCTTAATTTAGGATTTATCTATACCCACAACCATACACATCTGTATAGCAGTTTTTCAGAGCAGTTTACAAGGAAGTCAACAACACACAAGAATAAATACAAACACTTAAAACAAACGTCTTTAAAAAATAGCAAACCAAAATAATACATAAATTGAGGTATAGTCTTACTGTCAGACCCCAAAACTCCTCATCTGCTCTCTCCTTTATTCTCCTTTTGGGGCCTGCCATTCTTTTTTGGGGGGAGGGGGTGCATGGGGGATTCATAGTGTTAACTTTCACTTTCTCCTTTCTTTGTCTGGCCTCCTCCTTTTGAGTATGGAATGTGTCTCCTTATCTAGGAGACAGTTACAAGGAAAGGAAAGCTGGAGAAGAACTTGACATGCGTGCCTACCGTGCCAGTCAGCCGTCCACCAGGCTACCTGTGGATTGGCTGGATTTCAAACGGACATTATGACTTTGGTGGGAGGGGGCATATTGCTTGCTTAATTATATCATTCACACGGGCTTTTCTTCAGATCTCACCTTAAATTCCCTGCTATCATTAGTCCCTAATAAAAGTTTCCTTTTGAGACAATGCCTGTTTCAAGAGTTCTGCTTTCTTGGGTGATTAGTTGAAGTGGCTCCTGACACTTACAATGAATAATTATTAACCAATTGTTGATCAATATATGAACAAGTGTGCCTTCCATTGTTTTCTATGAACAATTAAATTCTTTTCATGAGAGAGTTTCATATGAGTTCCTATTATTAAGACTTTACCCCTTGACATGACGCTGAATCAAACCCATCAGCAGAAAAATACTTCCCAGCAGAACTTAATGCACAAGTTTGACACATTTAAGGAAATGATTCTTTAAGCATTTAAGGAAAAAATGGGGAACTATGGCCCCTTTATGACTTGTAGACTTCAACTCCCAAGAATTTTTAGTCAAGTGGCCCAAGCTACCTTATGAACTAGTTTCTTCAAAATGTTTGAAAGACAACATATGCTGTTAGGTATAATGTACATTACATAGCTTTGAACCAATAACCTATACTTTTAATTTATACATACTTACAGAACATATATAAATGTAATTGAATATACTACTTTCAAAATATTATTGGCATTTGCACATTATTTCTAAAAATGCACTTTGGAATAGATTCCTATTTTATTAAAGTATACTGGTATAAAATGTGAGCAGGGCAAGAATTGAATTTAAAAACAGTAATTTTAGCAGGGATAAAAATTATAAGTAAAGTATTTAGAAATATAATATCTATTTTCTAAATTTTATTTTTAACTATCAAGTTCCATATATGGGTATTTGTTCTGCACTGAAACAAAACACAAAGAGAGGCTAATCACGTTATGCTGCATAAACATTTACCTTTATAACGCTGAAGTAATTTGTTTATTCGAATATCCCAAAACTTCACTGTGTGATCAGAACCAGCAGAAACTATACATGTACCATCAGGATTAAAATCTACGTAGTTTGCAAAACTATAAACAAAATTAAAAATAATGGTAGTTATTATGAAGGAATCAGGTCATCTGTTTATTTCAATGAATTGTTAAGGTATCTTTGCCACACAAGCAGTCCCATCCTGTTTTCCCAACATTTGTGTAAAATAAATAATCCTGAGATATATTCATATATTTATTATTAAATACCTCAACTTGGATTTCCCTTGCCAAATTCTCTCCATCTTGCCTGTAAGATAGCAATCGGGTATCGAAAGAGATATTCCTTTTTATGTTATCAACTTGTAGATATTTACTAAATGGAAGTAATGTAGCTAGAACATGTTCTCAAGCTTAGGTCCTTCTAGGACCTAATTACAATTCCTACCAGCCTTAATGGAGAATGGTTAAGAAAGGAACTCAAGATATGAGAAGCTGCTCGAGAGCCTCCTAAATATTATAGGCTATCTTGAGCATTAAATGCCAACACAAAGCAAGCCATATTCATGAAAAGTTGTTCATGAAAATTACCACTTTTTAAAAACTGAAATAACAGAAAAACAGAATCACAGGACTGGAAGGGTCTTTGGACATCTTTTAATCCAACCCTCTGCCCAAGGCAGTAGTCCCTATACCATTCTGGACAAATGGTTGTCCATTTTTTCTTGAAAACCTGAAGCAATGGAGCACCCGCAATCCTGGGAGGCAAGCTGTTCCATGATCTATATTGAAATTAACAGTCATCCAGGTCATGGTTGTCCCAAAGATACTTTTCAAGAGAGAACTGGACTTTCTTGTTTTTCTTTAAAGACGTTTCACTTCTCCTTCAAGAAGCTTCTTCAGCTCTGACCACCTGGTGGGGAATGGAAGGATTTATATTCCTTGCAGATAGCTGATTGTTTTCATTCTTTCAGAGAGTCATTGAGGCCATTTGGAGGTTTGTCTGGGTCCTCAGGGTCACCTGAGTAGTGCAAATGGGTGTGGAACTTTCTTGGAACTGCTGAAAGGACTGTGTTGTGGAGCTGTGCTTTCTGCAGGATGTTTTCTGCCCTGCAGCCTTTCACTGTTGAACACAAGCACAGGCTGTTGAGGAGTTTGTGTTGTTTGCATCTCAAACTGAAACGCAAATGATTCCTGTAGTCTGCAATTTTTCCGAAAATCTGTTCATACTCCTGTACCATTCAAAGGGTATTCATCTCAAAGTACATAGCTAAATGCCTGTGGAGATTCTCAGTCATCCAGGTCATGGTTGTCCCTTTTTCAGGAGACAATTAGACTTTGTTTTTCTTTGGAGATGTTTCGCTTCTCATCCAAGAAGCTTTTTCAGCTCTGACTAGATGGTGGGGAATGGAAGGAATCAACAGTGAAGGGACACAGGGCAGAAAGCACAGCTCCACAACACAGTTCTTTCAACAGTTCCAAGAAGGCTCCACACCAATTTGTGACCCTGTCTGTGACCCTGACACAAACATCCAAGTGGCCTCCATGACTCTTTAAAATAATGCAAATGACCAGCTGTCAGCAAGGAATATAAATCCTTCCATTTCCCACCATCTAAGAGATTTAGAAGCTTTTTGGATGAGAAGCAAAACGTCTTCAAAGAAAAACAATTAAGTCCAGTTGCTTCTTGAAAATGCACTTTTGGGACAAGCTGTTTCATTGATTATTAGGAATATTCTCCTTAGTTCCAGGATGAATCTCCCTCTATCAAGCATCTACGTATTGCTTCGTGTCCTGCCCTCAGTTCTATGGAAAATAAATCAACCCTCTCTTCCCTGTGACAGCCCTTTAAGTATTGGACAACAACTATCATGTTACCTCAAGCTTTCTCTGTGTTAAACTAAACATACCTAGTTCCCTTAGCTGTTCATCATACAATTTGACATACAGACCCCTTATCATCTTTGTTGTTCTGGGTAAGTTTGAAATTGGTGGAATTGTTAAAATTGTCTCTCCAAAAGATTATTGATGAAAATAGAAGAAAGTAATTGTTTGTTCTGAAAATTGAAAAAATGAACTGGTGCTGACATCTAGTGGTGGATGAAAATATATAACTGTAGGTGCTCTAGTACAGGCACTGACAGAAAGCCCAGTAAAAGATAGCTTGTTTTTGTGACCTTCAATGTTTTAACTATTCAGAGAACAGCTGAAACAAAAAGAAAACATTTTGGACTATCTACAAGGCAAGAAGAATAAACTTTATGGGGGGAGAAATGACCCTCCTGGATGATGTTGTTGTTAAATACTAGAAAAATATTTATATTCAATTGTTATCTATCAAAATATTAAGAAATGAAAAATAGCTGGGTTGTTTGTTAAACAAAAAGGAATTGCTGTTGTATGATGTTTACAGGAAGTCCCGGTCACAAATTGGAGAAATGGAGTAACAAGGTAGCACAATCAAAATAAAAGGAACCAGCAGTTTAGTTTTTGTGAGTCATATAACCACTACCTGCTGATATAACTATAATTATCAAAAACATATTTCCCTTTGTTTTTAAATAAATATAACTTACCCATCATAATCTATTATATTATTAATACATATCTTGTTTCTTATATCCCAGATTTTAACAGTTTTATCTTCACTGCAAGACACTACTAATCTTCCATCTGGTGAATATCTAGAAAGAAAAAGAGAGAGGGGGGAAAAGAACTGCATATTTAGAAATAATATTTAAATGATCTTCAGTTGTAAAATTGGTGATAATACAGTATACAAGCATTTAGGAATTGACACTGAACTAGTTAATCCAACTACCATTTATGGCTATGCTGAAAATAGCTAGAGCTCATAAGTACAACTCATAAGGACATCCTCTAGTGGAATGGGACAAATTGCCACAGCCAACTCACCTTGGCCAATTCACCTCGTTGCGGGACAATTCACCATCGCCAACTGGCCACGGGACAACTCACTGCAGGATAATTCAACAATTCAATTTAATTATTTAAAATAATTTAAAAATATATTTTAATTTTTGTCATCCACATTTTGTTTTGTCCCTCCTTTGGCATCCTTTCTTTAATGATTCTATTGCACTATTTCTTCGATATTACTGTAACTCTTGTACTGTGGCTAGTTGGCCATGGTGAGTTGACTGTGGTGAGTTGTCATAGTCACCTTCCTAGTTACCTGCTCTAGTCACCTCCCATTTAGACTACTGTAATGCATTCTACGGGGGGGGGGTACCCTTCAAGGGTATCTGGAAGCAGCAGCTGGTGCAAAATGCATTGACCTGCGCAATTATGTACGCTCTTAAGAGGATACATGTTAAGAATACTGCTTTGTGAGCAGTCTGCTTCAGGGTTCAATTCAAAGTGCTTGTTTTGACTTTTAAAGCCCTAATATGCAGCAAGGTTATCTGAGGGGTTGCCTCTTCCGGATTACATTTCCCTGTCTGATCAAGTCTGGGAGGAGAAGCATGTTGCAGATTCCATCTGCAAAGGAATTCCACTTGACAGGACCTAGGAGGCAAGCCTTTTCTCACTCTCTGGAACATTATCCCTCCAGAGATTAGGTGAGCTCCAACTCTCATGGTCTTCCAGAAAATCCTTAAAATGTGTTTACTTTAACGAACCTGGGGATCCCCTGGTAACAGGGAGTATGCATGTTGACTGTATTATATGTGATTCACATTCTTGTAATTTTGTTTCTATCGTTGTTTTATTGTTTAAATCTTTTTAAATTGTTTTATAGAATGCTTTTGATTTTATGTTACCCATATGAGTGGCCATATACAGTATATGTAATAAATAAATAAATACACTTTTTGCTCACATTACCTGTTTTATTTTGGGGTAACTTCAGATATTCAATAAATGACAAGTAAAAGACCATACTTACTTGTTTGTTTGTTTGTTTGCATTCAATTTTTTCCCCATGTTAGAATTCAGGGCAATGATTACAGGATCTCCCACAGAGCCCTTTCTACGTACAATCTAGGTACGCTTCAGCAAGGATGCTGCACCCATATCTTCACTATACTTTTTGAGGTCATTGAGAAAAGCAATTATCTTTAGGAAGGTAATGAATGAACTATAAGGGCAGCACGAGGAGCATGGCGAACACCAATGCCTCGTTGGCTGCGGAGCTGAATATCTTCTTCGCCCGCTATGAGGTTAAAAGACCAGACCCCGTAGCCTTTGCTGGCCGGCCTTTTGACTCTCATCCACTCACCCTGTGTGAACACCAAGTGAGAGCTGTATTGAAGGCTGTGAATCCCAGCAAAGCCGCAGGCCCAGATGGGGTGCTGGGGATAGTGGTCAGGAATTGTGCCGATCAATTAGCAGGGGTCCTGACAAGGATTTTTAACATCTCCTTGCAAACGGCATGTGTACCATTGTGCTTGAAAGCAGCTACCATTGTCCCAGTCCCCAAGAAAACTGCAGTTGAGTGCCTGAATGACTACAGACCTATTGCATTAACATCTGTAGTCATGAAATGCTTCGAAAGATTGGTTCTCCAACATCTTAGGACAAGCCTCCCACTGGACTTTGATAACCATCAATTTGCCTACAAGGGAAATAGGTCGACAGACGATGCCATAGCTACTGCTTTACACTCTGTAACAAGTCATCTCGAGAAGCCTGGAAGTTATGTCAGGATGCTTTTTGTTGACTACAGCTCGGCTTTCAACACCATTTTGCCGAGCATTCTCATTGAGAAGCTGACTGACTTGAAATTCTCCCCCGCCATCTGCGATTGGATTCAAGACTTTTTTAGGGATCGGTTACAGTGAGGGTCAGGTCTGCTTTGTGTACCCCCCAAAGCTTTGCACCAGCATGCCACAGGGCTGTGTGCTTAGCCCCTACTTGTACTCTTTATACACTTATGATTGTGTATCATCTGACCCATCCACTGCAATAATCAAGTTCGCAGATGATACAACTGTGGTGGGTCTTATTACAGGTGGGGATGAGACAGCATATAGGGCGGAGGTACAAAAACTATCCATATGGTGTAGTAACAACAACTTGCACCTAAACATCGGCAAGACGAGAGATGGTGTTAGACTTCCGGAGAAAAAAGGAGGAACCTGCCCCACTTTACATCGGGGAGGACTGTGTAGAGAGAGTTTCCTCCTTTAAATTTCTGGGAGTCTACCTCTGTGAAGATCTGACCTGGAAAGTTAACACAACCCAGGTGGTTAGAAAGGCCCAACAGAGGCTTCACTTTCTTAGGGTCTTGCGGAAGAACAAGGTAGAACAACAGCTAATGATCCTCTTTTACCGGTCTACTATAGAGAGCGTCCTCTCGTATGGTATTGTGGTTTGGTATGCTGGTCTGACAGCCGCAGACAGGAAAGTATTACAGAGGGTAGTGAGCACAGCACAAGACATTGTGGGCTGTTCCCTGACACCACTGGATGACATCGCCAGGGCTCGTTGCCTTGGAAGAGTGGGGAAGATTCTCAGGGATGACTCACACCCTGGACGGTATCTCTTTACTCTCCTACCATCCGGTAGGAGATATAGGAATATAGCCAGCCGTACCAACAGGCTGAAAAATAGCTTTTATCCGTGGGCTGTTAGGCTTTTAAATGGGACATAATCTTATGCAGAATTGACTTGGGAGGCCGGTGTGTGGTGTAGTTGGTTCACATGGTGTGGTAGGATGGAGGGTTTGTTGTCACTGTGTGTTGGGGGGAGAGAGCATGGGGGGAGGCTCAGCTAATCTCAATGTAAACATGTTGTACTTTGACAATAAAGGTTTATTATTATTAATTAAAAACTTACTTCGCACAACGCACCCAGTGTGTATGCTGGCATAAAGAAAACAAAAGATGTTGGCTGCAAATGCTCCACACTTTCACTGACTTGTCATTAGATGCAGTGACTAGAAACTGACTATCATTTGAGAAGTTCACACTGCGGACGGGGGCAGTATGGCCCTTTAATGAGGTGGATTCACCATGGCTACAAAGAAATTTTAAAAAAAATGTTTTAGCAGAAAGTAATCATAAGATTTTAAAATAATACAGATTCCAGTCTCAATCTATCTTGTTTAAAGTGATGCATTCCCAAAAGACCTTTATTTCATGTCTGATACGGTATGTTTCTGTGAACAATCATAGAATTCTTTTACAGATAATATAATTAATAATATTATTACTGTATTAATTGTTTTAAGATGAGAATAAGCTTAGTCATGGCCTAACAAAATGCTGTTGCTAAAAACATACAGGTAGTTGTGATCATACAAACACAATAGGGCATGGAATTTCAGTTATAAGTCACTGCTGTTTTACATTGAGGCACCACATGACTGGATTACATTTTATGACCATTTTTACAATGGTTCTAGAATTAGTCAGTGTAGTCACTAAGTGAATCGTGTGATTGTTAAGCAACTCCAGCATATCTAATAGGTGTTTTTTGTCATTTTCTCCAAGAGAACAGCAAAAATCATTACAAATCAGTCATGTGACTGCAAGACATTGCAATTCGTTGTAAATATGTGAGCCAGTTGCCAAGCACTGAAAATGATATCATATGACCACGGGGTAGGGAAAGTATGGCAGCCTTAACTTTAAAGACGGGTCTTAAGTGGCTTTTTAAAAGTTCTTTGTAATTTTGGTCATTAAGTGAAGACTACCTTTATTTCCACTGTTTTAACAAAGGTTAAAGTACTTATTTGTTATTCCAAAGTGTACAATTTGTGACCCTTAATAATTTCTTTACAATTTTTAGAGATTCCTTTCCAAATATGCTCCCAAACTTTGGTAATATGGATTTCTGCAATTTTGAGGCATGCAAATATTTTTTAAAAACGTGTATCACAAGCATTGACTATATTGGAAAAAATGACCTCAAAATTTCAAACAATACAAGCCTGGGCCATGGGAATTTCATCATCTTATCTCATCATCATCTTATCATCTTAAAATCCTCACCCTCCCACAAATATTAAATAAGTTCCCCTGCACCAAAGCCTCATACATTTTGACATGGGGTTAACAGAGGATATTTTATCACTTCTTGATCTAAAAAATTATATAAAATAGATAGCTAAAGAAGATATTTTCCAGAATCACTTTAAAAGTTCCTTCTTTAAATTAGCTTTTAGCTAATTTAGCTTTCCTACTAGAGAAATTGGCTAAGTCACTTTTATGTAAAATAAGTATAACTGAAACAAAATAAATGGAACCAATGCCACTTACATGCAAGGAATCCATAGTCTGACGGTTCGGTCTTCAGAAGCAGATGCCAACAGGTATCCATCTGGTGAAAACTGTACACTAGTTACAGCTTCTAAATGACCCACAAATCTGAAAGCTTTTGAATTTGGCCTCAAATTCCACATCATGAGAAATCTATCCAGAGAAGAGGTGGCTACAAAGAAGGAATTATAAAGCTTTAAAACAAAAAATAAGTTGATGTAGAACTCCAACATAGGTATCAGCACATCAATTATTATTTTTCTGCTTCCAGTTTTGCACAGTAGCACAGCAGCTGAGGGATTGCAGGGTCCACACCCTACGGACATTTCTGCCTGTAAGGGGACCCTACAGGGTGACCCTACCTCACCCCGTAGAGGCGATAAAGAAGGAGGGAAGTCCTGCTGAGTGCGGAGAGATGGCAGTCAATCTGATCGGTTTGGGAAAAGCTTTCCAGAAACCAGCAAGAGAAAGGCTAGCTTAACTTCAGAGTCTAGCCCAAACTACAAGCAGCCAAAGCTCCAAAGCACTATTTTAAGCTGACTGTAAACAATATGCTTGGAACTGGGTAAGAACAGTGATTTTCTCTCTTCTACTTGATTATTGATTTCCTTGGGGATCCCCCCCCAAAAGCCTCTGAAAGTGAGAAAGAGGGGGATCTTTGCCCCACCCTCCTACAGACGGAAGCGGCGAATTAAACCTTTGAGTGGGGACAGAAATATACTGAAATGAAATGAATATAAGGCCTAAATCTGGATAAGTTTGAAATTGGTGGAATGTGTTAAGATTTCTTTTTTAAATCATGAAAATAGAAGAAAACAATTGTTTAGTTTGAAAACTGAAAAACAAATTAGTGCTCATATCTAGTGGTGGATGAAAATATAATAGTTGCTTTAATACAGGAACTGGCAAAGCCCAGGAAAAGATAACTTGTTTTTAGTGACCATCAATGTCTTAATAAAGAGAACAGCTGTGACAAAAAAAGAAAACATCTTGGGCTACCTTCAAAGCAAGAATTATAAACTTTAGAAGAAGAAAAAATTGACTTTTCCGGATTACAAATACTTATTCAACTGTGACTTTAAAGCTGTCTGCAGAGAAAGGAAAACCCTGATTTTTGACTATCATGGAAAACCAGAGATCTGCAGAAAGAACATACCAAGAAAAAACAAATATTTTCCAGAAGAAGATGTATGCTATGTTGCAACTAATTCAAACATCACTGATCTCAAACCATGAGGAAATTAAAAATAACTTTGAAAATATAAATGAATATATCTCCAATTTAACTTTACAACAAAAAAAAAAACCTCAGAAAAATAGAGAGTGAGCAGATAAAACGGACAACTGATGAACCAGAGGAGATTTAAAGATGGAACCTAACAACAGAAGGAAGTATGACTCAATCCAGGTGGGAAAAAACTTACAGGAAATAATGGACATGGAAAAGATAACTTATACTCTAAGTCAGGGGTGTCAAACTCAATTTCATTGAGGGCCACATCAGCATTGCGGTTGCCCTCAAGGGGCCAGGGTCGGTGTGGCCAGGGTGGGCGTGGCCTACTGGGTGGGCGTGGCTAGACTGTATGGCCAACTGGGTGGGCATGGCCAGCTCTACATCGTTCGCATCAAGGGTGCCTATGGGGGCCTGGGCAGGAGTGGGACAGATCTGAGGGTCTCTGGAAGAAGGAGGGTCTCTGGGCCAGGGCAAGGCAGTGGGGGCCATTCCCTCACTGTTTCCAGGATGGGTTCGCGGGCCACATGAAACCACTTCGCGGGCCGGATCTGGCCCCCGGGCCTTGTGTTTGACATGTCTGCTCTAAGTCTAAGATCACAAAATAAGTCTGAGGACAAGAAAAAAGATTTGTCAAAAAGGATTAGAGAGCTGCCAGGAGAACTACGAGAACTTAAGAGACAAAAAATGATAAGAGAAATTAAGAGAGAAAGAAAGGAAAAAATTTCCAATGAATATGAAGGGGCAAAACCTTCCTATAAAAACATCTCACCTGATTTGCCTTTTGTACCTACAACAACATCCACAAGACTACAGGAAGACTCTTTGATTCAGAGAAACATATTGATCAGGAAAGATGTCTGGCAAAAAAGGATAAAGTGAGAATCAAGAAATTAGATGATGGGATCTATCAGAGGGAATATTTGAAAATTAAATATGTTTGAATATGGTTAAAGAAATAGAAAGATTTCGGATATAAATGAAGAGGGATGAGCCCAAGTAATACAATATTTTTTCTTTCTTTTTTCCTTTGTGTTTTGTTTTTTGACATGAGATATATAAAAATGTTGGGATGGTTTATATAAAGGCAATGTTTTAGAAATTAATTTTGAGAAAACTTCGAATGGATAGAAATGTTTTGATTAGATCTAAAAGATTAGATAATTGGATTTATTAAATAGAACACTTAAAGATTAAACATATGCTTGAATATGGTTAAAAATAAGAGAAAAATTCTGGATATAAATGTACATTGGTCTAAGAGGGATATGTATTTTAAGTAGTATACTATCTTATTTCTTTTTCTTTTTTTCTTTTTTTTTTAAGATATGAGAAATGTAAAAGTGTTGGGATGACCTGTATGAGGGAAAAAAGACTTAAATATTTAAGGGTAATGAAAATCTTAACCAGTAAGAATGTTTTGAATATTGTGGAGAAAACAAATTTAAATAAGAATTTTAAACAGGATCTATGATAAGGCAATCAAGATGATCAGTTAGAAAAGAAACTTTATATCAATGTGGTTATTATTTGCAGAAATATTAGAAAATGTCCATGTTTAATTGTTATTTATCCAAATAATGATTGTATTAATTCAAGGTTGGCAAAAGAGAACATTTTTGGAAGAAGAGAATATCAAGCAAAGCTATTATGTGGACTATAGAATTACAGAAACTAATTATTGTTTTTTTAAATATAAACCCAGACAACACAATCTTTACCAAATATTAAAGTGATTATGTAAAAAAAATTAATAGAATATATTTTTTTAAAAACCATTTTTCCACTTGGTCTACCTATTTCCAGATTGAGAACTGATTGTCTACCTTGAAACTACTAGATTCTCAAACGATCTTGCCCAGAAACATCCCACATTATTTATAGGGCAAAAAGTCCTTCCTGTCAAGTTTCTGACGTATGAGCTTTTCAAGTGACTCTGAGGCATTGTTTACCTTAAAAGTCCTTTATTTAGCCTAATACACCGGCAAATGCTTGCTCGAAGGAAGCTGGAATCTGAAATCTCCGCCCCCTTGCACAATATATTAAACACAATTCTCCACCTTTCTAATTTTGTCATTAATCATATTCTCCAATTAATTTAAAGAATCAGTTTCCCTTCTATTAGACAACCTGCCAAGTTCTTATCCTTTAATTTCATATGGCCTTGAGGCACAATCTTCCTCCTCCCTCCTCCCAGCCTTAACCCTATCTCTTAAAGCAATACACAAGTTTAACATATCAAATAGCTTCTTCATCTCTTGTCAAGCAAGAACATTCGATGTTAGCAGCATTGACATCTGCCCCCCCCTTACAAAAAGGACAGATCCTGTAATGTAAACAAAACACAAGTTAGGAACTGCCTTTTGGTTTGTTGGGGTGTTTCTCATAAAACCTTTTGAAAAGTCTGTCAGCTTTTACATCACTAGATTTCACCCAAATGGCTTCAGACAATGGGTATCCCTTCCATTGTACTAGGTACTGCAATTTTCCCTTAAAGATTCTAGAGTCAAGAATACGTTTCACTTCATAATGGGTCTGACCTGCTACTACGAGGGGTCCAGGTGCTTTCTTAGGAGGAGATCTTAAAGTGGAGGCTCGAAAAGGTTTCAGTAAGCTACAATGGAACACCGGGTGAATTTTTTCCCAAAAGTCTGGGGAGTTTTCTCTCGGTGGCTGCTGTGCGGGTCTCTTCCTCGTTGTTGGTTCTAGTATACTCTGCTGTTGCGGGTAAGGAACTGGGCAGTTCGATGCTCGATGTCCCCGCTGTCCACATCGAAAGCACTTGATTGGCAGACCTGTAGGTGGTCTAGGTCTTTCGGCAGTAGCAGTCGTTGGGGTTTTCTTGAGGAGGGTGGTAGCCATCTGGGTTCTGGCTTTGGCGCAGCTTCAGGTAGGAGAGGCTTTTTATAGCGGGCAAGCTGAACATCTAATTTCACCGCTGCCTGGTACCATTCATGTAGCTAATTGGGCACAGCTCGGTAGATACATGCCTGAGAAAGGTGGTCGTCTAACCCTTCTCTAAAAAGATGAATTATTGATTGCTCAGGCCATCTCTCTATCTGACCTGCCATCTTTCAAAACTCCCGCATGTACTCTAGGGCAGGCCGGCCAGCTTGCTTCATCTTATGGATTTGTTCTTCCACTTTGAGGGCAATGGATGGGTCCTCAAATCTTTCCCTCAGCTGGAGGAGGAAAAGGTGGGGGTCCTCCAATTCAGGGGCCTGCTCGTTATATAAATTGTTCAACCATTCGGATGCTTCTCCCTCTAGACTAGATGCAATCACATCGACCATCACACCCTGATCTGGATAGAGATGACCCCAGCGATTCAAATGAGAGCAAACTTGGTTGAGGAAGAAAATCAGTTTCTCTGGGTCCCCATTGAAGGTTGCTCTGAAGGGTGGGCTCATCATTGCTTGTTGGGCACCCCATTGCTGCTGGCCCCACCCTGGTTGTTGGTTCAATGGTTGCTGGGGCCCCGCACTGCTGTTGCTCTGCTCCCAGTTGTTGCTGGCCCCCTCCTGGTTATTGATTCAATGGCTGCCAGGGGCCCAACTGCTACTATTGGACACCCAGATGCTGTCTACCCCATTGGTGCTGCTGTAGACCCAGGGGCTGCATGTTTGGACCCTGCTACTGCCTCCTCTGCTGTGGTTGTCTGAGGGGAGGGTGCTGTTGGTTGGTGGGACATTGCGGCACCACCTGCTGTTGTAGGCCCCTCAATGGTTGTTGGACAGATGGGGGTTGCTGTTGTCTACTCTGGATTTTGGCTGCAGGGAATAGTGGCGCCCTCTGCTGTTGATCTACTAAGAGACGTGTTAGTCTCAAATGCTGTGGTGCCTCCCTCACTTGCGGGCTCCTCAGTGGTTGCTTGGCACTCAGGGGTGGTGACCAGTCTCCTTGGGATTGTTGTCCCCCAATTAGCTGTTGCTTTCCAGGCTTCTGCAACACCCCAATCTGCTGCAAGGCCTCTATCAACTGATTTAGGCTCAGAGGTTACTGCCCCTCCTTCTGTGGGGGTTGCCACACTCCCCACTGCTGAGGGGCCCTAGTTCCTCTTCTTCTGTGGGACTGGAGGCCCTAACAGGGAACTCCAGGAGTTGGAGGGCCGTTAGCTCTGCGAGAAGGGGGCTGGGGGCCTCTTTTGGCAGGAACTTTTCTGGGCTTTTCACTTCTAGTTCTTCAAACCTCTCTGCTAAATTGTCAATCGATTGGCTTTGGGCTGCAGACGGATATTTCCACTCACCCGAGTATTAAATCTCAGCTGGCCTGGCCACTCCCCACCGGTCTGGGGAATATGATGTGCAGGATTTCTCTTTGTTGTCATCCTACCTCCTCTGCCTTTGAAGCCCTTGGGGATGGCAAGGCTGCTTCGAGGCGCCTGGAGTCTCCACTGGGCTTAATCCACCCTGACGACCAGACCAATTGTCCTGGCTGTTTGGGTCTAGCTCCCAGCTGGGAGGATTGCTGAAACTCTTTCCCTGCCAGCTTCTTCACTGGCCCTTCCCCCGCTGGGGTGGCTGCTGGTGCCAGGGAGCTGTCTTCAGGCAATTTTTCTTCCTCCATGATGGGATCTTCCCCAACTCTTTGCCAGACTTCCTCCCAAACTTGGAGACAGAGATGGGAGGTCGGGACTCCCTAATTATTTTAAAAAGTAGGAAGATTCCAGCTTGATGTTAAGTTTCCGACGTATGGGCTTTTCAAGTGACTGAGGCATTGTTTACCTTAAAAGTCCTTTATTTAGCCTAATATACCGGCAAATGCTTGCTCAAAGGAAGCTGGAATCTGAAATCTCCGCCCCCTTGCACAATATATTAAAACACAATTCTCCACCTTTCTAATTTTGTCATTAATCATATTCTCCAATTAATTTAAAGAATCAGTTTCCCTTCCATTAGACAACCCGCCAAGTTCTTATCTTCTTTAATTCCATATGGCCTTGAGGCACAATCTTCCTCCTCCCTCCTCCCAGCCTTAACCCTATCTCTTAAAGCAATACACAAGTTTAACATATCAAATAGCTTCTTCATCTCTTGTCAAGCAAGAACATTCGATGTTAGCAGTGTTGACACTTCCATTATTTATAATGCTATTGATTTTGTTATTATTTTAGTATACTTGATATATTTAGTTATTAGTTATAGGGTCTCACAAAGGGCCAGAAGCTGCCTCTGCTGGGGACACTTTATTGGTAGCAAAAGCGACTGGGGCCCTCATGGGAGTTGTAGGGTTAGGCTATGAGTATAGGATGGCCAAAAACGGAAATAATTAAAGGTGGGGAGTGGAGGCATGTGTGACAGAGGAGAAGCATGAGGTCTTTACTTAATGACTGCAACTAGGACTACTACCGGTATAACTGCCATTGCTAAGCATTGTAGTCACATGATGTTTTGTCTAATGATTGTTCGCTTAGTGATGGAACTTCTGGTCCCAATTAGAGTCATTAAATAAGGACTACCTGTAATATTATTTATTCTGAAAAGAAATAGTGTAATCAGTGTCTGTCTATCTGTCTATCATCTGTGTTGCTGAATTTACATTGAGAAATAAAAAATGATTAAAATCTGGGTATAAGAACGTCATATTTAGGGTGTATTATTACGAAAAACTTCAGGATATATTATTATATCTTAATAATTATCCTAATATAATAATTATTATATCCTAATAAATAGAAACAGGGGATCATGAGTTCTTGTCCAGCCTTAGGCACAAAGCCAGCTGGATGTCCTTGGGCCTGTCACTTTCTCAGTCCTAGGAAGGAGGCAATGGCAAACACCTCTGAAAATCCAGAAAATTGTAGGGACTTATCCAAGCACTCTCTGAGAATCAGATATGAATGAATGGTTGTTTAAAAGGAAACAACTGTTACTACCTGTAGAAAACCTATACATCTCTCTAAGGCGAGACCTATCTCTTGTTATCCCTTTGATTCTATTGATAAATACACCATTAGAGGATAAGGTTCTACCTATACATTTCCATAACTTTTCATTCTAGAAGATATTCTGCTACCTTAAGCAACATTAATATAGTTCAATAGGTTTATTCTAGAACCTAATGAACTATATTTAGCCTACCTTCAATACCAAAGAGCTGGATACTACTTATAGATAAGAATAATCATCAATGGCAGCATATTGGCACCTCTTGTCTTGGAGTTATAATTGTCTTAAGTATGGACTTCAGCAAGTAGCATAGTTACATTTGTTTTTAATCTATGGAGAGAATATCATGAGATTACAGAATTAACATTTTCAGATATGCTTCAGGTGGACTTACCAAGCACTTTAGTATTTGGACTGAAAGCAACGCAAGTGACGGCATCTTTGTGACCTTTAAAATGACGAATCAAAACAGGATCTTCCTATAGTAGAGAAATATATACAAATACATATATTCATTTTTATAATATTTAACTTTAAGGTGGAATTTTATACTATTACATTTGCTGTTTTTATATTTGTTTTATTCAACTTTTGTATGCTGCCCAGAGTCACTTTTTGTCAAATGGGCAGTTCATAAATTTAATAAAGGAGTATTATTTAATTACTAATTTGATACAGTAATATATTGCTGAAGAGTTAGTACATGAAGATGCTACAATCCATCTTTTGTTTTCAACCCTTTTCTTATATCCCACATAATGAGACCAATAGAATCCAAATGAGTAATTAGCATCTTTTGCTTTTATTCACTGTAAAAACTGGGGGCCAACAGAATGCACCAGAAAAGCAGGACCTTCAATGCTGGCCAAATACCAAGCATTTCTCACTTTCCCAAGGTTGGAGAAAGATTTCTTTCAGATATATCATAATGTATTACTAGCAGTGCTTCTACTTATGATAAAAGATATACTAAACTCCCTTGATAGGAATGGGATTGCCCTTGCTGTTTAATGGCAATTGAAACACGTGCCTATGTATTACCATATTTTATTTCCCATAGCTCCTCAAGTCCTTACTGTGTGCTGGGAGTATAATTATAATTTCCCAGCAGGGTCACCTAAGGGATGAAGGTCATTCAGCTGCCCAAATAAGAAAGCAGGTACTTATACTGTATTGGACAGCTGCAAAATAGGAATACGTTGGAGAGAGAGATAATGCCAGAAACATCCATTCATACAGTGCAGAACAAGGTAATGGTAAATCACTCCTTTACTTTACCAAGAATAGAATAGAAATGAATATAAGTAAAAATACAGGAATAAAAAATAAAATGATTAATAATACACTGCAGGATAATGGATCCCTCATCTTAGATGGCACTCAGCATGTTACTAAAGATAAAGCTGAAGGTCTTTCCGAGTATGGGTAGTCTTCGACTTATGACCATAATTGAGTCCAACACTTTTGTTGCTAATGTTGCTAAGTGAGACATTTGTTAAATGAGTTTTGTCCCATTTTACCACCTTCCTTGCCATTGTTGTTAAATGAATCACTGAGTTGTTAGGTTAGTAACACGGTTGCTAAGTGAATCTGGCTTCCCCATTGACTTTGCTTGTCAGAAGGCTGCAAAAGGTATTTATTTATTTATTTATTTATTTATTTATTTATTTATTTATTTATTTTATTAGATTTATATACCGCCCTTTCCCGAAGGACTCAGGGCGGTTTACAGGGCATTTTAAAATCACACCAATACAAAATACAAAGTTAAAAGACAAATAAAAGATTAAATTATCCCTGAAAATAAAACCCCAGTTAAAATTCTCAGCCTGGGCCAGAGAGCTCAAAGAGCCAAGTCTTCAGGTCTCGGCGGAATGAACATAGGTCAGGGGCAGTCCTGAGCTCCACGGGCAGCTGGTTCCAGAGGGCAGGCGCACCCACAGAAAAGGCCCTCCCCCTGGGTGTTATCCGCCGGCACCCTGAGAAGACCCTCCCTCTGCGAGCGCACTGGACAAAGGGAACTTGATGCTGGCAGCAGGTGTTCCCTCAAATATCCCGGACCCAAGCCATTTAGGGCTTTATAGGTCATCACCAGCACCTTGAATCTCACCCGTTGGGCAACCGGAAGCCAATGCAGCTCACGGAGTAGAGATGTTACATGGGAGTATCAGGAAACCCCCATCAAAACTCGCGCACTATGAGCCTGGGGAACTCCACCGCTAACCCTGAGAGCGTGTCGAGCAGTTCGGGCAGAGCTGTTGCCACACAGCTGGGCGCCAGGTATGTAAGCAACAAGCCCATCTGAACCCGAGAACCACATCTCAGGAGGAGGGACTCACTCCCACCAATCTGGACAATGGTGGTCTCCCGCGGACATAAAGTCTCCCTGATAACCACCACCACCCCACCGCCCCTACCCTAAGCCCGTGGTTGGTGTAGCACACGGAAACCTGGGGGGCATAACTCAATCAGAGGGACTCCTCCCTCTGAGCCCAACCAAGTTTCCTTAATGCATGCCAGATCCGCGCGTTCCTCCTCGATCAAGTCTCGAACGAGGGGAGCCTTATTAACAACGGACCTGGCATTAAGGTAAACCAGCCTGAGCTCAGGGGCCTGATCACCCTCACCCCTGGGCAAAAGGGTGCTAATTGGATGGTTACATAACCCCAGGGCACTGAATTTTGATCACATGACATGGGGATGCTGCAACAGTCAAGTGTGAAAACGGTCATAAATCACTTTTTTATTTATTTATTTATTTTATTTTAATTCCATTTATATCCCGCCCTTCTCTGAAGACTCAGGGCGGCTTACAAGCTTAGCAGTAGCCTTCATTCTATGTATATGCCTGCTTATTAGGGCTTTCATACACCCCCCAAGCGGCATTATTACAAAGTCAGCTTAATTGCCCCCAACAATCTGGGTCCTCATTTTACCTACCTCAGAAGGATGGAAGGCTGAGTCAACCTTGAGCCTGGTGGGATGCGAACCTGCACTAATTGCAGGCAGCTGGTGTTACTTAAGGAGGCATTAGCCCACTGCTCCACCAACAGCTCTTTTCAATGCTGTTGTAACTTCAAATTGTCATTGAATGGTTGTAAGTGGAGGACTACCTGTACTAATACTGTATAAAATGTGGTTAGATTAATTGTTGATGTTACCATAGAGCAGACATGTCAAAAACAAGGCCCGGGGGCCGGATCCCGCCCGCAAAGTGGTTTCATGTGGCCCGTGAAGCCATCCTGGAAACAGTGAGGGAACAGCCCCCACTGCCTTGGCCCTGGCCCAGAGACCCTCCTTCTGCCAGAGACCCTCAGATCTGTCCCACTCCTGCCCAGGCCCCCATAGGCACCCTTGATGCGAACGATGTAGAGCTGGCCATGCCCACCCAGTAAGCCATATGCACTCTAGCCACGCCCACCCAGCAGGCCACGCCCACACTGGCCACGTCCACCCGGCCCGAGGGCAACCGCAGTGCTGATGCGGCCCTCAATGAAATTGAGTTTGACACCCCTGCCATAGAGGAAAAGACAATCCAAATCTGCAAAGACAGAATTATAGTAGGTACATGGAAGGTAAGGAGCATGAAAAGAGGAAAGCTAACGCAATGGAAGTTAAAATGAAACAAGTGCAAATTAACAGTTTAAGGTATCAGCAAATTGAGATGGATTGCAATTGAACACTTTTAATCAAAATATAATATTGTTTACTACTCAGGTTATAAAAAACAAAGATGGAATTACATTTTTATCTTTGGGAAGGATATTGGCTCCAATGCAATTAGTTTTCAAATATTTATCAATTAAATATCAAAATAACATTTCTATGTTGCACTATCTGGGGAGACAGAAAGAAGTGAACTTCACAATCAGCGTTAATGAGAAATAAAATATGGCTTCTATTTAAAGGAAGAGCAACTACTATTTTTCCCTTCTTCACCAAATGATATAGAAAACTGGATTGTGTAAACATAGCCCTAGCATCACATAGCCAAGAATGACAAATGACTGAGGTAGTAATATGCAACTCTTTTATGACCAACTCTACATGTGGAACTGCCAAGAAAAAAAAAGGAGTTAACATGATTCCTTTTGTTGTGGTAGCTAAGGCAGTTGAGCAGGAAAACAAAGTTGGAGCTGTTGATATCTTTTGACTGCAAGTGGCGTGACTGATAAAAAAACTGGAAATTAATTTCTTTAAAGATTTCTGGATTAGGATCCTGTTCTCTGCCATTGCTTTTCCTCTATTGCACAGCAAAAATTAGAAAACTAAAACCTAAAATTTCATGGTCACAGCTATACCTGACAATCATGTGTTAATAGGGTTTGATAAGTGTTTTTTCTACGATTTTTTTTATTGGTATTCTCTGGAGTTTTTCCACTTAAATATCCAAACTTGACATCCTTTGGAATCCCTGGTGCTTTCTAAGCTTGCTTGCAGACGTTTCAAGCAAAGTGCAACCAAACAACCAGGGTCAGAGAGCACCAAGGATTCCACAGTTCAATCAGAAACTACATATATTCTCTTCTCCAAATCAAGCAGCTTTTTCCTGCACAACAGCTGTTTAAATTCCCTTTTTAAAAAGTACGTGTCAAACAAACAAACAAACACACACACACACCTCAATCCTCTATAGTCTTTCGGTACGGCGTAGCCCTTTTCCCTAAAGGCTTTTCAGGGATGCTGGGGCTGAGAATTCAGGAGTTACTATTCAGTGCAACGGCACCAAGGAGGAAAAGTACTTCTCGGCAGTGTTAGCACTTCACCCTGCCCTGGCTCACCAGATCATAGTTTACTCAATTCCATGTTCTGGGTTCGCAGGAAACACTGAACAAAAAAGAAATACCCCACCCCACCCTCAACGAGATGCGTTCAGCGCTCCTGGCTACGAAAGCAGTTCGTGGTTGATTTTGTGATTCAAGGCACTGAGAAAGCACAACCGTCAATTACCAGCCGTCGGCTCGCCCAAACGCGTGAGCAAACAGCGAAAGCGAAAGGAAACAATATGGTGGAGGGGGCGAGAGACCCTTCCCACCCACAACCACCTGCGAAACGAGCAGCGCCTCGCTCAAATGACTGGCCGTACCAGAGCGGACGCCATCCGGACTCCAGACAAAAGAGGAGGGGTCTTTTTTTTTCCCCTGCGCCGGTTCCAGAGCCCATCAAATCGCCCGCGCTCTAGGCCGGATCAGTCGAGCCCCGACTTCGCCTCCTGCGCTGCTGGCGAGAATGCCTTGGAAAGGAAGCGAGTCCTTCGCCGCCTCTCCTCGAGAAGGAAAACGAGGCAGGCAGGCACTGGCAGGGAGAGAAGGGGTCGCCTCTTTCAAAGCCGAGCTCGGACATCGACGCCATCGGTACTCGACTTTCCTCAATTAGAGCCCTTCGGCAGGGGGTGTCGAAGCTGGGCCTGTTGCTTAGTGACAGCACGCGCGTGTCCAGCACATCTCGCCAGTGATTGGTGGAACAGCGGGCGGGTTTCCAGGGAGGAGAGGCTGCGCTAAGAAAAAAATGGTCTCTTCTTCGCTTTGAGTAGTTTTTCGGTTGAAATTAAGCTGGAGGGGTTATGTTATACCCCGTTTTAGTATGCGGAAAACAGACGCTTTCTTCAAGCTTTCTTCAAGACCCAGATTGTTAGGGGCAATTAAGCTGACTTTGTTATAATGCCCCTTGGGGTGTGTGTGAAAGCCCTAATAAGCAGGCATATACATAGAATGAAGGCTACTGCTACGCTTGTAAGCCGCCCTGAGTCTTCGGAGAAGGGCGGGATATAAATGGAATTTAAAAAAAAAGTGGGGCACCCTGAAGTTACCATCCTAATGATTCCAGGGGCAGTCCATGTTCTTATTGTGAATTGTGGTTTGGCCGTGTTCTTCACAAAGCCTTTTCGAGTTTACAGTTTAGCCTAGGATTGTCACTGTCTCCGGTCCCAAATCCTAAGGGAGACAGGTGCTGTTTAGCAATATCACTGCTGGATTTCTTTATGCTGAGTAGGAGAAAGGGCTTAATTTCTCTCAAGCCTGCAAATCATAGAATAAGAACTATAGCAAACACAACTTATGTACAGGTGCTTCTTTCTTGGTACTCTGAGCTTTGTACATGTCATTGCCCAAAATAGGTAATGTTAAATAGTGGGTTCTTTGGCGCAGGAATGAAGACGTGTAACTGAATACAGGGTAACTCATAGTTTATTTTATGCAGAAACTGTACTGGGGAAATGGCTGCAACTAGCCGCAATATATAGTTTAGCCCCTAGGCGGCAGCCAATGGGTTTGAATCAACCATTGCCGCCTGAAGATAGTCAATTGCAGTACCAGAGACTTAATTTAATTTATTGAATTTATATACCGCCCTTTCCCGAAGGACTCAGGGCGGTTTACAGGGTATAGTAGTCTGGGTTGCTGGAGAGCTGTTAGCTGCTCCAGCAACCCACCAAGAGCCCAGTACATAACATCCCTCCCCCCTTAGAACAGACCATAATAGCACCAATTAGTCTCAACAATTATCAATTATCCAAACACACTAAAGTAATAGTGATAATAATAAAAAATAAAAAACTAGGTTTCAATGCTATTAAACATCTGAATGAATAGGCTTCAAAGATGGCACTTTTAGACAGTTACATCATAGCACTATTTTCTGTAGTATAGTGGCAAACAGGAATTACAACAATATATAGCTTTTATTTTACAGTGTAATCTGCAAGATATGAAGGAGGCTTGTGTGCCCTAGAGGAACGTCTCGGAGTTCCCATTGCTTTGTGGTCTTCCAGCTTACCCAGGGGGCTGGGTAGACTTGTGTCCCTTTGTGCTCCTGAGTCAAGAGGATTTGATGCACTCTGGCTGACCTTTCCAGGTTGGCCCACCCCAGAGTCAGACTGTTCGGCAGAGTAGGCACAGCAGTTGCTGAAGTTTGGTTGGCTTGCTCCTTCAGGGGATCCATGTTGCATTCCAGGGTTCCCCAGTTCTCCCTCCGGTTCCACCTCAGTTAAGAAGGAAAAGTCCTGATAATCCATGTGAGGACTGGCTTGGCTGTAAGTTTGAGGACCTTGGGAGGGACTTATGACGCAGTCCTCACTTAGTGGCCATTCTGGAAACCGTTTCCTGAGCTGATCAATGTGTCGTCTGACAACTTGCCCTCCTTCCAACCCCACTTCATAAGATAGGGGTCCAGATGCCTTGGTAATTTGACCAGGAACCCACAGATTCCCATGACCATAGATCCTGGCCCAAACCCAATCGCCCATGTGCAGCCCCCTTGGGGGTTTTGGTCAAGAAGCTTCTGCTGCCACTCTATCGGAATGCAAGCTGTCCAGTTTAGTGATCAAGTGCCTCCCCCAACGTAGTTCTGCAGGACTTTTGCCTGTAGCAGTGCAGGGCGTAGAATGCTGGCAGAGTAAAAAGTCTGCCAATCTGTGATGCCAGTCACCTGTGACAATGCACTCAAGTGATTCATTCATTGTCCTCAACATGCGTTCAGCTTGACCATTAGGAGATGGATGAAAAGGTGCAGACATTGCATGTCTGATGAGATCAGCTCTAAGGAAGGCCTGAAATTCAGCAGCAGTGAATTGGGCCCCATTGTCTGAAACTAAGACATCTGGCAACCCATGTGTGGCAAAGAGTTTTCTCAGCACCTGGATGGTCCTAGCAGTAGTCATGTTAGGAACTGGAATTACTTCTAGCCATTATCCACTACTATAAGGAAGAACTGTCCCAGAAAGGGCCCAGCGTAGTCTGTGTGAATCCTAGACCATGGAGTGCGTGTTTCCTCCCACCTGTGAATTGGAGCCTGTGGCATTTCAGGCCTAGATTGCTGGCATGTATAACAAACATGGACTTGAGCCTCAATATCCTTATCAAGGCCAGGCCACCATAGGTAGCTTCTAGCTAAAGCTTTCATTCTGACAATGCCTGGATGGCCTTCATGTAATGATTGTAAAACCCTGTCTCTTAGGGAAGTGGGAATTACCCTTTATGGGCAGATAACTCATGCCTCCTGACAAAATAGCTCTGAAATTCTGAGCCTGGACTTTTATCCAACCAGCCCGTGTATACCCATGACAACACTCTACTAAGTATTTTATCCGTGGCAGTTTCAGCAGCAATGTCCACGGCATGGAGGGAAAATTCAGGTATGTCCTATATGGACAATATTCTAGCAGCTGGAGCCGGATCTGGATCCATTAGTGGCAGTGGTAGTCTGCTGAGGCCATCAGCATGGCCCATTTCCTTGCCCGGTTTGTGAATTAATTTAAAATTGTATGCAGATAGGAAAATAGACCATCTCTGCATTCTTGGAGATAGTATGTGGGGGGTTTGTTTGTCTGTTGTGAAAAGTCCCAACAGAGGTTTGTGGTCAGTGTAGACCATGAAATCCCTGCCATATAAATAGTCATAGAATTTTTTTATTCCAGCAACGATGGCTAGGGCCTCTTTGTCAATCTGAGCATGGTGGGGCTCAGCAGAGGACAATGTCCTTGAGTAAAATGCTATAGAAACCTGTTTCTCATTTTTTCTATGTGACTTAAAACTGCCCGCATCCCATAGGGAGATGCATCACGTGCAAGATATACAGGTTTAGACTCTTTATAGTGAGTTACAGTGGACTTTTCTGACAATAGTGCTTTTAAGTCCTGGAAACTTTTTTCATGTAAGTTAGTCCATTTCCATGGAGCTTTCTTAGCTAGAAGCCTGTGGAGGGGCTCTTCTATTGCTGCCTTTTGAGGTAGAAATGTGTGATAGAAGTTTAGGAGGCCCAAGAATGCTTGTAGCTCTCCTTTTGATTTAGGCCTAGGAGCCATTTTAATGGCCTTCACTTTAGAATCAGCGGGGTGAATGCCGTTAGCATCAATTCGGAAACCCAGGAATTCTGTTGAAGAAACCCCAATACTACACTTGTTCTTTTTTAATTTGAGGCCTGCTTCTTGAAGCCTCTGCAAAACAGCCCTGAGCCTACTGGCCAACACTTCTGGGGATTCCCCTGCAATAAGAACATCATCAAAATAAGGGCAGATGCCCTGAATACCCTTGAGTGTATGCTCCATGATTCTGTGAAAAATACCCGGTGCAACACTGACTCCAAACTGTAAGCGTTTATCTTTGAAAGCCCCCCGTGAGTCATGATAATTTGAGCTGCGGCTGTGGCCTCATCAACCGGCAATTGCTGATGGGCATGTGCTAAATCAAGTTTAGCAAAAATAGTACCCCTTTGCAAGGAGGCTAAAATATGGTTGACCAGGTAAGCGTGTTGCTTGAGGGTTTTATTTAGAGTTCATTTATAGTCAGCACAAATGCAAATTTCCCCGTTGGCTTTAAGTGGAGTGACTATAGGAGTTTTCCACTCCTCACCATCAACAGGCTGCAACACGCCCTGTTCTACAAGCTTATCAATTTCAGAATCAATTTTATGTTTTAAGGCAAAGGGGACCCTACAAGGCTTAACTCTGATTGGAACTATGTTGGCATCTAGCTTAAATGAGATAAGCGGGCCTGTGTATGTTCCTAGGGTTGAATCAAAAACATCCGCATATTCCTCGCATACTGACACGAGGTCTGTAGTTTGTGTCTGGTTTATGCCAGTAATCTGAATACCTAAGGCATCAAACCAATCGAGTCAAATGAGACTCGTTCTCTGGCCCCCTACTACTATTACATCCAGGTGCCCCAAAAACCCTTTAAACTTTACCAACAAAGTGGCTTCTCCCTTAACTTTAACATGAGCATTTTGAAAGTCCATTAGGATTATATCTGAGGGTCTTAGTTTGGCCCAATTGTTACTGCGCCTACACACGAAGTTAAAAGTGTCTTGAGAAATAATTGAGACTGCAGAGCCAGAGTCCAATTCCATCTTACATGGAACTCCTTGTAGCTCTACCATGAGCTTAAGTTTGGGTTTGAGGGGGCATCGAGCCCCGGTGCGGCATACACTTCTACAGCTTCTGAAAACCCCCACACTAACTGGACCCTGGGCCCCAGTACCACTCCTAGTCGGTTCTTCCGACTGGTGCTTGGGTGGCCGGTCCCTCTGGCAGGCTCTGCAAACTACTGTGATGTGGCCTGTCCTTCTGCAAGCTCTGCATGTGGCTGATTGAAATCTGCAATTGGCATGAAAATGGTTGCCGCCGCACCCCTTACATCTCGGTAAGAGAACTGCCTTGTAACTGTCCTCTTGCTGCTGGCTATTGCGGTGTTGTGCGTTGGGTTGCTTTTGGAGTCGGTTGATTTCAGGTTCTTCTTCCTCAGAAGATTCTTCGGTGTGTTTGGCATCCTCAAGGTGGACCGTTTCTTCAAACTTTGTCAATTTGGCGGGCTGTACTGTTTGAACTGCGCCCCCAGTGGCTTCATCGGCCATCACTTCATCTTTTGCTTCAGAAAATGTTAAGTTTGGCCTAACAAAGAGTCTCTGCTGAGGCGTTCTGTCTCGTAGGCCACAGATGAGGCAGTCTAGTAGTCACTCTTCTAAATTTGAAAATTTGCATAGGAGTGCGGCCTGCCTTAGGCCCGCTATGAATTCCGAAGCTGATTCACCGGGTAGCTGCACTCTTTGGTTGAACTTGAACCGCCAAGCCATTTTGGACATCTTGGGCTGGAAATGCCCTGTTAGCTTCTTTTTGAGATCTGCGTAGGAGACTGCTTCAATCGGTGTTGGCGCGAAATGGTTCTTGGCCAAATCAAAGGTTGCTGGGCTGCACACGCAGAGTAGCGTTGCGGCCTTCAGTCCTTCTTCCGCGATCTGATTGGCCCTGAGGTAGTTTTCTACTTGTGATAAATATGATGGCCATTCCTCCAGGTGTTTCACGTCAAATTCTCGCAGTTTTCCGACCTTCGGCATTCTTTCTTGCTGGTTCCTGCGTTCTTCAGAATCCTGCTTCCAGGCTCAGGGAATGAGTCCACTGATCACGAGTTCGCTAGCGTAGCTTGCTAGCCGACCTTGAGGGGGGGGAAATGCCTTTTCCCTCCAGCATGCGCTGCCTTTCCCTCGTAGACTTCAACTCTTTATTCAGTGAAGCAGGATCCCATCCTTGTCGCCACTGTTAAATAGCAGGTTCTTTGGCGCAGGAATGAAGACGCGTAACTGAGTACAGGGTAACTCATAGTTTATTTCGTGCAGAAACTGTACTGGGGAAATGGCTGCAACTATCTGCAATATATAGTCTAACCCCTAGGCGGCAGCCAATGGGTTTGAATCAACCATTGCCGCCTGGAGATAGCCAATTGCAGCACCGGAGACGTAGTCTGGGTTGCTGGAGAGCCGTTAGCTGCTCCAGCAACCCACGTGGTATTCCTCAAGAGCCCAGTACATAACAGGTAACATAAGTGCTAGTGTTATTTACTGTTAGTTTATTTGGTGGTTCCTTGTTTAGAACCAAAAAGGGAACAAAAAGAACAAAACAACTTTCCATCAGCAATCAACACCTAGATGAGCATTGACTCCAAGATTAAATTCAGATCAACAGTCAAGAACTAAACAATACCTCCATCAAGAAACTGCCAAACAGCTAACAGTAAACAGCTCCAACCAAAATACCTCCAAGATCACATGGCAAGCCACTAGAATATAAGATCAAACTCCACTACTAGCATTGATGATTCCAGCTCATATTATCATTTACAGAAAAACCTATCTTAAAACCCACAAATTATAGTTCAAAAATTACCTTGGAGAAGTAATTGAATTTTTCTCCTCTAAGTCTTGCTTTCAGGATATTTTGAAAAGGTACCACCTAAACAGTCTGGTTAGATTGTCTAACTTGAAAACAATAAATAAGATGTTGGAGTATAGCTCAACTATAATGTTTTGAAACAACGAAAGAGGTGCTTAATGTTTGATGCATGTACAGCATTTGTGCAGCAAAGCAGGATACTATAGTTATACTGTAAAATTCTAAGCAGAAATTGAGAAGAGACAAGTTGCCTGGAAAAGATCAATTAATGATCTTTAAGAAATATTCTGATATAAAGTAGTAACACTGATAACATGGATGAAAATTAACATATTCAACTATGTTAGTAGAAACATTATTTTATAGAAAAAAGTTCCATTTTTCAGATTATGAAAATTAAAGATGGCAATCATGACAATTGCCTTTTTAGCCAATACACACACGTACACATCAAACGTCTGACTTCTGAGGAAGGAGTTGTATGACTACTCTTGCAATAGTTAAGCTTAGTGAAGTATAAAAGGTACCAGTGCTAATGCTGCATTGACTTAATTGAAGGGGTGTTTGCTTAAAACATTTATATAGCCAGGGCTTTTTTGTCATAAAACGCTCAGAACAGAGTTCTGGCACCTTTTTTGGATGGAACCTTGTAGGGTAGACAAGGTGGGTTGTATGACGTGTGAGTTCTGGCACATTTTTCTTTTACAAAAAAAGCACTGAATATAGCTATCCATATTAATTCTGGGAGGGTCCCAATGAACAGCTAAAGAATCAGTAAATACAGCATAATGCATTAACTGTATTAAAACAATACACAGTAAATGTTCCATCATCTATAAAGCAGTCAATAAACTGCTCAACTTTATCTTTAGCAAATTGAAAGGTTCAAGCTCAAAGAGGCAGGAACACTAAAGGCAACGTAATATAACATAGTACACTGGAGAGTCTCATGCAGGTGTTTTCAAAATCACAAAACTAGTTAAATAAATGCAGTTGAACTACTAAACATTTATATACAAATGCTTTCATTTCTCTCTTCCATTATTGCCCTATATTATAATAGTCCAGTTATGATTTTGTCATACTTTTGTGTGAATAGTATACCAATAACATCAACAGTAAACAGGCCAGAAAGTTATAAAATAGAAAAAATGTTTTTATACAAAGCTTTTAACAGTATCACAATGAATCATGAGAATAACTGAAGCTGGAGAATTATTATTAATGGATCAGTTCTGAATATTTTTCAGACGCATTGTATTTAAGCTTCACTGTAATAATATTCTTTAATTTCACAGTTACATTTGTTGGAATGCTCACTACTTTCAATGATTCAAGTGGCAAAAATGAGATGACCTGCAAGTAGGATCACCCTCAATCGTAAGATCAAATAGGGAGTAGTCAAACCTAGAGTAATTTACAATGGAATGACAGCAGTTGGGCTCTAGAGGTGTAAAGGGACCCAATTCACTAGGAAAAAGAACTTTGAAATCAAACCTGGATGAAGACAATAACAAACTATTTCTGAAATACTTAGGTTGGAGGTCACTTTTCATAGAAGAGTAATAAACTTTCACAAATAGATCGGAAGCTGATGCAAGGAAATTTCTGTTCTATACTAACATGTGGAGTTAGTATAGAAAGATGAGGCCTTGTTTTCTGATGGACATATATGCAGTAAAAACAGACTATGAGAAGAATGAATCAAAACTAAATTATCAAAGTAATGAATATTACATTGTATATTTTAGGATTTTTGTTTTTATTATTGTAAGCATAAGTTCAAGAAAAAAAAGAGAAACATTTAGAAAATCATTTAAACTTAATTTTAAATATATATTTTTGACCAAACAAGATAGTATTGATCTGTCTTTTCATAATAATCAGATAATGAACACAAACACATACTGGTGATCTAGGGTTGTACTGTTCAATCTTTCCAATTGAACATTTTCCCCAATATTTGCCAAATCAATAACTCTTCATATAAGAATAAATACCCTTGCTGGGAGTATTTATGATTTCTGTTGAGATCTTAATTTGGAGAGAAATCTATATTAGAACTGATGGTTAAAACATACAAAGCAACCCCCCACAATTAGTATTTATATATATTTATTAGTGATAAATCAATTTAATTGATGAAATCAATTTAATACACACATTTTAAAGAATGAATGGAACAAAGAATTGTTGACCCCCCACTTTGTGTAAACAATAGGAACTGTCATGTCTGTATCAAAAACTCCAGTAGATAGAATGAAGGCTACTGCTAAGCTTGTAAGCCGCCCTGAGTCTTCGGAGAAGGGCGGGATATAAATGGAATTAAAATAAATAAATAAATCTTAGGCTATGGATTAGTCAACAAAAATGGTACAGTATTTTGGATTGATTAGACCCTGACTGCATTGATATATCAAAGAAATGAGTAAATTATTGCTTTGTTGGAATTGCAATGAAAGTAATGCTTCATAAACTGTTAGAAACTGGTTTCCAGTGTCCTAACATCATATTCTGGGAAAGTCATTACAGATATTAATCTGACAGGGTTTAATATTTTCAGATGTCCATATTCTGTTGAATTACATACTAGTATATGGAAATTGATGACTGAACAATGAAAATGTTACCTGCACCTTTCTTATTGTTAAGAAATTCACTGGAAAAATAAATGTATGGTCCCAATTGCTCAGTGAATTAAAAAAATAATGGATTAAAAATTCCAATTTAAGAACAAACTACTCATGAAGTAATCCTTCATGGATTACTGCGGGGCTTTTCAGCCAGTGGTACGGATACCATCTGTGGTACATTGGCAGGTGGTACGCGACCATCCTAGAAAAGTAGCGGGGGAGGGGAATGGCAGCACCACACAAGCCTGAGTGAGAGATGGCTGGAGCTGCAGGGCTGTCAGGACACAGTGGAAGCGCCAGGATCAGCGTCAGGCTCTAGCTGGAGCTCGGTGTTGATCCTGATGCTTCTGCTGAGCCCAGAAAAAGTGCCAATCAGTTGCAATGTTGCAGCATCTCCAGAGTCTTGCAATTTACATTCAGATGCTTGGCAACTGATTCATATTTATGACGGTCAGTGTCCCAGGGTCATGTGAAGTGACCAAAACCTGCTGCAACCACTCAGCAGACCGGGGGAATAAAAACCAAACACACCCCACCCCACCCTCACTGCCAATCCTCAACAGAAATGCTCACAACAATGAAAACCTCGGACAGGAGGAAGAGTGCCGCCGGGCAGCCAGGCAGGTGTCATGCTCAGCTGTAGGGAAAAGCACTAAGCCACTCAGGGTTGAAATAAATCATATCCCTGATGAATATACAGTAGAGATGACAAATAGATTTAAGGAATTAGATTTGAGAGTGCCTGAAAAACTATGGACGGAGGTTCGCAACATTGTACAAGAGGTAGCAACTAAAACCATCCCAAAGAAAAAGAAATGCAAGAAAGCAAAATGGCTGCTAGAGGAAGCTTTCCAAATAGCTGAGGAAAGGAGGGAAGTGAAAGGCAAGGGAGAAAAAGATGATATGCAGGTTCTGAGGTTTTGCTGGTAAAAAATACAGGAAACCAGAGGTTGCCTTCAAGCTTTATGTTTTTTATTGAGCTGAACAAAAAGACGGGCTCCTCTAAATGAGAGGAGCCCCGAAACACAAGAAATCCTTGTATTTATTCTTTCTGGTTACATAAGCAAGCTATCCAGCAAAGCTGACACGCATATGATAAAGATTTTACTCAGTAGGTCTGGCATACTGTAGATAAGGGAGCAGAAGTAACAAACATGTTCCCTTCTGGGTGTTTCCCTATAGATATCGTATGTTCTTGGGTAAGTTAGGACATTGGGTATTTTCCTTGCTGGCCTTTCATGACCTTGCATCCAGGACTATGCAAGAGCCCAAAGACAGTAGGGCCATCTGCACATTCACAATTGATATTTCCTATACTGTCCCCTAATTCCAGGTCAACATAATCCCCCCTTTTCATACTTAGAGCAGTGCGTAAAAGTATGAATACGGGATAGGCTTCTGTAGTATCCGGGCCACATTGTTGAGGACAGGCAGAGGTGAATAGGGGCAAGCAGTGAATGACACAACAGGATACTAGAACAAGGAGTACTACAAAGAGAGTACCAAGAATAATTCCCTAAACCATCCCCATACAGTATCAGTAGAAATCTTCAGGTTTTTAGGGTAATTTCTAATTCCTTCCTCCATGAGATGAATGGTATACTTCTGTTGGATAATATGAACAGAGGGAAAGATAATCCCTATAGTACATGTACCAGATCAGTAAGCTGGCAAAGATTTACAGGCAAACTGATCACAAAGGAACCACCAGTCTGAGTGATTAGCAAGATAAATGCCTGGTTTGCCTTCCAACCCCTTAGGCATATAAGCTTTCAACACCAGACATATAAGTCATGAGTCCCATTGTTCCAAACGAATTACAAAGCAGAGGGGACGTTCTTGTAGTCAAGGCCAAAGGTTTGATGACATCTATGCCAACCATGCCACGTGCCAGTACTGACCTTCCATGTGACTGTGCAAGGTGTATAGATCCCTAACTTATCTCTGGAAGAAGAATCTTCCTGCCCCAAACACAGGAAGAGTCCAGCCCCTTGTTACATTGGCCATGGTGAACATGAAGGCTTCCAAGGGTGTAGTTTTCATGGCCAATCCACGTATACCAGTGGGGGATATAAGTGGGTAGATTCAGCATATCCAGTATATAGATGTTGGAGCCCCAAGTCCCCAAAGAGGGACTGGGAAAGTGGGGACCACCTCCCATAATTGAAGCTGACCATCGCCCATAATCCCCCATGCAAAAGAGAGCATGGAGTAGGGAAAGAAAAAAGAGTGCTAAAAAAATAAAGAAGGGATGAACCCAAAAAACCAGATGTTAGCCAAGAGAGAGAAGTGACACCCGCGATGTAAGCAAGCAGGAAGCCAGTGAGAAGAAATCGCCCATGTAGAAGCCCGGCAGGCACAGGTATCACGATGACCAAAAAGTCCCAGCATACAGATTAGCGTTGGCCCTCGAACAGAAGCTTCAGCCCAAGGTCTTCCTCAGCACCAGGGGCCACAGTCCAGGCAACTCAGTTCTCTGTGTCAGAAGGTGGTGAAGATGAGCGAAGACAAGCGTGATGAATCCAAGCACGAAGTCCAGCAGCCTTGACCACCAAGTGGGTAGTGAGAAGAACAATGAAGGGCCCTGTCCAGCAGTCAGCTAAAGGGCCAGAAGCAGTCCAGGACGTGACAAGCACCCAAACACCAGGAAGGAAAGGATGGAGTGGATGATCCACCCCTGGACGATGGAGGGCTTGAACAGCTTGAGAAATGAAAGAAACATCATTAGCAAGAGTGTATACATCCTCTGAGGGCCTAGTCTCCAACAACAGGGAGGGAAGTGGATAAGGCAAATGAGAAAGAAAGGGCTGACCATACACCATCCCAAAGGGAAACAGGCCTCCCCATGTGTACTGAAGACCGGAGCCTATAGGACAGATGAAACCACCAAACAAAACCCAGGGCCTGAATTTCTTGCTGGATAATGGCAGGGAAAGGCCTCATTCTGTCCAGAAAAAGCATTCACAAAAACCCCATGTCCATGGCAACTCAGTAAAATCAAATTCCTAAAACTAGCAGGATCATGACCAGCCCCAAGCCTCCCCAAGGGGAACTTAATAATTTCCACAGGTCATTACATCCACAAATCACACATCACCTGATTATTGTGACGGCCCCGTTATAGTCCATTATAAGAAACTCAGCCATGGCCTTGTAACCCCAGTGAGTGCTGGCATGCAAGTTTTGTAAGAGGGCCCACAATGCATTTTTTGGGAGAAGGCACTTCCCATCCCTCTACAGCCTACGTCCACGATAAACAGCATCTAGTTCAGAAGCTCTGTGCCCATCCAGTGCACATATGTGGGAGCCAGCACAGGCAAACATGAGGGTACAAGTGCACCGTTATACCAAGGGGACAGCGGACCTGATGTGGCAGACTTTAAGGTGTGGTTGGCCAAGGCACTTCCTCTTCCATGTACAGTACCAACCCTAACATGGGCCCTCACATGCATGACAGCTACCTGATGTGAGAGCAAAACAGCATCCTATAGCCTGAAAATGTCCCGTCCAAATTTAATAGGAGCGGTGATGGAACCACACTCCCCACGTGCATGTATAACACAAACTTTCCCACAAATTTACTGTCTATAAATATATTAACCTCACCGTCTGACTTTTCAAGGCCTTCGTCAAGGCAATGAGTTCAGCTTCCTGAGCTGAAGTACTTGCAGGGAGAGCTGCTGCTTCCACTATCTGGTCCAATGTGACCACAACATAGCCAGCTAGCCTTTCTCCCTGTCCCATAAAACTGCTGCCATGTATATAGGTCCCTGTCTACTTCCTCCAATGGCGGGTCATGGAGATCCGGCTGGCCAAAAAAATACTTCTGTAATTCACACTTAACATCTGGAGCGCTCAAGGAAGTCACTGGGACTTTCAGCTGGCAACTGATGAACATCATAAATTATGCCCATATTTCCTGTTTAGGGAGGGCAATCTGCAATGCAGTGATAATAATATCTTGGAAACCTTTAAGTTGCAGATCAAGAACCCTCCTTCCTTTTAGTAGCATTGCCTACCAGATGCCCCTCCTCTGTTGTTAAAAAGACATCCAGCATGGTTAGTTAGTAGACAGAATCAATTCAGAATACTTGTGTGGGGTGTCAGTGTAAGAACCCAACCAGTCCTCTCATATGTAAAGATCAGATGTGGAGAAGGGAGTACGAACCAGGACCTCATCAGTATCCCCAATCCTAACAGCTATCTGCCCTGTGAGGGAGTAGATCCCCTCATGGGTGGTGGAGCAGAAGCTAAAGCAGGAAAAGGTTGTGCCATGGAAGGTCACCACAGCCCCCAGTCTCTAAGCACCTGCTTATTCACATGTAAGGTCCAGAAAAAAATATATACGAAGTGTGCTGATCATGATCCGTGCCTCTTTAAGCAAAGTCTCCATGGTTTGAAAAACTCCCAAATTTATGGTTTCCCCTGTGGGCCAAACAGTGGGTATGCCCTGGTATTAGAGGGCATTGTATTTAATCAGTTTCAATTTCATATCCCGATGGGTTTTAAGCTTACCAAAGTTCCTTATGACACAATCAAAGGGGCTGAGGACACATCTCTTCCTTTTATTCATTCTAACTGCCCTTTTATTGAGTCTAACTGGTCTTTCTGGGCTGAGCCCAAGTCACTCACACCACTTGCACAGCCTGTTGGGCCAGAAGAGATCCACTGACCTTCAGCCAAGATCAATATCACGCCTAGGCCTGGCCAACAGCGGGAAATATATATATAAGGAGCAACCAGAAACCTCAAACCACACACCACTCACAACCCGTTGGAGCATGAGAGTACAAGATTAATGCCCCTTGCTTTCTAGGTGCCCCCTGAACCCCCAAAAAGAGGGGGGCCCTAGGTGTGGCTGGCATTAACCCTTCCGCCCAGCTCTGGTCAACAGTGGGGAATAATTCAAGGAAACAGACACATACACACACACTCCCCAAGCAAGCCGATGCAACAAAGTAATGTATATCTGTGTGTCCTACCTTACCTTCAGCCCTCCTGAGTATGAAGGAACCAAGTAAAAGGCAACCAAAAAGAAGAAAAAAAACTGGTTCCTGTTAAAACCACAATGAAGAGTCAAGAAGGGAGCACCTCCAGGAAATCTGGGAGCGCGCTCGGTACATTCCCCTTTCCTGAGCCTCCCTAGGACCAACCAAGCACCTCTCCTGGAAACCAGGCTCACCAAAAATGATATGCACGTTCTGAGGTTTTCCTGGTAAAAAATACAGGAAACCAGAAGTTGCCTTCAAGCTTTACGTTTTTTATTCAGCTGAACAAAAAGACGAGCTCCTCTAAATGAGAGCAGCCCCGAAACACAAGAAATCCTTGTACTTATTCTTTCTGGTTACATAAGCAAGCTATCCAGCAAGGCTGACACGCATATGATAAAGATTTCACCCAGTAGGTCTGGCATACTATAGATAAGAGAGCAAAAGTAACAAACATTTTCCCTTCTGGGTGTTTCCCTATAGATATCGTATGTTCTTGGGTATTTTCCTTTCATGACCCTGCATCCAGGACTATGCAAGAGCCCAAAGACAGTAGGGCGATCTGCACATTCACAATTGATATTTCCTACACTGTCCCCTAATTCCGGATCAACAAAGAAAGATACACCCAACTGAACGCAGAATCCAGAGAATAGCTAGAAGAGATAAGAATGCCTTCTTAAATGAACAGTGCAAAGAAATAGAAGAAAACAATAGAATAGGGAGGACCAGAGATCTCTTCAAGAAAATTGGAGAGATGAAGGGAACATTTAATGCAAAAATGGGCATGATAAAGGACCAAAATCGCAGGGACCTAACAGAGGGAGTAGTGGATTAAGAAGAAGTGGCAAAATTACACAGAAGAACTATACAAGAATGAGCTTAACATCCCTGATAACCACGATGAGGTAGTCACCGACCTCGAGCCAGACATCCTAGAACGTGAAGTGAAGTGGGCCTTAGGAAAGATGAACAACAACAAAGCTAGTGGAGGTGACAGTATCCCAGCTGAGCTATTCAAAATCTTAAAAGATGATGTAGTAAAATGCTACACTCAATTTGCCAGCAAATTTGGAAAACTCAACAGTGGCCACAAGATTGGAAAAGATCAGTTTACATTCCAATTCCAAAGAAAGGCAGTGCCAAAGAATGTTCAAACTATCGCACCATCGCACTCATTTCACATGCTAGTAAAGTTATGCTTAAAATCCTACAAGCTAGACTCCAGCAGTATGTGGATTGAGAACTACCAGAAGTACAGACAGGATTTCAAAGAGGCAGCGGAACTAGAGATCAAATTGCCAACATACACTGGATCATGGAGAAAGCTAGGGAGTTCCAGAAAAATATCTACTTATGCTTCATTGACTATGCTAAAGTCTTAAAGTTCTTAAAGAGATGGGAGTATCAGACCATCTTATTTGTCTCTTGAGAAACCTATATGGGGTCAAGAAGCAACAGTGAGAACTGGACATGGAAGCACTGATTGGTTCAAAATTGGGAAAGGAGTCCGGCAAGGCTGTATACTGTCGCCCTGCCCATTTAACTTATATACAGAGCACATCATGAGAAAGGCAGGGCTAGATGAATCAAAAGTTGGAATTAAGATTGCTGGGAGAAATATCAACAACCTAAGATATGCAGATGATACCACTCTAATGGCAGGAAGTGAAGAGGAACTAAAGAGCCTCTTGTTGCAGGTGAAGAAGGAGAGTGCAAGTTGGATTGAAACTTAAGAAAACCAAGATCATGGCATCAGGCCCTCTCAATTCCTGGCAAATAGATGGGGAAGAAATGGAGGTAGTGACAAATTTTATTTTCCTGGGCTCCAAGATCACTGCACATGGGGACTGCAGCCAAGAAATTAAAAGACGCTTGCTCCTGGGGAGGAAAGACATGGCAAATCTAGACAGCACACTAAGAAGCAGACATCACCCTGCCAACAAAAGTGCGTATAGTCAAGGCTACGGTCTTCCCAGTTGCAATGTATGGCTGTGAAAGTTGGACCATAAGAAAGGCTGAGGGCCAAAGAATTGAGGCCTTTGAACTATGGTGCTGGAGAAGACTCCTGCGAATCCCTTGGACTGCAAGGCGTTCAAACCGGTCAGTCCTAGAGGAGATCAACCCTGACAGCTCTTTAGAAGGCCAGATCCTGAAGTTGAAACTCAAATACTACATGGCATGGGTCCGGAATACCTCGGGGACCACCTGCTGCCGGCGTCAACCCCCCTCCGCCCTGTGCGTTCCCACAGAGAGGGCCTCCTCAGGGTGCCTCCAGTCAGAGAATGCCGGCTGGTGGCCCCCAGGGGGAGCGCCTTCTCTGTGGGCGCCCCGGCCTTATGGAATCAACTGCCGGTGGAGCTCCGGATGGCACCGGATCTCCGCTCCTTCCGGCGCGGGTTAAAGACCCACCTGTTTGAACAAGCTGGCCTGGCCTGATGGGGAGTTAATTTGGGTTTTTAAATATTTGTATATTTTACTGTTTTATCTTGGGCATTAATTTAATTCTATTTTAACTTTTGTAGTTTTGTACTTTTATCATTTGCCCTGTTCACCGCCCTGAGTCCCTAGGGAGAAGGGCGGTATAAAAATTTAATAAAACTAAAAACTAAACTAAACTTTGGCCACCTAATGAGAAGGAAGGACTCACTGGAGAAGAGCCTAATGCTGGGAAAGGTTGAGGGCAAGAGAAGAAGGGGACGACAGAGAATGAGGTGGCTGGATGGAGTCACTGAAGCAGTAGGTGTGAGCTTAAGTGGACTCCAGAAGATGGTAGAGGACAGGAAGGCCTGGACGAACGTTGTCAATGGGGTCGCAATGGGTCAGACACGACTTCACAACTAACAACAACTCATAGAGGACTGTAATAGAATATGATTGTGTGTCATCAAATTATTGCCAACTCTTGGTGACCACACAGGGAGATTTTCCTCAATGAGTCAACTTGTCTACATAGATTTTCTCCATAGAAATAGAATCAGGTAATCCTTGTTTAGCTACTCCCTCCTATAATAACCATTCACAATTATACTGGTGATGGAAAAATAACGTTGTGACAATCCTCATATTTACAACTTTTTTAAAGGAAAGCTGATGTAAGATCGCAAGCACAATCGTGGTTTAGTTAACATCTTCTTCATTTAACAAACAAGTTGGTGCTCCTAGTTTGGTTGCTAAAGGACTTCTAGTGTAGAATATGGTATTTTTTAATTAAAACTATTATATAAAACTCATATATATGAGATACCCTTAAAATTGTTTTACTTTTTTAATCCTTTACTATTTTATTTCTTCTAATATACATTACAAATCTTTGTATGTAATTGAAAAAGTACATTTATATCTTTAAATCACATTGATTTTTGATCAATACTAACTTATGAAAATTAGGATATTAGTTTATAATTATTTAAATATAATAAGTGGGATAAACCCATGCCTCAGAAGTGTCCCCACAGCTATTTGACATTTAAAACTTAATAACATTATTAGTCAATCCATTTTCAAGATTCAAAGTGCCAGGAAATGTGAAAAGAATCTTGATGAATTACTCTCATCTTATGTTCATATTAAACACTGTTTTTTCGATTGAGTACAGAATGAAAACTAAATGGTACAATTATAAAAACAAATGTTTACCTGCATTCTATAGAGAAATCAAGTAAAAATATAAAGCTGAATGTTTGCAAAATTATGCCTCTCTTCTGTATATAACCATAATATAAATTCAGTTCAGTTCCAATTACTGTCATTAATATTTTATACAGCTATTTTAAACAATTTAAAAGGACAGAACTTTAAATCAATACATCAATTGCCATTTTTACATTTATTTTTTTCTAATAACATCAGTGGGATTATTTTTTACCCATCTATGTTTATCATTTCTAACCCGAGGGGAAAAAATAAAAATGTCACTTTGGTAAACAATTTCCAGATATTTAAGACAATTCCAGCAGCCCACCAAGACTCCAATTATTTTATATTTCTATAGAAAATGTATTCCAGTTGTTTTGTATATTATCAGTATGCTCTGCTATAAAAACATATTAATGAGGTACGTAATAAGAATTTCTATTGAATTCTAGGTACCGTTATGCTGAAAATGTATTCCAGTTGTTTAGTAAAAACAAACCAGTGGTTCCAAAATCAAATTAAAAATAAGAGGTAATGAAAAGTACATCCTTATATGTGCTACAAGTCATCTTCAGGATGGAGATACAGGTAGTCCTCAACAGCCATTTGTTTAGTGACCATTCAAAGTTACAATGGCACTGAAAAAAGTGACATTCTGGTTTTCACAGAACTGTTGCAGAATACTCATAGTTACATGATCAAAATTTGGGTGCTTGGCAACTAGCATGTTGCACTGTTCTGAGGTCCTGTGATCACCATTTGTAGCCTTCCCAGCTGGTTTCTAACAAGCAAATTCAATGGGGGAAACCAGAATTACTTAATGACCACATGATTCACTTAACTGCAGTGATTTGTTAACAACTGTAGCAAAAAAGGTTTTAAAACGGGCCAAAACTCACTTAGCTATTGCCTTGCTTAGCAACAAGCCACTTCTTTGTTTGGGCTCAATTTTGGTCATAAGATGGGTACTACTTATATAATTTTTGTGTGTAATAATCTTAGCAAAGGAATGAAATTACCATATATTGATCAATTTTTTAAAAAGAAAATCCCTATTGAGGCAATACGTTTTAAAAGTTTACTTTATGATCCTATGAGAGACCTTTTCCAAATCTTGCAGAACCAGAATGATTTATTTAAGTTTTTATGAGAATATAAATTACTAATGTTATCAATCCCCTAAACTGTTGTAAATCCAGAACGGATGACAATTTTTTTTGTAATCTGTTAAGTTTGCTGTCAATATGTTGCATCAAAACATGAAGAAAATAAATTTGACAAATTTAATTAATTATAGTTTCACATGCCTCACTAAAGGAGAAATATTACTTAGAAAACCACCATGATTTCTCTCTTAATAGTATTAAGGCAAAAACATTTGTATATGTCTTACACTGTTCAATGAGAGCGTCTTCCAGATGGGAACTTTTACCCTTGTCAAGATTCAATGGTTATTACTTTTGGATACATAAAGATATAGCTAAACAGGCAGTTCAATTATTGTAATCTTTGGGATACCTATATTATGCAAAACATGATTCTCAGTGCTACATTTTACTATTATATCAATGTAACATAAAATGTTAATTTATTGAGTGAGACTCATATGTTTCACCCTGGCATCATTTAATAGCAGAAATATTACATTGTTGTTGTTTCAATCAAGTCTGGTAACCTACTAGGTGTTTCACTTGCTTCTATTATCTTTGCTTCATATGGTCCAATTCTGTTTCAAGCGGAAAAAAAGGTAATTACCGTAAGTTCTTGTGTGGTACCCATAAAACATTATATAATTCAGATGTATGGCGTCTTGCAATGTGCTTAAAAGATTAACTTCCCACATCCATTTTCTTACTTGAACTTTCTTTTTTCATAAAGTCTAAACAATACAGCCATATTTGAATGCCTTGCAGACATTCCTAATAAATAATAAATCCAAAAAACTATATTTGCAATAAAAAATTATTCTAACAGTTGTATCTATTTTTCAAAAAGCAAATCTTTTAATAAATATATGTTAAGTGCCTAGGGGAAAAAATGGGACAATTATTTCTTCTAGGAACTGAACTGTTGCCGGGGTATTTTATATAGGCATATTACTTGTATTACATTTTTTAATCCATTACAAAATCATCTAAAATTGAGATACCAGAAAATTATGCAGTCAAGAACTCTGATGTACAATTTGAAAAAAATAGTTTTGAAGTAATTAAGAGTCTCTAAATACCCACTAAATTAAATTTTGACATATGAGATTGTGGTACTTTCATCATTTAATTAAGGATCTTAAATGTGATTAAACTATTTAGACATATTTTAGGAATAAATGAACAGGTGGACCAAAACTAATCACTTTAGATCAAATGTGATATATTGTACTACTTGAAAAATAAGCCTCTACAAAGAGAATAAAACTATTAAGTAAATTCTAATTTTTATGCAAGTTAAATTTGCTCAGAATTTGCTAAACTTACCCAGAAGTCCACGGAAAGAGAACAGTCAGATTAGAAGCACGTTTCAGAAAAGGCAGAGGAGATGGGGTAAGACAGCCTAACATAAATAACATGAGAAGAAAAGAGAATATGAGACCTATACTTTATTGAAAATAGTTACTGTATCTATTTATAGTTGTTCCTGCCAAAATGTGAAATATATTAAGGCAATGGG